>NC_077237.1:55801147-56161772 GCF_947179165.1 Solanum dulcamara | reverse complement strand
CACCTTCCTCCATGATTCTTTCCACACTTAACACACTTTGGAAAAGTGGGCCTACTAGAAGTCACACCTCCACGTTGACCCTTAGGGTGTGAAACCCTATCTTTAAGAAACTTCTTTCCCGAACCTTATCCTTATTGAGGACGGACACTACTACCACTGGTCCTAGCACTTTAGAACCCACCTTCATATCGAGCCCTCTTAGAATATCTCATTCTTATCTCCTTGAGTTTATCTCCTTTAATATGTTTAGTGAAAGTCATCAGCCGAGATATGTCCATTTGCTTTACAAGCATGGTAGTACAACATTCCTTTGCAACTATGTCAGACACCCCAGATAAGAATTAACTTATTCAGGCACATAGATTGAAAACTAATGAAGGAGCATACTTGGATAGCTTGGTGAAATTGAGGGCATAGTCTCTCATACCCATGTTTCCTTAAGATTGATGAACTTCAACACCTTTGCCTCACTTAGCTCAAGAGGGAAGAAGCGATCAAGGAAAGCAAGCTTGATGGCTTCCTAATCAATAGGGACTTCATCCACTCTTTCTAACTGTTGTTGAGTATACCAAACTTGAGAAACACTCTTGAGTTGGTAGGTCGCCAACTCCTCTTTCTCTTCTAACATCACCCCCATAATACTCACTATCTCATAAACCTTATCAATGAATTCTTGGGGATCCTCATCAACTTTCGAACCATGGAACTCGGGAGGATTCATCCTTGCAAAGTCTCTCACTCTAGAAGTCAAAGTGGGAATATTAGGAGGAGCCACAATTGCTTGGTTGGCCACAACTTAGGCTTGCATGGTAATAGTGGTCAGGAACTCCACATTAATCACTTGGTTGGGTGGGGGACCATTGTCTTGTGGGACCAAAAGATCTTGGTCCTCATTAGCATTGATCCCTCTTTATATAGTGCTCTTCTTGGAGGCATTTCTGAAAATCATAAAGGACAATTATTAGGGAAAGAAAGTCTTAGAGTATACTCTATCACATGACATAGATCATGAAAGAAGTGGGGATTTTTTAAATAACTTATAGCCTTCTATCCATAAATGTGGCGTACTTCACACCCATGAATAATACTTTAATTGACGCGGCATGTTAGACTCCCTAGGACATCTTAAATATTGTGCTCAGCTAATAAATTTGTCATGACCTGACCTATGGCCTATCATAACACGGTGATTGAAACCCCAAAGGTCTCTAACCAAGCCTCTTGACATATGTAAGCATTCATAAGGTAAAGAAAAATGGAAATAACAGAGGAGAGAATCTAAATCATAAATTATAAAAGAGAGTGTAAACTCGACTACATAGACTCTACATCTTTTTCCAACATATTCCTCTACTAATTAAGAAGGGTAGGGGCTAAGACATTTCTCTAGATCAACCTCAACATGAATATAAAAAAAGTCTTTGGAATGAAATAAAACCCATAACTTGCCCTTGATAGATAAGGACTCACCCAAGCTTCGTTGGATGGGAACTCTACTAGCCACATGTGGAAGGAATAAGATCCTCAACCCCTACATTATGAGACAATGTAGGCAACAATATACGTTATTACATTTGAATGTACTAAGTATGTGGGCACGTCATGCAATACAATTCATAAGATGTAATGATCAATTTATGTACATGATAAAGAGGATAAGTAAAGTCATGAGAAAATCATAATGATCAAAGCATTTAAGAGACATAATTGAAATCATAAAAGAACATAAAGATAATATTCATATGCAGGATAAAACCATAACCGACAATAAGACCATCCGAACTATAGCATGGAATCTCGATGTCTCTTCATAGAATGGAAGAAAGGGAAATCTACTTGGCAATGTAGACTCTACCTAGCTAGGTGGATACCATGATCATGTGCTATATGTGGATCCACTAGCTAGGCCATAAAGTCAAATCCTATAGTGGCACATAGCTATGTGACTAGAGACTTTATATAAGGATCTCTTAGGTTGAGCCCCCACCTCAAGCCTCATTCAGTGCTAAGTCAAATCTCACGGAATACATAACATAGTAATCATACTTTAACATATATCATAAAACTTGTGCATAAGTTTAACATTTATAGAGTAGCTCATTTTCATGTTATCATTGCAATGTGAGTAAAAATCTTTCAACATTACAAATTATACTCGCATAATTCATGCCATTAGGTTCCTAGGACACCGATTAAGGATCCTAAGTCATATTTATGTATAACTTGCATGAAATTCATATCTTGAATATAATTATAATCCATGATCATAATTCATTCTTGAATTTCGATTAAAACTTATATACATAGTCAATTTGAGTGAAAAGCATGGAAATACTTTGAAATTATTGAAATTCATAATTATAATTTATGTAAATTATCATTGTAAATAGATTCATGCATGGGCATTCATAATTCAACTTGAAATAATGAAATTAATATAAAATCATGCTTATAATGATCACTAATAACAATTAAAAACGTAATTGAAATAACTCAACACAATTCATCAAAACTAGAGTTTAAAAGCAATGAAATTTCAAGAGATTCTTGAGAAAAACCTTGGAAATCCATGGATGAAAGGAACCCATGGATTAATCCCCACATACCTTGATGAAATTAATTCAAAATTGAAGAGGAACCTTGATAAACTTGAAACCCTAGCTTGAAATTGTAGATGAAGCTTGATAGAGATTTTGGTAGTCTTGCCAACTTGGAAAAATTTGGAAATATCCTGCATTAAATTTTAAGTTTGACCCCATGAATTGGACTCCATGAGTAGTAGACATGTTGATGAGTTGTTGGAATGAATCATCCTATAGGTTTTGGGAAATCCCAAAAAATTATGTCTCTAAAGTTTGCATACGGCTTGACTCTATGACTCGTAATCCTCTCTACAACTCTGCCTATCAAGTTGTAGAAGAGGTCATGAGGCTCAGTAGTTTCATTTGTTTAGACCCTGCACTACGACTGGTGTCTACGAGTAGTAGACTTCTTCACGAGTCATCAAACTACTCGCAGACCCACATATTTCACTTATCAAATTTCAAGCCTCAGATTCACTTCCATGAGTCATCTCTAAGAATTATTTCTATGGCTCCTAATATTTCATATGAGTTGTAGACCCACTGGTAGACTCAAGCATTGTTCAAATTTTCCTTAAATTCTCTTTGTTCAACTTTTTAGCTTTTATGGTCTTATAACCGGGTATTATAGAAGGTTTTTACATTATAGAAGGTGAGTAAAACAACAGCTACCTCTCTAGCATTCAGATTGCTCTATTTTTGGCCTTATATAGTAGGCGTTGTTGCTCTCTGATAGACTTGCTTTCGGAGGCCTTGGATCAGGTGAAAGTGATTCAGGATAGCTTAGGGTAGGCATCAAAGTTATGAGGATCACACGCATCGACAATTGAGGTTTGTAGTTGGTGATCGGGTATTTCTCTATCACCCATGAGGGGCTTGATGAGGTTTGGGAGGAGGGAAATATTAGCCCAGGTATATAGGTCCTTTTAAGATTTTTAGAACAGTTGGTGAGGTTACCTATGAATTAGCTTTTCCACCAGCACTATCAGCTATCAACCCAGCTTTTCATGTTTTGATGTTGCGCCGGTATGCTCCAGATGATTCCCATGTGATCTAGTATGATTAAGTTGAGTTGGATGGTCGTCTGACCTTTGTGGAGGAGCTAGAGTCCATCCTAGACAAAGATGTCAGGCAACTGCGATAGAGAGCCATTCCTATTGTTAAGGTCTATTAGAGGCAACATCCAGTCGAGGAGGCTACCTGGGAGACCAAGTAGGAGATGCGGGAGTAGTTCCCCAGCTTATTTGAGCCTTCAGGTACTTCTTGACTCTTACTTTTACGGATGAAAGTCCTTTTTAGTAGTGGATGTTATAATGACACTCCAGGTCATTTTTTATTTCGTCCCTCCTTTTCATTATTTAGAGTAATCATGTAGCGACCTCAAGTCATTTATGACTTGCTGGCACTAACTGTTCGGTCCCTTGGTCGTTTGTTTGGGTTTTAGGCCTATTTCCCTATTTTGGAGTTTTTATAACTTAAAAATTAACTTTGGTTATTACTTTAGGTAAATGAACTTAGAATGGAATTCTGACAGTTTTATCAACTCCAGAATAGCCAAATTAGGCTAGTAGCATGATCAGTATAAGTATCGAGGCAATTGGTACGGGTTTGAGGCAATTTGGCATTTAGCTTTCGAAATTTGGACTAAGGTTGACTTTGGTCAATATTCTTGAATCACACGCTCAAATGAAAATTATGTCAGTGTGGTTAGTTCTAGAATGTCAAATGTCGTATAGAACGATCCTTCGTTCATTTCTCGGGGCTTTCGGTCTAATCCCGAGCATCATTGTGGAAGTTGGCTAAAATGGGCACTTGAGTGTGGGATCCACTTTCAGTCAAAATGACGTCTTAGGAAAATTCTGACTGCGTAATTGAATCCGTAACATCAAATTATTAATATAGCATATCTATTTTATTTTTATCGGGTTCTAAATGAATCCCGAACACCCCATCGTAGACTTTAAAAATGGAAATAATCTACTGGTGCACTGTATCTGGCGCATCCTCACCTATAAAACAACTATTTTTAGCTTTTCTTCTAAATTTCAAAGTTGAACATCTTGAGTATACAGCTCCAAATTGGGTGATTCAAGAGGCTAAGTTGTGAGATTTTTCGAGGATAACACAACCTTTTTTTAAGGTAAATTCTCTTTTTCACCGGCTGTCATGGCTACTTTGTGAACTCAATTTGTGGGATATTTTGGGACTTGATTTCTTCCTTATTCTAAGTCTGAATTTGATGATTCTAGTAGATATTTTGAGTGGTTTTTCTAGAAGAACGTCGTGGCATTATCAGAATTTCACTGTAGACTTTCAGCTTTTGGTAAATTTACTAATTTCAAATGTTGTCTCATTTCTAGTTCTTGAGAAAATCTAAGTTTTGGTTGCATGTTGATATTGTGATGTTTTAAAGCCTCGAATTGTGTTCTATTTTGGTATATGAGCTCGGGGAACTTATTAGGACATATTTTGGGGGTTAATTCCAGAATTTCAAGCGCGGATCCCACATTCCCCTTTTTGACTCCAAAATTGATCCATCTCTGCTTTATTTGTTTTTAGTGTCTAAACAATCGTGACGATATTATGATTCTTTTTACAGTATAGCCGCAATCCGAGGCCGTTTGGAAGAAAAAAGCTCTGGTAGAGTAGTTTGAAGTGCGCGTGTTCGGCCTATAGGTAGTCTATGGCTTTCCTTTCTTTAGATTGAGCTTGATAATGTGATTGCATGTTGATTAGTTGGAATTTGGGTTGGTATCTATTGAATCATGCATAGGTGTGAAGAAATTATGTTTTAGGTCTATTTCAGGGATTATCGGGTAACTGTGAGCATGCTTTGTACTATTATTTGATCCTCTATGCTATGTGGAGTATTTATATATGTGATTTCTATTTATTCGAAGCTTGTTGAGCCTTATCTTAGGTTTGACTAGTGCTTTCCTTAGAAATACATGATTCAGACCTGATAGGCCTTAGTTTTGCCCCAAAGTCATTTCTGTCGGCTTAGATCCCTATAGATTGGTATAGAAGACTTGAGTTTGATAGTTTGAGCCTTAACCAGGTGATGTTCTTACTCTAATAATAGTGTGACCTTATTTCTTCGATTCTATTATTTCGAAGTTACATTGGCAACATCGGTTTTATTCCATGATTGGATGTTAGTTGTGGATTCAACCTTGGGAATTACATTGATTGGCTAAGTGTGTACGACATTCCATGGATTTTAATTATGGATTGATTGGTAGTTGTTTAGTAGCTACATTGGCACTTTTTCCAGGCATCCGGATTTATGCTCCGGTCAGAACCTTAATTATATTTCAAAGAACATTCGGATTCAAGCTCCAGACTCGACACTTGAATAATCATATAGAGCATCCAATTAGAGGTTCGACCTAAGTAACTTGGTACTTATAGTTGGTTACTTGGTTACTTATGGGGAGCATCCAGTAGACTAGGTCTAGCCTCCATATTTGATCAGTCTTGGGTACTTCTAGGGAGTATCCGATAGTCCAGGTCCGGCCTCAGTATTTGATCAATCTTGGGTACTTTTTAGGAGCATCCGATAGAATAGGCCCGACCTTCGTATTTGATCAGTCTTGGATACTTCTGGGGAGTATTCGGTAGACCAGGTTCGGCCTTCATATTTGATCTATCTTGAGTACTTCTAGGGAGCATCTGGTGAACCAGGTCGAGCCTCCGTATTGTCAGATCTTATTGGGTTGGATTGTGGTTCTGGGATGATATTCTCTAGTCCTTGGTTCTTAGTCTTAGATCTCAGTAGTTGTAACTAATTTGTGTACTTATCGGGCTTATAGGGGTCCGGTCGGTTTTTTAATTAAATTTGTGCACGAGTGTACCTTCTTTGCTTATTGAGGTCCAGTTAGGTGTAGTTAGCTGTAGTTACTTTAATTAGTCCCTTTAGACTCATATGCATTACAGTTCATTCTTTTCTTTAGACTTCCAATGTTGACCTCTGTTCTATCTATTCCCTCTTTTTACATTGCCTTTACTTTTTAAGTTTAGTCGATCTATGATGCCTACTAGGTACCAATTGTTTTGGTACTCATACTATACTCTGCATGTTTTTGGCTATGCAGATCCAGGCACTATTGGCCAGCATTGATATCAAGCCTACAACAGTCTGATCCGGAGACGGGATGAGCATATGGTATTTTGTACTATTTCAGTCTCCATCTATATATATTAACTAGTCTTTTGTATTTTGAGACAATCCAGTTTTTGTGGTCCGCTTTTGAGACTTGTACTCTTTTGGTTAGACAACTCTGTACTTGTAACTTCCAGGTTCTAAGAGGAATCTTTTGTGTATATATTCATTTTGGTTTTGTCTTCTACTGAATTATCTTATATATGTTAGAATGGCTAATTCTTGTTCAGTTTCTACCCTTAAACCTATTACCAGTTGTTCTGGGTTACGGGTTGGCTTACATACTGGGGGGTTATAATAGGTGCCATTGTGACCTAAGAAATTGGGTTATGAAATATTTTTACTTAGTTCAGAGTTCATTATTCTCCGTAAATCTTTGAATTAGGTTTAAAAAGAAAAAGCTCTAATTTTTTGATGAAGTAAAAAAGAAAATAGTTCTAATGAGTATCTTTTACAGATTTGACCCAAAAGAAAATACAATTGAAAAAAATAATCTCTATAGCTCAAAGAAAAAAATAATAAGTGATAGTGTAAAAATATTTATGCATTTAGTCTTAGTGTGGTGCGGGCTAAAATAGTAGACAGTATGTGATATTTTCTAAGTTAATGCACACACTTTATACTTGCAAGTTTTTAATAATGTACAAAACAAAAAGGAATTTTTTTCGATGAGTAATTTTTCACAAATAATTATTGATTTTAGCAATATTTTTTATTTATTACTATTTATAGAAATACATAACAATACTATGATAAATCTAATATGTATTAAAAGTGAATTATACATGCAATGTAAATGTATTATAGGTGTTTTAAAATATATTATACTTATTTGGTAAGTTTCACGCCCCGAGCCTACACCCTGGACATGGCCTGCATTCGAAAACCATTGCTGGTTCCAAGCGAACCACTCGGCTAAAACTCACTCAACCGAACACTTTGACTCATCAATGAACTCAGATGGGCACAATGAAACATGAAACTTATTACTCTTTAGAATAAATCATGAAACTCAAATATGTAATAATGTATAAGATTTAACTTAATGGTTTCAAAATATACTCGAGGAAGTAAACTGAACATTGTATAACTAGTCTGTGAAGCCTCCAGAATATTGACTCTGAAATAGGTATCAAGACAGGCCCACGTCTACCTCAAACTAATAAATTATGACTGAAAATTAAAGACTCAAGAGCGCCTCTAAATGCAAAGAGGTCTCACCAAAGCTGGGGTAGAAAACTAGATCTTCAACAATGCGCTTGTTGAGGATCTTCAATGATGCACGTCGAATGACATCAGAACATGGAATGTACGAGTATGTACATCATTTCTCAAGTGATGGTACATCATTGTAGAGACCATATGAATTGAATATCTAGAGCAATGAGCCTCTGCCATAATTTTATTTCGAAGATCATCACCACTCGAAACACATAACTTCCCTTGATATCTCAATATCACATCTCCCCCTTTGGCGAAATCCATAACTTTCTGCTTATTAACATCATTTTTCAATTTCTTTTTCTTTACTTCAACAAACAATGAAGACTCCACCCGAATCTGAACAATCACTCCTCCCACATTAGAGTCCACAAGATGAACTCCCAATCATGAAAGTCTGCGCATGAGAGGTGGGAGCCTCGTGTATGGTCTGTTCCCATAAAAAAAAAAAATCATGAAAGTCTATGCACTTCTTTGGCCAACTCTTTCTTATCCTCCTCAACATGAAGGGTACTTCCCATGGACAACCTACTAGAACCATCAGCAATAACATTAGCCTTATCTAGATGGTAGAGAATACTCATGTCCTTGAGCAACTCAAGTCATCTCCTCTGCCTCGGGTTGAGCTCTTTCTGAATGAATACGTATTGCAGGATTTTATGATCTGTGAACACATCTATATGCACACAATAAAGATAATGACGCCAAATCTTGAGAGAAAATACTATCGCAACCAACTCTAGTTCATGAGTTAAATAATTCCTCTTGTGGATCTTAAGTTGTCTGGAAGAATAAGCTGACTTTGCCTTTTTGTATTAGAACACAACCCAATCCAACTCTGGATAATGAAACTATATGCTCCATCGGGCTGGGACAAAACTTATTTTCAATTCTTGAAAACTATTCTCGCAAGAATTGGACCATTGGAACTTAGTCTTATTCTAATTCAACTTGATCAATGGCGATGATATGGATGAGAATCCCACAACAAATCTCCTATAAAAGCTAGCCAAACCCAAGAAACTTCTTATATCGGTTGGGAATGTGGGTCTGGATCAGTTTTTAATAGCTTCAATCTTTTACGAATCAAATAGAATACCATCACTAGAAATAATATGGCCTAAGAATGCCACATATGTAAGACAGAACTCACACTTTGAAAACTTAGCATATAACTCATTTTCTTTGAGAGTTTAGAGGACAATTATGAAATGGATGACATGCTCTTCCTCATTCCTCGAATAGATCAGGATGTCATCAAAAAATATGATAACAAACATATCTAAATACTACTTGAACACTTTGTTCATGAGGTCCATAAATATTGAACGAACGTTAGTCAAACCAAAAAACATGACTAGGAACTCATAGTGACCATACCTAGTTCTGAAGGTTGTCATTGGGATGTCACATTCTCTTACTAACTATATAAGGAGTAACAAAAGGCAAGGAAGCACCTAGATCTAGTAAAGCATAAACATCATAGGAAAAGACTCAAAACATACCAGTGACAACATCTGTTAATTTTTCTTAGCCATGGAAATTAGCCATAGCATACAGATGGTATGGACCTCTGCATGTTCCTGAAGTATCCCTTACCTTATTACCTTTGTTGCGTTGTGCTGTTGAAGAATATTGGGCTCTGTTTCCCCCATTACCCTTCCTATCTGGCTGAGAATCTCTCATGAAGTGACCCATCTGAACACACTTATAACAACCATTAATTCCATTTTGACACTCTCCCAAGTGGAGTCTTCCACACTTACCACAGGGCGGCTTACGAGATGAGCTGTGAACTATTCTTCCCTAGGATTAAAGGCCTTGGGCTCAGAAGTTCTGGTTACCTTGAAACCTTTGTTCATTCATGTTGTTAGTTGTAGGTACACTAGTGATGTACCATGGATTTACGGTAATTTTAATACTTTAAACTAAAGAATGTGTATGTCTCTCAAAGTGTTTGTTAGCATATTTGATATTAGTTGTATTTACTGTGCAGAAAACTAAGTCAGAGAATTAATTGAGGAATCACAACACTGATGGTAGGATTTTTTGGAGATTACAGGTTCATCATATGACTCGTAGTTACTTATACGGGTCATAGGTATCAATCATCAAAATGGAATAGAGGAGTGAAGTTAAAGCTAAGGGTTACAAGCCAAGTCTACGAATCGTTCTCCTTATTACAAGTCATCGTTTGCATTTGTTAAAATAGAAGTGAAGAATGAATGCAAAGATGAAGATAATAAGTCAAGTCTATGACTCATTCACATTTCTACGAGTCGTAGAATGCACTCATACAAGAAGATGTAACTAGGACTTAATCTACCACTCATGTTTACGATTCGTCTGGGAAGTTATGAGTCGTAGAAGGATTTATGAAGAAGAAGAGTTCCACAATGCAATTTGATGGTTTACGAGTTGGGTCTACGACTCATCAAAGTCATGAAGATTCTTAGAAACCAGTCGTAGAGCCCAACCAACTTAAAGTTTCCTAATTTTTTCAAATTTATTTATTTAGGATTAGTTGTCTATAAATACACTCTTTAGCTTTATTTTTACATTATGTACGTTTTTGGGTTTGAGAATAGAGCTTGAACTACTTTTGGGATTTTATTCTTGAATTTCGATTTCTGTTATTGATATTTATGTTTGGATTTTATTTGAAGATTTGGGATTCTCACAATTATTATTATAAGTTCATGATTTCTTTTAACTCAAATATTATAGATTGTGATCACGTAGTTATGAGTATCTAATTCCACAAATAGGGTTGTGGGAACAATGATAAATTAATGATGTAGACTTAATAAAAAGTAATTCTTGAATAGTGTGCATGCATGTATTATTTTTCCCTTGAATTTGATTGCTTTATAATGGTGGTCAGCGTTAGAACTTGCTTTATTCCTACTTGTCGGATCAAGGAGGTAACAGATGGGAAAAAGGATTAAACAATGAGATTGAGGCTAATCATCCTCATCTAATTAGTTTCAATGGATCAAGGGATAGCTAGATCTGGAATCATTGATAAGGGTTAATAAAGTATACACACTCGTAGACGAATCAAGTTGCGTAGTGAAATTTGCTTATTTGCCGAATCAAGGACTTAAGTGAACTTAACTTACCTATTTTACATGTAACACACTAGAAAAGAATTACTAATCAAAAAGGTTTACATAGTGAAAGATTCATGGGGATCACGTAAACCTTAAATTTCACTTCATATTGATGTAAACCATTACTTTGTTAATTGATTCTTGTTATTTGATTTGTAATTAGTTTTTATAACCTCCCCCCCTTTTCTTTACGGAAATAAAATGATTACTAAAGCAAATAATAAATGAATAATCTAAAGTATAAATCATATTCTTCGTGGGATTGACCCTAACCTTTATTAAGTTCTATATTTGATCAACAATCACTTTATACTTCTTTAAGGAAGTGTAATTTGAGCGTATCAAATTTTGGCACCGTTATCAGGAAATTTGGCTTTTAGATTAGATTAATTTTTATTATTTAATTTATAGTCCTTATTTCGTAATTTTACGTTATTGTTTTGTGCTAAAAAAGATTTTGATTCCTAGTGCATGTCAAATACAAGAAGTCAAGGCATTCCCTTGAGTCCCTTTTATCCCAAAATTAAAAAAGCACTAAGTAGGATGGCAAACAACAACAATAACAATGATGGAAACGAACTTGGTGATGATGCGGACCATTTTAGAGGGAAGCATGAAAATGCACCATAACATCCTCCACAATATCAACCACAAAATATTCTTAACAATCAACAAATAGCAAGATAACGTCCCCCACCCAGACAGTGCCCTAAATTCGACATATAGAATAACAATAGGGTCAACCCTGACGCCATCAGAGCTGCTGGTGCTATTGTGTTACCTCCATCGTCACCTGGAACTAAGTTTAGCATAACAAGAGGGATGATTCAAATGCTTCATAATAGAGGACTGTTTGTTCGCTTAGCATCCGAGAAACCTTATACTCATCTCCAAAATACTGTGTACATTTGTAAGAATAGTGTTGGTGACCCAGGACTAACTATGGATGTCATCGGACTACGTGTTTTTCCATTATCACCTACTAGAGAAGCTAATTTGGCTGTCCAAGCTTTCATACAACTCCATCACAACTTGGACCAAGAAGTTGAAACTAAAGACCGAATCAACAATTTTCAGGAGATGCCCGGAAAATCAATTAGTATAGCTTGGGAGAGATTTGTAAAGTATCTACGAAGTGTGCCAAACCATAGAATAATATATGAGTGACTTCTTGAGCTATTCTACTACGCACTTGATAATAATGGAAAAGTTGTTGCAGACACTATCACTAGCCGAGCACTCTTAGCCAATACTTTTCAAGCGGCTGCGGAGACACTGATCATGTTGCAAAGAACAATTGAGCTTTGAGCACTGGGGATACAGAAACACCAAAAGTTCTTTCACTGTTACCACAAATCAAGGTTCCAAGATACAAAATGAAGAGGTTCTACAAGAGCTCATTCAATTAAAAACTGAAATCAAATTAGCATTCAAAAACTTGAGACTAGAGAAAATCAATGCAATCGACCATCAAGGTAGTGCGCCAAGTAATGATGATTATGGATATGAGGAAGATGCATATTATATGAATGAGCAAGCGAGGGGTTTTCGAACTAACGTCCAAACATCCAATGAGGATGCTTGGCGCCAAAGTCAAGGAAATCAAGGTCAAAACTATAACAACTTCAATTGAGAGGACCATTACAACCTCGATAACAACTATAATCATGAAAGGAACTACAATTGTGACAATAACTACAATCAGAATATATACAATAATCGCAACTGCGGGAAAGACAAAAAAGGCGATTGGAGAAAGAGAGATAACAACAAGAGTGGTGCATACATCCCACCCAAAAATTAAGATGGGGGATCCGAGTTTGCAAGAATCGAAGACATGATGACAAAGATGATAAAAAAGTATGATGCAATAGAAGATAATCTTAAGGAGATATGCAATGATCTTTTCAGAATAAATCAAAAGTTGAGTCACATTCTACATTTATAAAGCTTCTTGAGCAACAATTGGGGTAGATTTCGTCGTCTTTGAATCCACGCCAGAAAGGAACTCCCAAGTAATACAATTCATAATCTAAAGAGTAATGGGCAATGCATGGTAGTGACCACCCAAAGTGGCATTCAAACGGCGAATCCACCTATGCCGGGACTTGAGGATGATGCATACGACTCGACTATTAGTGAGGATAAAATAAAAGGAAACATTGAGGAAGAAGAAGTAGGTGAAGAGCTAAGCACCAAAAATCCTGAAAAGGAGATAAATAGTATGATGAGAAAGAAAGTAATGCAAAAGACGCTACTCCAACTCAAATTCCAATACCACAACCTCCTCCGTCTTTTCCACAAAGATTGAAAAAAAAAGGCTGAAGATGGAAAGTTTCTTAAGTTTACTTCCATGTTGAAATAACTTTTGGTGAATATTCCTTTGATAGAAGCACTAGAACAAATGCCTAGATATGCCAAGTTCATGAAGTATCTTGTCACAAAGAAGTAAGCTTTAAACTGACCAATAACTTGCATCATTATAGTGCAATAGCCACTCGCTCACTCATGTAAAAGAAAGAGAACCTAGGCGCATTCACCATACCATGTACCATAGGGGTTTTCAACTTTTCAAAAGCATAGTGCGACTTGGGAGATAGCATTAACTTGATGCCACTAGCAGTATTTTGACAATTGGGCTTAGTAGCCCCCAAATTTACATAAATACGGCTCTTGATGACAGATCATACTATGAAGAAGCTCGTAGGCATCATTTATAATGTCCTAGTGAATGTCGAATCATTCATATTCCCTGCTGACTTCGTCATTCTTGACTATGAGATCGATTATGGAAAGACCATTCTTGGTAACTGGACGTGCTCTGGTAGACATGTAAATGGGCCAGCTCAAGTTTTTACTAAATAATGAAGAAGTGGTTTTCGATGAATGCCGAGTAATAAAACATCATAATGAGCTATGAGTTGCCCATGATTGATGTTGTTGATGATATGCAACTGAAAATACTAATTGAGGAGAGATTAGGTGTTGAAACTCTAGCTGCTGCCACTATCAACTTTGATAGAGATCACATCGAAGAGTATAATAAGATATTCTGTGCACTAAATGGTCTTGGGACTTTCAATCATGCACTAAAGAGACTCGACTTAGACTTCAAGAATAGAAAAATTCCACCTACAAAACCATCCATTGAGAAACTTCGACTTTAAAACTCAAAGCATTGTCATCTTACTTACAATATGCATTCTTGGAGTGCAACAATACGTTGTCGGTCATATTAGATGTTGATCTTCACCAAAAGTAAGCGGAATCTCTTGCATTTGTCTTGAGGTATTTCAAAAGAGCAATTGGATGGTCTATAGCAGACATCATAAGCATCCCACCGGATATATGTATTCATAAAATCCAACTCATTCCGGACTTCAAACCAACCATTGAACACCAAAGGCATCTCAACACACCTATGTAAGAGGTAGTTAAAAAGAAGATTATCAAGTGGTTAGATGTTGGAGTTGTTTACCCAATCAAAGATAGTAATTAGGTAAGTCCTCTCCAATGTGTGACAAAGACGGTGGTATTATTATGGTGCCAAACACAAAGAACGAGCTCATTCCAATGAGGCATGTCACTGGATGGAGTATGTGTATGGATTACCACAAGCTAAACTCATGGATCAGATGCTCGACCGTCTTACTGGAAAGGGATGGTACTATTTTCTTGATAGATATTCAGGCTACAATCAGATCTCTATAGCACCCAAAGACCAAGAGAAGACTACTTTCATATGTCCATATAGGACATTCTCCTTCAAAAGGATGCTATTCGAATTGTGTAATGCATCCGTGACCTTTCAACATTGTATGCTATCTATTTTTTCAGATATGGTGGAAGAAATAATCAAAGATTTCATGGATGATTTTTCAATGGTTGATGACTCATTCAATGATTGCTTGGCTTATCTAAAAGATATATTAAAAAAGTGTGAAGAGTGCTATCTTGTGCTCAATTGGGAAAAGTGTCACTTTATGGTAAAGAGGGCATAATGCTGGGTACAAGATCTTAAGCAAGGGAATAGAAGTTGACCAAGCTAAGATTGAGGTAATCGCAAAGTTACCCCCTCCCATCTCCAACAAAGGGATTAGAAGGTTTTTGGGACACGCCGGATTTTATCGTCGCTTCATCAAAGACTTCTCCAAAATAGCTCATCCTTTATGAAAACTACTATAGAAGGACATAAGTTTGTTTTTGATGAGGCCTATCTAAAAGCATTTAAGGAGTTGAAATAAAGGCTAGTATCAGCTCCAATCATCATTACACCTGATTGGGAGCAACCGTTTGAAGTCATGTGTGATGAAAGTGGAGTAGCACTTGTCATAGTATTAGTACAAAGGCGCAAGAAGATTCTACATCCAATATACTATGCTAGCAAAGCCCTTAATGTTGCTCAAAGAAACTACACCATGAGTTATTGTGTTTGTTTTCAAGTAGTTTAAATCCTACTTGTTGGGCACCAAAGTCATTGTACACATAGACCATGCAGCATTGAGATATCTCATGGAAAAGAAGGATGCTAAGCCAAGACTAATATATTAGGTATTATTGTTGTAAGAGTTTGATTTCAAAGTGAAGACTAAAAAGGGATTGAAAACCAAGTTGCGGAACATCACTCTAGAGTTGAAGAAGAGGCAATGATAAAGTTGGAAGAAGGATTTGAGATAGATGACACCTTTCCAGATGAACAAGTATTAGTAGCATCCCATAACTTGATTCCATGGTTTGTCGATGTTTCTAACTACTTGGTTAGTGATCTAATTTCGTCTGAATTGAATGGTCACCAACAACACAAGTTCATGTCTGATGTGAAAAGATATTTTGGGAAGAACCATACTTGTTCCTTCTTTGTGCCAATGGGATTTTTCATTCCTATGTGCCCGAAGTCAAAATAATGAGTATTTTGGAAGCATGTCATTCGTCGCCTGTTGAAGGTCATCATAGTGGTATAAAGACAGCCTACAATATTCTATAATATGGGTACTACTGGCCAATAATTCATCAAGACGCTCATGATTTCACCAAGTTTTGTGATCTTTGTCAAAGGGGAGGAGGAATTTCAAGGAAACATAAACTCCCACTCACTCTTATTCTAGTCATTGAACTGTTCGACGTATGGGGAATTGACTTCATGGATCCTTTTGTGAGTTCGAGTAGAATGAAGTACATCCTCATTGCGGTTTACTATGTATCTAAATGGGTAGAAGTTGTTGTGCTTCCAAACAATGAAGCAAGGAGTGTCACCTCCTTCCTCAAGAAAAATATCTTCTCAATATTTGGTACCATCAAGGGCAATAATCAGTTATGGAAGTTCCAACTTTTGCAACTGACGATTCAAAGAATTACTTAAAAAGTATGGGGTTCGACATAGTGTAGCAACTCCTTTTCATCCGCAAACTAGTGGACAAATTGAGGTCTCCCATCACTAAATCAAGAGAATATTTGCAAGGATGGTGAATACAATTAGAAAGGATTGGTCAATGAAGATTGATGACGCTCTGGCTTAACTTACTATGTATCTAAATGGGTAGAAGTTGTCGTGCTTCCAAACAATGAAGCAAGGAGTGTCACCTCCTTCCTCAAGAAAAATATCTTCTCAATATTTGGTACCATCAAGGGCAATAATCAGTAATGGAAGTTCCAACTTTTGCAACTGACGATTTAAAGAATTACTTGAAAAGTATGGGGTTCGACATAGTGTAGCAACTCCTTTTCATCCGCAAACTAGTGGACAAGTTGAGGTCTCCCATCACTAAATCAAGAGAATATTTCCAAGGATGGTGAATACAAATAGAAAGGATTGGTCAATGAAGCTTGATGACGCTCTGGCTTACCTTACTGCATTCAAAACTATCATAGGTATGTCACCTTATCTTTGGGAAATATTGCCATCTGCCCTTAGAGTTGGAACACAAAGTTATGTGGGCGCTAAAGAAGTTGAATATGGATTGGGACGCCGCATCAAAGCAAAGGATAAATCAAATAAACGAGCTTTATGAGTTTCACTTAAATGCATATGACAACGCAGCCTTGTACAGACAGCGAATGAAGAAGTATCACAACCAAAAGATTGAAAAAAACACATTTGCACCTGGATATCTAGCCCTTCTTTTCAATTCAAGGATGTGTTTTTTTCTTGGCCAACTCAAGTCAAAGTGGTTATGACCAATCCGAGTGAGTCAAGTTTTTTCACATGGTGCAGTCGATCTAGAAAAGAAAGATGGGATGAAATTCAAAGTTAATGGTCAAAGGATCAAAGCATACATGGGCACAGAGGATGACTTCAAAAATGTGTAAGCGTGGAATTTTAGTGAACTCTGAGTAACTAGAAAAATCTGCGTCGTACCGAGAAGTTAAATCAAATGCTACTTGGGAGGCAACGCAAGCTATTTTTTCCTTTTATTTAGTTTATTTTGTTGTCTCTTTTTATGTTCACTTGTAAAAATTTTAGGATAGCATAGACGTGTTAGAGTCAATGTCAAATTAGATTCACAAAAAGTATAAAAATAAGCCAAAATATGAGTAGTGCCCATGTCAAAATGAAAAATGGAAACTGAAAAGGAATCAGAGAGGCATACAAGTAGTTTTTATGGATCATAAAAAAAATTACAGCTCGTAAAATTGACTCATCAACTTCAAATTGTCAGACATGAAGCAGCTTTAGGTCTACGAGTGTACTCTATGACTCATAGAAACATCTATGATTCTTAGCCCACACTCGTGGAATCCAGGTATGTTCCAACAATCAAGGCTAATTACGACGTTTGCTTATGATCCATAATAATTATTATGAGTCATCACTAGATATGTTTAAGGTCCAAAATTATAATACCAAAATGACCCGACCCACAACAGAAGAAATAAAATGCCAAATGTTCAAATTTCCCCCAAACCATTCAAAATATTAAACACCCCTTATGTCCAAACTCCATTCCTCATCACCTTCATCAACCTCCGTCACATTGATCACTCCTTATCATCTTCTCCACCAATAAATAACACTCTGTTCAAAGCCCAAGTCCTCAGTGAGTTCCCAAAGCGCCCCACAGTATTAAATTTGAAAACAAATAGAAAGGTATAAAGAATCATGGTAAGTCTACCTCCCCATATTATATGCATCTAGGATGTATTTTAAATTGACCTCATATTGATGTGGGACGACAGGAGAAAGTGATAGAAAATTAGGGCCTTTTTGTGTTTTTGAACTTAAAGTATTGATTGGGTAACCGGAAGTATGCTTAATTTAGGGGTTAAAACCAGGTGAAATTGAATAAATGGGATTATTGAACTTGTTGTTGTTCTTCCTTTGAATGAGAATCACTGAACTTGATGTTTTTTTAGTCAGGGGTTTTCTACGAGTTGTAGTTATCCTCGTAAACAACCCTTCAACATCAGTGGTTGAACCCTCACTAGGCAATCAACTTTACGAGTCTAATTACGAGTCGTAGAATCTTCTATGGCTAGTCAATTGAACTCATTTATATAATAGGTAGATTTCCAATACCTAATTATTTGGATACTTAACTTGTATGAGTACATCATATGACAGAATTGTAGCTCGTACAAGTCAAGTACCCAAACTCAATGGCACAAAACTGAGTCTAAAAATGACCATTACGATCTGTAGAAACTTCTACGAGTCATAAAGTCCACTCATAGACTAGATTCAGAGACTAAAACCTACAAGTATGATTTTACGAGTTGGTTCTCTGAGTCGTAGACTCATCTACGACCCGTAGATACCTTCTCATAGACCAAAAACATTAGTTTCCTAGTTAATTGTTTTCCTTTTCTTGCTTTCTTTTGTTACGTTTGTGTACTAACTCTCACTCCACATGTACAATGCCTCCCAAACAAATACCGAAGAAGGGTGGTGGAAAAAAAAGGTTTCAAAAAAGAAAGCCGCATAGATTTTAAGGAACTAGATTCGAGATGTACAAATAGACACCGAGAGCAGTGTGTCTGAGGAGGAACACTCCATTGCCTCCGAGACACCACTTGTTCGATGGCCGAAATTTGACCGCTCCAAACAAATTGTCCCAATGCTGAAACAAAGTAAAGGTACTTCCCCTTTTCCCACCATACACCATCCCATAACCCCCATTCTGATAAGAGGGTATCAGCTGAGGCAGGAGAGAGCGATGAAGAATTGGTAGCCCTATCTGCTTTGGAATTTGTATCCGAGTGAAAGTTAATGCCCGAGCATCCCTCCATTCTATTCCACAATCGAGGGGAACCAAAGATATGGTGCGTTGAAGGGTTATTTGATTTCTACCAAATGGGGGAAGAAAGGAATGATCATCAACATTTAAGGAGGCCCATTACAGAGGAGTCAAGTGTTATCACCACTAGTTTAGTGGTATTCCCAAAGATCCATGACCTATTTATTCATCATAGGTTGGAGTGGATGGCCAAGCATCTAGGTTGTTATAGTAATGTCATGGTGCGCTAGTTCTATGCCTCGTACGCATCAACAATCAAGAAGAATGTCTTATCCAAGGTAAAGAAGTTGGAACAGCTGGTGCTGTTGACTACACTAGTTAGGGATGTCAATTTGATTTATCCAAGAAGATAGTTCAACGGGTCATCTACAGCCCAAACTTTCCACCGACAGCCCCGATGGCCAAATTTGATCATAAGATGAAAGTGGTTTGGGATAAAAATTCCATGAGAGATCTGGTGCAACGTGGAGAGTTACCTATATGGGTGGCTGGTTATATAGCAGAGCATGGTATAGTGGCGGATTGGGTATCACACCCAACTTTGATCGAGAGAGCATCTTTAAATTTTATGGCAAAGCTTTGGTGGGCTATGTCCAACACTTACTTTGCCCAACCAATGTTGAAAACCACTTGAATTCGGATCGAGCCTTGATCATTACAAGCTTGATGGCGTGATATAAGGTGGACGTCGTGAAAATCATCATTGTCGAGATATATGAGCGAGCTATTCGATGGAACACCACAATCTCCTTTCCTTATCTTATGTTTGCACTATGTCAGGAGATCATAGTCCCAATGATTACAGGGGTCGATCTGTTGATTAGAGTGAATAGGACACAAGACATTGGGCCCATTCGGGATGATATAAACCCCATCGGATAGCAGTGTGCTCCATATCCGGAGGTGAGGCTACCTAAATTTGAGAGCATCTAGCAGCCTGCCCAAGCTTATTTGGCAGCTATTTCGGACAATGATACACCCTCCATGGAGCCATCTGAGGCTTCCCCAACTACCTCTACAGTCCCATCTACTAGTAAATTATATCCACAGACCATGGGCTTGATCACCATGTCGGCTAAAGCACTACAGACTTTGATGCTGCGACAGGTACAAATAGAGGTCTAACTTGGACATTTAATTGAGAAACTCAAACCATGGGTCCGAAAAGCTATCACTAAATCAGAGGAGCGAGTAATGGCAAAGCTTGAGGCTGCCTTAGCAGATCAAGAGTGGCAGATTCATTCATGTATTGATACTTTTAAGCTTTTAGTTAATGAGAGGTTGCAGTCTTCTTCGAGTGATGACATCACTAATATCCAGACAAAGGTCAGATTACTACATTTCGAGGTCACATCTTTAGCTACACCATCCCCTATACTATTTATTGTTCCGGTTGTCCAGCCATCGATGTTGTTTGATCTTTTTGAGGATGATGAGGCATAGGTGTCAAGAGACAACAGACCTTGTACTGATGATGACACTCTGGACATGGTTGAGGCTAGAAAGAGAAAGAAAAAGAAGCACCATGATCTAGAGAAGGCTAAATAAGCATCTAGACTGGTTGAGGAGATGCTACGAGAAGAGGAAAGGTAGTGTGCTGTTGGAGCTTCAAGCTCATGAGTAGACACTTATGATGACACACAGACTTCCATGGTACCACGTGCTCCTACACCGAGATCCACACCGATGACTCGGATACCACCATATGGACTACGACGCTTATGCGCCATAGGTTCTTTTCCTCTTCCCCTTACTTTTTACTTATTTTTATATTGTATTGAGGATAATGCAATGTTTTCTGAGTAAAGGTGGGGTGATTATATCCTTGGAGTTTTCCTGCTTGTGTTCTTTTTCACATAGGACTTTCTTTATTATGTTGAAATGGCATGTTTAGGATATAAATGTGAAATAAGAGTAGGAATCTATGGCATGATGGCTAGAAGTTTTTTAATGGAAATAAATAGACCGCTCCAAAATTTATTTGAAATATTGTGACTGATTAATTGATATATTGACTATATAGGATCTTTGTATGACATGATATAAACTGATATGATAACACATGACTTAGACTGAAATATGAACCAAAGATGGATAATTGATAATGAAACTTGATGTCAAGTGTGCGTGAGGTATTTCTATATTCTGACTATTTGTGTCAATCTAAAACTTGTCTCATTGGTCCTACTGTGATAATTGAACTGTTAATTAGGAATGGATCATAGGCCATTGTTAAATTAGTCCATTTAGCCTTAAAATAACCAACCAAAGACTATTTTACCCTTTTGAACCAAAAATTTGAGCTTTTAAAAGACCTTTTTAATCAAATAACGCATGTTTTAAATGTCCATATCTCTAATTGTAATCTTTTTTTTTCGGGCCTGGTCCCTCCTAGGATAATGTTCACCTCAACTCAGGCTAAAAGCCTAAGTTGAGTCTGGCTACTATGAGAGGAAATAAAGGAGAGAAGGGCTATGAGAAAACAAAAGCAAGAAAACAAAAGGTTTGGAAAGAGACGCTTGATAAAAAATAAGAGAATAAAAGAAAAAGGGTGAGTGGCCAAGATGAAAAAATAACATAGCAAGCAATAACAATGAAAAAACATGAATCATAAGAAAAGTGATGAGAAATGATCAAACAAAAGTCACACGTGAAGTAAAATCAAAAGACTGAAGAAAAAGAGTGAAACAAGTTAATGGGTGATATGATGTGGAATTAAAGTTAACAGTAGTGTTTGGGGAGGGCCAAAAGTCACAAAAATTCAAATACACCAAACCTGTCCCCGAGCATATGTTACAAGCTGAAAAAGCCCTATAGTGATCCTAATTCATCTGTTGAAGAGTCTAAGTATTGAAAAAAGGGCAAGCCAATGGTATTGTACATGAAGGTCTGAATTTATTTTGTGAGTATGAGTGTTTTCCACGTCCTTGAGTTTTAAAGAAATATTTACACTATGTATGAAAAAGGGACTTCTTTTCAGTGAGAGCACAAGTGATATTGTTGAAATAGTCATGAAAATGGTGAATGTTGTTTTTGCATGTGAATTCATCTATTAGTGTTGAAGTGTCTAATATTGATCTACAGAATTTAGCATGATTAGAAATAATGGTTGCAATGATATCATCGATGAAAATTAGAAGGAGTCGGTAGTCAATAGTCTTGTAATTGTTGTACATTCTTGATCTTATATTGCATTATGTCGTGTTAGTATAGTAGTGTCACTTGAGGAAAAGAAACTATCTTAAGTTGAGGGTGTTGATGTACCATGGATTTACGATCCTTTTAATACTTTAAAGTTGAGAATGTGTGTGTCTTTTAAAGTGTTTGTTAGCATATTTGATGTTAGTTGTATTTATGTTGCAGGAAACTAAGTCGAAGAAGTAATTGAGGAATCATAGCACTGATGTTAGGAGTTTTTGGATATTACGGGTTCATCCTACAACTTGTAGTTACTTATATGGGTCATAGGTATCAATCGTCAAAACAGTAGAGAGGAATAAAGTTAAAGCTAAAGGTTACGAGCCAAGTCTACAACTCATTCTCATTATTATGAGTCGTCGTTTAAATTCATCAAAATAGAAGTGAAGAATTAAGGCAAAGATGAATATGACGAGTCAAGTCTATGACTCATTCACATTTCTATGAGTCATAGAACACACTCATAAAAGAATCTACAGAAGATGTAACCAGGACTTGATCTATGACTCATGTTTACAATTCGTCTTGGAAGTTATGAGTCGTAGAAGGATTTAGTGAAGAAGAAGAGTTCCTCAATGCAATGTGATAGTTTACGAGTTGGGTGTATGACTCATCAAAGTCATGAAGATTCTTAGAAATGAATCGTAGAGCCCAACCGACTTAAAGTTTCCTAATTTTTCCAAATTCTTATTTATTTTGGATTAGTTGTCTATAAATACACTCTTTAGCTTTAATTTTACATTATGTACATTTTTGGGTTTGATAATAGAGCTTGAACTACTTTTGGTCTTTTATTCTTGAATTCTGGTTTTTGTTATCGATATTTACGTTTGGATTTTATTTGAAGATTTTGAATTCTCACAATTATTATTGTAAGTTCATGATTTTTTTAACACAAGTATTATAGATTGTGATCATATAGTTATGAGCAGCTAATTCCATTATTAAGGTTGTGGGAACCATGAGTAATTAACGACATAGACTTAATAAAATTAATTCTTGAATAGTGTGTATGCATGTATTATTTTTTCCTTCACTTTGGTTACTTTTTAGAGGTGGCCAATATTAAAATTTGCCTTATCCCTACTTGTCGGATCAAGAAGGTAACGGATGGGAAAAGGGATTAAACAACGATATTTGGGTCTAATTATCCCCATCTAATTAGGTTGAACGGATCAAGGAAGAGCTAAATCTAGGATCATTAGTAAGGATTAGTAAAGTATACACTCATAGATGGATCAAGTTGTGTAGTGAAATTCACTTATTTTCCAAATCAAGTATTTAGGTGAACTTAACTTACCAATTCTACATGTAACACACTAGAAAAGGATTACTAATAAAAAAGGTCTATATAGTTAAGGATTTATAGGAACAAGTAAACCCTAGTTTCACTTCATATTGATTTAATCCACATTAAACTGTTACTTAGTTAATTGATGCTTGTTATTTGATTTTTAATTACTTTTAATAAAAATCCCCCTTTCTTTAGGGAAATAAATTGATTACTAAAACAAATAATAAATAATTAATCTAAAGTCTAAATTATATTCTTCGTGGGATCGACCCTAACATTTGTTAGGTTCTATATTTGATCAACAATTACTTTATACTTCTTTAGGGAGGTGTAATTTGAGCATATCAACTGGATGTAGATGATGCATAATTAGAAGACCTCTTCTGGAAGAAGAAACGATTATCATTACTACCCTTCTCATGGTTACCCTTATTACCTGTGGATTTGGCCTTTTACTTTGGTGCTCCTCTCTGTCCTTCTTGTTGTCCTCGACCTATTAGAAATAAACCAGAAGTATACAAGTATCTATATCTAATATCAACAATGCTTCCTAGCACTCCTTTTTCACATGTCTGCATAATCACGAAACGAACTTCCTCATATTGGTTATCACATGGGGAACCATTTCTGGAACATACCTGGAAAACTGAATGAACTTGAGGCTATATTCTTCGACAATCATCCCTTCCTGCTTCAAGTTCATAAACTTTTCTACCTTTGCCTCCCTCAGCTCACACAGAAAGAATTGGTCTAAGAATACATTCTCGAACTCATTCTAGATTGTCGGCTCAGCGTCCTCACCTCTACTTTTCTACCATTGGTTGTACCAGACATTGGCAATGTCCTTCAATTGATAGGATTTAAGCTCAACTCCTTCTACCTCTGTGTCAGGCATAGCTTTCAAGATCTTCCACATGTCATCAATGAAATTTTGAGGGTCTTTCTTGACCTTGGAACCAGTGAAGATTGGAGGGTTCAAAAAATCACGGATGCTGTTTGCAGAAGATGGCTCCAAATAATTGGAGCTCGGGACTAGGGTATTCTGATGACCAGTCTGTGAAGCCATCAACTAGGTGAGCATAGAGATAGTTCCCCTAAACTCGGCCTTAGAAGTCATTGTGCACTGAGTAGTCTGTGGAACTTACTAAGTCCTATTCTCAACCTCATTCTCATTCTCAAAAGCTTGGGCTCAGTTCCAAGTCTGCATTCTGGACGTTTGTAGGATCTCGTCCTTACCAACGTTCCTCTAGTTTAAAGTTTTCTTAGAAAACATGATTTGAAATAGTGAAATGCACAAATTAGAAGGAGATTTCACAGATTTAAACTATATAGCATGAACTGGGGTAAGAAAGAAATGAAATAATTTCTAATGTCCTGTAGCCTCCCTATTATAAATGTCATGTGCTTCACATAGATAAGAAGGGCTATACTAGACTCAACTTTATAGACACCCTAGAAATCTTGAACTATGTTCTTTGATACTAAGTTTTTCACGCTCCGAGCCTACACCCTAGACATGGTTGGCACTCAAAAACCATTACTAGTCCCAAGCAAATCACTTTGCCTAGCTAACTCACTCAGTGGAAGACTTTAACTCATAAATCAACTCAGACGGGCATAATAAAACATGCAACTTATTACTCTTTAGCATAAATTATGAAACTCCAATATGTAATAATGTATTCAAAACATACTCGAGAAAGTAATCTGAACACTGTCTAACTAGTATATAAAGCCTCTAGAATACTGATTCTGAAATAGAAACTAGGACAGGCCCATGGCTACCTCAAATTAATAAATAATAACTGAAAAGTAAAGAATTAAGAGCGCCTCTGAATGCAAAGACGACTCACCAAAGCTAGGTAGAAAACTGGATCTTTAACTATAAGCATGTTGAGGATCTCTATCACATGTGTCTGCATGATAAAATGATGTAGGTCAAATGATTTCAGTACATGAAATGTATGAGTATGTAAAATGGCAAAGGAAACTTACATCAGGGTACTTAACTAAAAAACTAAACTCTGAAAATAGCTCAACTCAAATAAGCATGCAGTGTAATAAAATAGTTCTTTAAAAGATATGCGCTAATGAATGTAACTCGGTATAATAAAATATAATACTTTACTTTTTGGAGAGTTTCTCTAATCGACAACCATCACTCATGATCTAGTGATGATACAATGAATTGATGCCATTGCCACAATGGTCCAGTACCTTTCCAGGGTAAGGGATGCAAACTCATCTCTAGATCCAATAAAATTCCTCTTTTGGGATGAGGAGTCGCTCGAATGAACGATACGATCCTATCCTACGCTGCTACATAGTTTATCGGGTTTGAGTTATTTTATACTCTTACCCAAATCGGTGCTCAATACTACTCCCAAAATATAGTTTATTATGCTCATAACTCAAGCGATTGTATTTACTCAATTAACTCAGTTAGTCTCATTTGGAATTGGCTAAATTTCAACTTATCTTTTCTCTTAAAGAATATGATCTCAACTCATTGAATGCATTAAAGAAAGAATTTACTTCTTAGCTCAATCTTTAAATAAATGTGTAAGGATATCTATACTCATGTTAAAAATATGGTTAAGAAAATACTAAAGTCAACTCATACCCAAAATGTTAAGAGAGAGACTTCTCAAACTCAACTCTTACTCAAACACTTTTTCATGTAATTGATAAAAATAAATATTCTTTATCTCAAAGCAATGCGTAATATATTTAAATGCAAGACTCAACTAGGGTTCATGTAATTGCAAACATGAATCCATAACCTCAAAACTCAACTCAACAAAGTATAATCAAATATACATCTCAACTTAGTAAGAAATTATATGAATAACTCAAGAATTCAATTTATGGGAATTGAGACTAAAACTCATGGCTTAACTTGATTGTAGAAACATGTATGGCACGAGGATGAACTTAATCCAACCTTTAGATAGACTTACATACCTAGAATGAATATTATCTCGTCGAAAATCAAAGACTTCACTTGAAAACCATGAACCCTAGCTCTTCTTCTTCTCCCCAATCTTTTCTCTCAAAAGCTCTAAGTGTTAATGAGAGGAAAAACCCAATCGGGTATGATAAGGGACTGATTTTTCATCCTAAAATATATTGGGTTAAGTTGGGAAAGGTGGGAAAAGATTAAACTAACCCTCATTAAAATACTAGACGAGCTCCTGGATGGAAGGTCACCATAGCCCATGAAGCTCACCACAGTCTGTGGTGATGGTCGTGGTCCTGAGGGGAGAACTCATGCTAGGGGAGTCGAATTCTACGAAAGCCACCATAGTCCGTGAAGGTCATGATGTTCCATGAAGGACCTCGTGACGTTGACCCATCCCAAAGGTGATGACGGACGAGTTTCACCGACCGTGCAAATCATTGTGGGTCTTGGACCCTCTAGTAATGGTCCATCATTATGGGTCTTGAGGGGTCAGGTTCACGGACGTCCTCACGGTCTATGGTATGCACCACGTGTCGTAGAGACCTCCATAGACCCTTTCCCCAAAATTTCCACTTACCAGTGCCCTTCCACAGCAGTTCTCCACGGCACGTGAAGAGCACTACGGGACATGAAGACCACCTTATGCCAAAAAGGTAAGATTTTTTGGAGACTTCCTTTAAACTCCATTTACCCAAGTTTCCAACTTTCGGGTCTTACAGTAAGAAATTGACACAATGTATATTATAAGTGTATTAAAGTGTTATAAATGTATTATCTATGAATAAACTGTATTTATGTGTTTTATAAATTATTCTCTATAATATGTGTTAAACATGTATTATAAATGTTTATAAGAGTCCAGTAAAAACATTATGTTATTTCTATAAATGATAAATATTTTTTGTAATATAGCATATCTATGTAAGTCTCCCTTAATAAACTCTCAATGAATGTCCACACTAGGGTCTGTTTCATTTATAGCAAAAATTCAATTTGCATTTTATTCCATCCATTTATTTGTTGTGATTGTGTGTGACTGCATATACAGTTTAAGATATTAAGGAACCATTTTTCCATGAGAATATTTGGATTTAATTTTGGAATTGTTTTCATATTATTTGAAAATTATATTTGGCCATGAAAATTTCAAATACAACTTCAAGATGTATTTGGAAAACAACAAACAAATGTTTTCATTTTTTTCACTAATCGGCGTTTGGCCATTAAAATAGAAAAATATTGACTTTATTCGAAATTTTCAGAGTTGGAGTTTTGTTTGGTCATACTTTTTACTAAGAATTTTTTTTGATGCACGCGTGTTGCACGTGAATGCCAAATCACGAAGTACACTATCTTTTAAAATAATGTAAATACTCTTTTTTTTCCTAGTTTACCTGCCTCCTTTGATCATTGAAGAGCAAGAAATACAAGATTGAGTTTGGCATACCAAACTGATTACATGATCAAAGAATAGAAAAAAATCTAGTTGATCCACTAATAGCCTATTTGGATTGACTTATTTTTAAGCAGCTTATAAGTTGAAAACTGCTTATAAATTTTGCAACAAAAAGTAGGTGCAAGCCAATTTTTGTTTTTTGACTTATAAGTTGTTTTCAACTTATAAACTACTTAAAATAAGTTCATCCAAATAAACCAAACTATTTATTGGGGCTTATTTTAAGCACAAAATGATTTTAAGTTGGCCAATCAAACACTCAAAAAAAGCTGAAAACAGATTATAAGCAGCTTATAAGTCAATCCAAACGGCCTCTAAGTTAATTAGCTACAGTTAGCTAGTCCTAAACTAACTTTACCTATAGTAAAAATGAAAAAATAAAGGAGGATCATAAACAATATTTACTGGTCTAGGTTGTTTAGATATGAAGGTAGAAAAATCCCATCTGTCCATATTAACTAAACCCTTTACATGCCTAAGAAGTTCAAAAAAGAGATAAAGACATTTACTGCCACCAAACCATGATCAAGGGCTGCTAGTTTATCATCAGGTTTGTTAGTCTCCCTAAAACAGTGGTTGATACTAATACCAAGAGAATCAACTAAATTCTTAATCTCTTGAATCTGGTTCCCACATGCGCAGGGAAGTTTCCATTCCTTCTTTACCCATTTATTCAACAACATGGAGTCTGTCTCTCCCCATAAAATAATGTCAATATGATTAAACCAAAAATTTAAGTAAACATTTATAAATAGAATAATAAAGTATAAGTTTCTATGAATAACAAATGTAAACTTTCTAATGATTATTAACTGTGTGCATATTGAAAGTTGTAAAATCAATATCCGAAAACACCTATATCTATTTATAATGTAAAGCTAGATATAGACAAGGTGAGGTGGCACCTCTATGTAGCCTCCAATTATGTTTCTTTTTCTCTTTTTTTTGATTTTTTTCTCATTTTAAAATTAATTGTGATATGTAAAAAAAAAGTCACTCTTAAAATCTCTTAATTAGAATTCTTAAATATACCTTCTCCCTTCATAGCATAGTTATTGTCATATTATTGGAGTTTCTACTTTTAATATAGGAATAATTACAGTCAATGGTCATTCGGTCATTTTAATTATCAAAAAAATGGTCATTCGGTGTATATTCATGTGTAGGCAGATGTATAGAGTGTATCATAATGTATATTCAGTGTATAACTCATGTATAAGTAATCTATATTGTATAGTCAGAGTATACTTTCTATGACTTTTGGCAAGATATATTGTATAGTCACTGTATATTTTTTATGATTTTGGCTAATTTTATGTAAATAAAACATAATTATATTTCTTGTAAATTAGTTAGTTTATTATACATATTTGAAATTACCCCTTTAATATAATATAAATATAAAATATCAAAGATATACTAAATTGTGTTGTTAGTTGGGGTATTATAGTAATTTAACAGTTCAGTAGACTTCGAATTCACTCAAAGGCTGCAAATCACATTTCAATTTTTTTTTAAAAGAAGTATAGAAAACTTAGAAAATATAATTTTAAAATGTAAGGAAACTCCTTTATTTGTAGTCAACAAAGGATAGTAAGAGCAAGTACTTATTGTGCCTTATCAAAAAAGTACAAACCTTCAGAAAAATCACAACCCTACGAAAAGTAAGAACTCTTCGGAAAAGTCACAACTCTTCGGAAAGACACAACCCTTCAATATGAAAAAGGTGTCTTTTTTAAATATAATATAACATAATACAAATAAATATAATATAAAACATAGAAGATATACTAAATTGGCTATTTTAAAAATGAAGAAGAATAGAAAACATAACAATTTGTAGCTTAAAAATTTAAGGAAACCCCTCTATTTATAGCCAATAAAGGGTAGCATGAACAAATGCTTATTATTCCTAATCAAAAAATTTACAACCCTTTAGAAAAGTTACAACCCTTCAATATGAATGATATACCCCAAAAAGTTTTAAGCTAAGACTCGAGCCATTCTTCTTATGAGTATAGGCCCAAACCTGATAACTCCTAATTGTATATATGTTTTGGGATCAATTTCTAAGTATTTAAAGTGTATTTGAGTTGAATTGGGGTCATAAAAAAACTTTAGTACTAAGTCGAGTTCAAAGATCCTTTACCGATTAAATTTTCGTAAAAGATCTTATAAGGGTCAAATTCAAACGACCATATCTCTCATAATATTAAGAGTTAAGTGTCCCATGACCAATCAAATTAAATATCAATATATCGTCTTTCCAAAACTACTATGTTTGACTCATTTGGAGTTCAGAGTAAAACGGTATGACTATTTTACTGGAGATGCTCTATCCTGGCAGAAGTCCGCGATGGATCTGCGATGCAGAGAGGACGCAGACTCCACTGCCTAAGCTGAAAGATGCCCCCTTTATTTTTTTTAAAGGTATTTTTATCCTATAACCCTTTGGGGATTTATTTTAATATCCCTAAATGTGTAAAAATTAATTTTTTTTCTCATTAAAAACCCTCTCATTCGCTCCTAAATATTAACACTCGAGAATTTTTAAGAAAGCATCAAGTTAGGGTTCTTTTTCAAGATTCTTCAACAAGGTAAGTCCTTCTTCATAGATTTCAAGCTTGCCGAACCAAACTTCTTCATCTATTTATGAATCGCTAAGAGAAATCTTAAATCCTAACCATAGGATTTCCAAGAAAATAAATCCAAGAATTTTAAGAAAGGGTCTATTGATTGTTATTCTTCAAGTTAAGATTTTTCATCAAGATTTGTGGAGCTTTAAAAGTATGTAAGGTTAATTATAGCATTGGATTGAATTCGTACACGCGCCCTACATCTAAATTCTACTGTTAGACAGAGTAGATTAAGTAGAAAGATTTCTTCAGAGACTGTGTTTAAATCATAATTTCATTATTGAATTTATAACATTGAGTTACATTATACTTTGAGTATTTTCAATCTATTTTATATTTATTAATGATGATGTTTCTAAATGCCCACTTGAGTTAATTATCTATTGAGTCGAGTCTTTCGCTGCATGATTAAATGAGTGATCAGACCAAGTGGTTCGCTTGGGCCAGCAATGATCTCCGAGTGTCGGCCACACCTAGGGTACCCTTTCGAGGCATGACAAACTTGGTATCAGAGCACAGAGCTCAATTGTCCTAAGGTGTCTATGAAGCCGTATTAGTAGGATCTATTTTATTATTGTGAGGGCCCCACTTCTATAAAAGAAGGAATGGGGACATTTAAGAAAAGTTTCCCTTCTTTCAAATCCTAAATCGTGGAATTGAGTGGTTCTCTAAGGGACTAATTCAGATTCGTGCGTTTCTCAAATCTATTCAACTTTCCCTCATACTCAAGGTGGTTTAAATAGTAAAGCTCAGACCCTTATTGATGAGTTATTTTTAGATAAAGTATTCAGAGGTTAAAGAATCTGCAGTAGGCTTAAGAGGAGTCAATTAGTGTACATATGTCTATTGATTTGAAAGAATGCACCCTCATTCATATGAATCGTGCGTTGAACCAGAGCAAGATGTATTTCCATACTCTCTTCTATAAAAAAACCTTTCTTCAATGTTATCCTCGAGAGAATAGTCATGTCTTTAAATGATTAGTGTCACCGCCCGATGGAATGTGATTTAAGATATGATAAGCTATGATTCATAGAATGATCCTAAAGCTAGAAAGATGGAGTTAGAGGAGTATAAACCAAATAGTGAGAATGGTGGTTTATTGAGGAATATACCTAGAGTTAGGTATTTATAAGGTAAGTGATGGGTTATAAGTTAAGTCCCTTTTATTTTGATCAAAGAGTAGAAAGCATCGTGTAACTTTCATAAAAGAAGGTAGAGGAAGAATTGTTAGTTAGGACGAGTTAGAGTGCACTTGAACATAGAGGGGAGTTTTATGTTGAGATGTCATTATGTTAGTCAAGACCAAGTATAGGTTGAATGGAAAGGATGAGTAGTTATGAGTTGATAGATCTAAGCTAGGCTTATGATTTTTTTGGGGAGGTCCTGTTATATTGATAAAGTTATGAGCTTGACTAGGTTAGGTGGTATAATGATGGGTAAATAGTACTTAGGTTATGAAGGGAGATGTGGTGATACATTGAAACTAGACAAACTGTGAGATAAGGATCGATTACTTGTCATGAGGTTTTTAATGGTCTAATGATTCTCAATTTTATCTAGTAGCAGTAAGTCAATGTAGTATACGAGGAGTGTGAGGATGTGCATGTTTAGTACTAGTCACTAAGATTGAACTTTAGAAGAGCGTTGCAAAAAAGGATTGAACTATAAGAGTGATAGTGTTGGTTTTGAGATTTGCTCTAGTAGGCTTGGCCTAGCATACGTGAGAAATTAAGATATTGATATGCAAGAAATGTGATGCTATGAGTGTGGTGTATGTGACTCTTAGATGAAAATTGTAGAATGTGTCTAAGTCATTGGGTAAGAAAAGGCTTAAGTATGTATATCTGAGATAGTATATAGTTGTATGAGGCTCTAAGTTTTTGATTTGCTATTGGCTCCTAGTTAGTATTTGTTAGATGCCAATGGGGAGAAGGTTGAGGTAAGAGTTATATCTTATAAAGTATCCATAAAAATTGGGTCGAAGGGTTAGATATATATATATATGATGATGAGTCTCCTATTATAATTCGAGATTCCTTCAACTAAGTTAGGAATATGTGAACCTAGAAGATGAGGGTTACCAAGCTAAGGAGAAGAGGTTAGATCATAAGAGTTAGATAAAGTGGATATGTACGCCAATAAGAGTAGCAAGTATACAAGAATGCCTAAAAGATAGAGGGAAGTTAAGGGAAATAGCTTAGAATGAGGATTTTGGTATCTTTGGGTATAGTATAACCGAATAGTTTAAGTGTACTTGTGAATAGTGATACTCAACCGTGTAGAGAAGTGTGCTTATAGCTAAGTGTAGAGAATTAATCCACATGCTCAGAGTAGTGAGCTTCAAGCTAAGGGGGAGATGATGAGGTAATGAACCAAAGTAGGTCTTGAGTTTTAAGAAGTGATGAGTTGAGTTGACCAGGATAAGACATCAGTGTGTTTCCATCTCATACATTCCTAATACTTCAGTTGAGGTGATACTCTATTCCTGATGTATGTATGGACACCATGCCCATGTACTAGACCAATGCACCCCCTATGTTGATACATATCCATATTGAGTTCGAGGATGAGAATTGATAATTTCATTTAGCAATCCTGATTGTCTCATGAATCTGAGTTTTCAACCCTATGTTATGCAAGACATGACTTGAGTCTCACAACATGTATAGTTCCATGAACTCATAATAGGCCATGAAAGACTAGAGAGATCATATTAGTTATAGATGTTCCCAGATCAGACTTTCTTGAATTAATTGTGCTTATGACCTTTTTTCTCTAAACCTTTTTAGTGATTCTTCCTTTTCAGTCTTGATAGCGATGTTGATGATAGTAGATGAATTGTGGAAGATAAGATAGAGTGGGTGTTCCTTATGGTGGGAGTTGTGGTGTGCTGATTCCACTTGAGGTTTAGATGCAGAGGGAAAGCAAGATGGGATCTTGTTATGTGCAATAGATAGGTAAGAATATATTGGTATGCCCTTTGGTAGGAGTTAATGAAAATATGGATGTAGAGATACTAAGATAGACATGAGATTTTTTAGGTGATGTTGACTTCAAAGAATCTATAAAGTGATTAGAATAAGAGGCTTGAATGAGTGGTTGTCGTTATGTGAGTGATTGCAGTAGGCTAGTGATGTCTTCTTGTAAAGTTTTCAAGTAAGTGTATTGGGATGGTTATAGAACTGAATTGAATATGGTATTGATGGAATGTAGATGAATGCACAATGCATTAGACGCTTCTTGATTTGGACCTGAGGTCGGTTGAATGTAATGGTAAGGAGTAGTAAACTTGGGATGAAATTCCCTGTAGAGGTATAGAATATGAAGCTTGTGGTCTAGATTAGCATAATTATATTATGTGTAGTACCCTGTGACTTAGCAGTAGGCTTGAACATAATAAGAGCATGCAGTTAGATTGGGAGTCCTAGGCCTTGGTAAAGGTAGTCATATGTATCCTTGTGGGAGTTATGAATTACAGCCGAGAAAGAATTATATGTGGAAAGAACAGTATTTAAGCTTGAAATCTATCAGCCGTGTTGCTTAATTAATAGTGGTCATATTCCTATACCAGGCTCATAAGCCTCTTTCCCGAAGTTATGAGAAATTTTGATGAAAACATTGGAGATTATAACCCTCCTCTCATTTTTGCTTCAGTGACGATGTTGAAGGTTATGTTCCTATTCCTATCTCTGAGATAGGACCTTCTTGAGTTTGAGTAATCGAGTGACTCATTCACGAGCTTGAGTCTTTGAGTTCTTGCATTGCATTCATGCCTTCCAATGATGACATTGATGATAATATTCTTTTTTCCTATCTTAGAGTTGATGTTCACTATGAGTTTAAGTATATGATGAGTATTCTTGAGTCCGAGTAATAATGGATTGATTATTTGAGTGTTTGAGTATCTGATTTCTTGATTTGCGCTCGTTCTTTGTGCAATTTTCTAGCTTGCTCATCATTCGAGGACGAATGATCCCAAGGGGGAGATATTGTTATACCCTAAAAAGTTATAAGCTAACACCCGAGCTATCCTTCTTATGTGTATAGGCCCAAACCCGATGACTTCTAATTGTATATATATTTTAGGATCAATTCCTAAGTATTTAAAGTGTATTTGAGGTAAATTGGGGTCACGATAAACCTCTAGTACTAAGTCGAGTTCAAAGATCCTTTAACGATTAAGTTTTCGTATAAGATCTTATAAGGGTCAATTTTAAACCCACCATATCTATCATAATACTAATATTTAAGTATTCCATGACCTATAAAATTAAAGATCTACGTGTTCTCTTTTCAATGCCACTAAGTTTGCCTAATTTGGGGTTTGGAGTAAAATGTTATATCCGTTTTACTGAAGATGCTCTATCCTGGCAGAAGTCAGCAATGGATCCGCGACGCGGAGAAGACGCGGGGAATCCACTGCCTATGCCGAACGACTCCCCCTTTATTTTTATAAGGGTATTTTTGTCCTATAATCCTTTGGGAATTTATTTTAATGTCCCTAAATGTGTAGAAATCAATTTTTCCTGATTAAAAATCCTCTCATTCACTCCTAAACATTAACGCTCAAGAATTTTCAAGAAAGCATCAAGTTAGGGTTCTTTTTCAATATTCTTCAACAAGGTAAGTCCTTTTTCATAGATTTCAAGCTTTTCAAACCAAACTTCTTCATCTATTCATGAATCGCTAAGAGAAACCTTAAACCCTAACCATAGGGTTTCCAAGAAAACAAATCCAAGAATTTTAAGAAAGGGTCTTGTCACACCCCGATCTCAATAGGGTGTGATGGGCACCCGACCCCGTGCTCGGAGCCGAGCGAACCCGCTAACTCATATTACATTCTCAATCTCTTTAGAATTTTGCATCAAAAAGAAATGAAAAACATAGCTACGCTTTCCGAATCTTGCTATCCAAAATCTATCATCTCATAAACTCATGACATACTACATAATAACATATCGGTTGGTGACGCCGCTTACAAAGCTGACACTCTATACCCACAACTCTGTCTGCAAAGTCTCTAACTTCGAATGAAACATCATAGCACTTATAATCTAACTCGGCGGCACTCCAGGAACAAGTGGAGTTGCTAACCCCGCTGGAACATCTTCTATAATAGCTTCTATTCATCTGGGTGTACCTGCGCGGCATGAAACGCAGCCCCCCAAAGAAAAAGGGGGTCAGTACGAGCTTTGTACTGAGTATGTAAGTCATGAATAGTAACATAGTAAGGAATATAAATATGAATAATAACATGGTAGAAATATAGAACATATCACGGGGTAGAGAAGTAACCTGTACATATGAGTGCCTTTTAAGCCGAATGCCATGCATGCTTGTCTTATCTTTAAAAACATTTCTTTTTCATATACATATAAAATAAAAGTCATATCACCGAACAACGTCGGCGTGCCCACATATGTCCCGCGTCCGGGCATCCCGCGTCCAGGATGAAAATTACTCCAACTGATCAGGTGGGAATGCGTCTATAGCGCCACATATACACCTCCCCATATCCCCCATATACATATACATATACATATACATATAGACAGCATGCACGAGAGCCCAACGAAAATCGTATATTTATCGGAGTGACGGAAGGTCGGTAACCTCCGATTGTATTATAGACTAACCATGGTCGCTTTGTCTCACCTTGAAGGAACAATTATTATAGGATGAGACTATCAACGAAAGATAATATGAAGAGAATGTAGAATAAGGTCACAATCTTATAAGGCGCCAAATCGTATACATATGCACATAGGACCAATTTTCAAAACTCGTAGAATAATCGGAATGAGCTATGATTCACAAATCAAGATAAGAATCATGTCAAGTACCTTTCGAAAATTACCATGAATTATATCAAAATAAAACTTTTGAAATCATATACGCGTATCTAAGCACGAGAAAATATCCTTTGGAAACTCAAGAAAATGGGCCATCCTAGTGGCTCTACGAATAGGACTTCCTTGAAATTGTATAAAATATCATATACTTGTTTCATAAAAATCATGCAAAAAGAAAGTGTAGCTCTATATACTTATGTCAAAACATGCCAAGAGAAAGAAGAGTAAACATTACATACATGAAGCCGTTCTTATCATATCCATCATAGACATATTCTCATCCTCGACATCATCAATGTCGTTGTAAAACATATCCATCGCCATTGTCATAAAAGCTTATAATACTGTAAATCTTTGTTTTGGGAAACTATAGACATTTTGGAAAACATTGACGGGTTATAGGAAAAAGTAGTCATTTCCTTGGGACCATTGACACCTAGCTTTTGAAAACAAAGAAAATGTGGAAGCACTTATGAAACCATAACATCGGGATCATGCCTTGAGAAAAAAAAGGTAAGCCTTACATACTTATGCCAAAGACATGCCAAAAGAAGGAACGGTTAACTTTACATACCTGTGCCGCGCCTTACTAGCTACGCTTATGCATCCAACTTGTTTTCTACATTCAAGAGAGTTGACATAGTCATTAGATTCACCACCATATACTTGTCTTAATGCTTCAAACAAATTAACTTCTAATCTGCCAAAATTTCGGCAGCATCTCCCCTATAAATACACCATCCCCGAGATCTCAACTCGGCCACCATTTCAACAATCATATCAACAAAAACAACCAGCAGTATATATACAATCAAATCACCTCAACTTTACACAACGCAAGCTCCAAACAACTAGCATAAAACTACGATACCAAAATAGAGTTTTTAACCTTTATTTCATAAAATCTTTAACCATACCAAACGGGGGTCGTGTGGCTGCAACCAGCAGCAACCACACCCTTTTTAAAATACTTTAAAGGCCTGCAACATACAATCCAACCAGCTGCACCCGCAGCGCCACAACGACAACATACTACGCGACTTCGATTTAGCTACTATGACTTTAATTTAGTAGTTTCCAACATCATGCATCCTTATACATTTTCTCTGCTTCCATCCATATTTAGGACACGTAATACACCTCATAACAACATCATAAACTCCAATTTAAAAGGAGAAACCTTACATTTACCGAAACTCTCCAAAACTTGCCTCGGAAGCTCTCCTAGCGCGGCTAAAACTTTGGGGCTGTTTGGTGACGTTTTGAACTGCTCCAAACCATAAATTTACATTACCAATACCTTCATAAAAACGTGGTACACCCTAGATAATTAATTCACGAAGAAAAATTGGAGACTTACCTCTTTTTCTCCCCCAAAACCGAGCTCTCTCTCTTTAGCTTCAAGTTTCTCTTCTCTTCTTCCTCTTGAATTTTCTAGAACTCTCTTGGGATAAGAATGACTCTAATGAGTCATAAGACACACATATATATATAAATATCTTCCATCACTTATCCCTTATTTGAAAATAAGTCCCTCAATTATGAATATAGACAAATGACCCCTTCTCCATTTATTTTTTTTAGAACCTTCTTTAACAAATAAAGATGGCTTAATTGCCTTGCCATGTACACTTTGGTTCATATATACTCATCACATGGTCATAAAAGAGTGGGGCCCACATACACCTCTTACATGAAATTTCTTGAACACTTTGTGAAATTTCCATTTTACCCCTAGCCTTCCACAATATTATCATAGGCCACTTTGCGAATTTTCCTTTTTGCCCTTAGCCTTTTCCAATATTTCCACACTACTAATGTTCATAAATAATATTCATAACCAACTTGTATAAAAAAAAAATTGGAAGATGGTCATTTCCTTCACTTTACCACGGCTACTTTAAAATATCCAACCGTATAAAATACGGGATATAATAGGTCTCTTGATTATTATTCTTCAAGTTAAGATTTTTCATCAAGATTTGTGGAGCTTTTAAGGTATGTAAGGCTAATCATAGTGTTGGATTGAGTTTATCCACGCGCCCTACATCTAAATTCTACTGTTAGACAGAATAGAGTTGAGTAGAAAGATTTCTTCAGAGTTTGTTTTTAAATCATAATTTCATTATTGAATTTATAACATTGAGTTACATTATACTTTGAGTATTTTCAATTTATTATATATTTATTAATAATGATGTTTCTAAATGCCCACTTGAGTTAATTATCTATTGAGTCGAGTGTTTCGCCGAGTGATTGAATAAATGATCAGACCAAGTGGTTCGCTTGGGGCTAACAATGGTCTCCGATTGCCGGCCACGCCTAGGGTACCATCCCGGGGCATGACAATGAAAAAGTATCTACTTTTAATATAACATAATATAGCTAAATAAATAAATATAATATAAAATATAAAAGATATAGTACTAAATTGGGTGTTTTATGTTGGGGTGTTTTAATAATTTAACATTCAAGTTAGGGAGTTCATGTTTTTGATTAAGGTAGTATAGATATAGATATTTAGAAGGTGAATTTACTTTTTTCTATTTTGATACATACCCTAATTTTTAAAACTAGTAAAATCACCCAACTGGAATTAATTTACATCATACAGACAATCAAATTTACTCTAAGAGTAATATCTCATAATATAGTCACATTATGTCATAGATTAGCTCTCATATACGAGCTACTACATAGTATTACAAATATTCTTCACTTTGAGTGTGTTAGGTATGAAGGAAAATATTTTCAATGAAAAATGTTTTTTTGGAAAACAAGTAAAAATCTAACTTATTTTGTCATATTTGGCTGGTGAGTAAAAAATATTTTTCAAGTGTTTGGTTGGTGAATGAAAAATATTTTTCAGGAAATATCTTTTATTTTTTACTAGAGATTAGAAAATACATTTTAAGAAAATAATTTTTGACCCGGAAACCAACTACAATAATTGGTCCAGAACCCGACTCCAACACTTGAATTAGGATACGACCCCAACGACTGATCCAAAATTTGATCCTGAGATCTGACTTGATCTCAACTTTTAATTAAATACTCTCATTTAAACTAGGAGCCGACCCGATCCTGACCCCAACAATCAAACCTATACACGACTCTGACGATTGATTCAGAATGTGATCCCGACATTCGACTCGGGACTTGACCCTCTACTCCCGACCCTAACCCCAATACCGACACTCAATTCAAAATACAATCAGGACACCTGACATAAGATATAACCCTGATTCGAGATCCGACACCTGAACCATGACCTGACATTTGAATCAAGATCCAACCTTAGGACTTGGCCTCGACTCTCGATCCAGGATCTGACTTTTAACCCAAAATTCAACCTTGATATTTGAACCTTGATCTAGATCCGACATTCAAACTTGGACCCAACCTGGATTTAAGACCAAATATTCAACTCAGGACCCAACCTCAACACCCTAACGTAGAAAGTACGATAGTCCAATTTGGGATCTAACTCCGACCCTTGAATCTAGACATGACTTCCAAATCAAGACCCAACCATAACAACCAACAACCGACACTAGAATCAACTTTCGAATCGGGACCCGACTCAACTCGACTTAAATTCTAACCCAAAATTCGACTTTTAAATAAAAATTTGACCCCAACTTTCGTATCGGGATCCAACCACACCCGACTAGGTACCTGACTTTCAAATTGGATTTGAAAAAAAATTAAGAACAATTTTTTGTGTGTGTGTGGAAGGGGGTGGGGGAGGGGCTAGGGACCAATCTGGGGGTAGGGGACAAAAAAATTAAATTTTAAATTTGAAAATATTTTTCAAAAATAATTTTTTAATTTTTTGTAGGGGGGGGGCATGTAGGGGGTTGGGTTAGGGGTTATGTAAAACATGAAAATTTCAAAATTTGAAATATTTTCAAAAACAATTTTTAAAAAAAAAAAATTCGGGGGGTGGTAGTGGATTGGGGTGGGGGTGAGGTAAAAAATAAAAATTATTTAAAATATTTTTCAAAACCAAACTTGGGGAGGGGGTAGGGGTGGGTGGAGTAAAAAATCCTGAAATTTTTAAAATTTGATTATTTTAATTTTTGTGTTTGTTGGGGGGGGGGGGGCGATGGGGCTGGTTTGGGGGTAGGGGGTAAAAATCTTTTGAAATTTTTCAAAAAAGATATTTTTAAAATTTTAAATTTTTTGGATGGAGAGGGTCGAGGTAGAGGGTGGGATAAGAAAAACAATTATAATTTGAGGTTGGAAGAAAGTTTTGAAAAATGTTTTTCTTAATTTTTGGACGAAAATCATTTTCCTTAAATTTGAGGAAAATAAGTTGATTAGAAAAATAATTCTAAAATATTTAAGCCAATTAAACATGAATAAATAGAAAACATTTTCCAGAAAATATTTTTCTTCGTACCAAACACACCCTTTATTTGAAGTTTTTGGAGTTGAAAGTGTATTTTGTTATAACATTTTACCTATATGATATAAAGTAATGGTTGTAAAAAAAAAGAAGGCAATATCACACTTCACACCAAAGTGAAAGCGTGGATAATTTTTGAGATGGTGTGCGTCAAGACAAATTGTGTCGAACATTTTAAAATGTTTCAAAGTAGAAAATGTCATATTAATTGTAATTGAAGGGGAATAAAAAGGATCTCTTTATTCATATTATATATCTAATTTTGCTTACTACTAGTTTAGTCCAAGTATGATTATATATTTATAGATTGGTGCTCATAGAAATGTACCTTGAATCTTCTTTTTTCCCCTTTAAAGGTCAATCTCTTAAATTCTGTGGTTTCCAAACACCATTCTCTATCCCGTTCAGTGTTGTGCATTTATTTCAAGAAGCCATTTACTGGTATGATAGTGTTGCAGTTTGCATGTTGTACGAAGTGATAAGACATCAATCTGTGATGTAACCATTTATGGGAACTTCAATTCACCCAACAAACGATGTTATAGACAGAGGACTCTAACAATACAATTATCACTAGATGCAACATCAATACAGGAGAGGATGCTATCTGTCCAAAGTCATCAAATGGGGGTGTCTACAACCTCACAGCAACAGACTGCTGGATTCGAACAAAATCTTCAGCTATCAAACTTGGAAGCGCTAGCTTTTACTCGTTCAAGGATATCTTGTTTGACAACATTACAATTGTTGAATCTCATAGAGGCCTCGCTCTACAAATTCGAGATGGAGGTATTCCACTTTGGATCTTTTCTGCTAGAATGACGAATGATATAGTATTAAATTGCAAGATTTACACCTTTCTATCTTTGTTCGATTCTTCACACTAGCATTTCATGAATACATTTTATTCATGCAGAATTCAAACTTAAAACCTTATACTGTTCTGATGTTTAGTTATCCCATTTGGGTTTGTTACCTACAAACCTCAATGTTGCTTGTTGTAGTTGCCAGGAAGTAGTCATTGCAATGCCAAACAGCTTGGTGCACTTAAATTAAGAACTTGGATATTTTGATTGCTTAACTTTGTTGAATTAACTTAATCAATTGTATTTTATGTTATTTGTGGCACCTAATATGATCCTATTTCAGTTGAGTTCTTAGTTGTTATTTTATGTTGCCCCTTATATACTGAAGAACATGGTACTTCAGCAACTTTGCATGAAGTAATTGCAGAATAAAGTAAATCAACACAAGTTTTTACGTGGCTCTCTCTCTCAATACCACTAAATTTGAGTTACTAGTTATATGTTGCAACCAACCATGGAGCTAAGCACTATATCACATTTTCTACGCTACAATTCACCTGTTGTAGCTAACTTCTTCAACAACTCTACCCAGTTGTGGAAGCCTTCAAAACTCAAAATAATCTAATATAAATTACTAGGAAGTAAAGGTTTACAATCAAGCACAATGAATCTAACTTAATAACAAGAATTGTTTTGAATAACACTTGATAGGAATAGGTTCTTCTGACTGTTGTCAATTGATTCTCTCTCACACGAAGACACACAGTTGATTCTTCTTCTTGGTGTGATTTCTTCTATTTATGTGTTGATGTCTTAGAAAACATGATCGAAGTAACACTTCATATAGGAGTAGATGACCACTTCTTGTTCTCCCAATTAAACATAAATTAGATCAAGAATCCCAAGATTCTAAATCCAAGTTTTACTTGGTTCTTCGTTCATGCTCTTAGCCACTGTTTTTCTCTCCAATTTCCAAAGCTTCTTCCATGTATCCAAATATGATAATGTTTCCATATTCTTCCTTTTTTTTGCGTCATTGGGTTAGTCATAATCATAATTCCTCAAAGGATTCCTCTATGCTTCTTGGAATCTGTCTTGCCTCGATCAACTGTCTTCTTACAGTCTACTATGAAGGACCTGGTTCCTTACTTCTCCGCAGTGTACTCTTGCTAGAAGCTCTTGTAGTAGACATGTTATGGAACTGGTTCTTCAGTATCTTTTTTTTATAATCATGAGCAGTCCTTATTTGAGAGATGTATAAAATCTGATTCTTGCCTATGTTTGTTATGTTTTGCTAATCATTTGTTATTCATCTAAACTTCATATTGTTAGCCTTGCTCAGGGGCGGAACCAGAATATTTGATAAGAGGGTTCAAAGCTCACATAGCTCTCCCTAACTCATGGCTATTAGCTCAACATTAGTTTCCTTGTATTTATTCATTTGCTTGAAATGATTGTTCTACGTGCTTAAACCTTTTTCTTTACTCTTTTCTTTGATCTGCTGAATAAATGACCAATTGTTAAGCTAAGTCTCAAGATTATTATCTTATTCTCATGTATCTACCTCTACTTTCGTATCTTGCTTTTTCGAATTTCAGTTTGCATTGTCTTATTTGATTATTTACGGAGCAGGAAATGTTAGCGACATGACCTTCTCAAACATAAACATCAGCACAAGATACTGCCACCCATCATGGTGGGGAAGAGAAGAGCCTATCTATGTGACAACCTGCCCAAGGGATGCTAGTTCAAAAGCAGGTTCAATTTCCAATTTGCTATTTGTCAAGATCACAACAACTTCTGAAAACGGCATCTTCTTATCGGGGTCAGGAGGTGGAGTCCTGAGCAATCTAAAGTTCATAAACATGAACCTTACAAGAGATGGACAAAGTTTCCAGATGGGTTCGTAGATTACAGGCCAGGATGCCAAGAACGTCTAAAGCACCAAACTGCGGGATTCATGATGGAGCATATTGATGGTTTGGTTGTTGAAGACGTAGTCGAGAAGGATTTATGTGCTCATGATGAGTGCAAAGTGAACTTGTCCCAGTTGAGGGGCCCGTTCTATATTTTTCCATGGCTAATTTGACCAAAGTTGTTAACCAATTCTGTAACCTATTATGACTGGCTATTTTTTAGATACTCTATTTACCATTTGCTATCTCGGATGATCTACTTTGAATATTGGTGATATTTAGAATGTTACACCAGTGTGTCATAAAGATATTTTAACTAATATTCTTTGGTTTGCTATCGAGTTCAAATTTTGCTAAGTGGTGTTCGGATAATGTTTAAGTTGAAGTTCAAAAAAAAATATTGCCAGTTGAGTTGAAAAATAAACGCAAGATGCATTCACCATGGTTGTTTGTATTTTTGCATGAGCAGCTTAATCTTGTTATCTTGGGATTACATTCAGTGACGGATTTAAAAAATAAAAATATAATGCTTGAAATCTCAAAGTGAATTTAAAATCTTTACTAACTTCTAATCTTGTGTTTAGGAAGTTCAAAAACAATATATACATAATAACTTCAAAAAATACCGAATATATTTTGTCATCCTACACTCTAAATCCGCCCCTGGTTATATTGATTTGACATCTACTATTATTTTAAAATTTTCAGGCATTCTAATTAAAAGATAACCAAAGTTAAACATTTGTTTGTTGGTGAAATTACAAGATTACAAAAATACAATCGAAAAATAAAATGAAGAAAATAAAATCTCTATATCTCGCTCTCTTTAAGGAGATTCAACCCACTGTAGCAAATCTTTTCACTAGTCCAGTGATAGTCTTCTTGACTTGTCCACTTCATGATACAACAGACTTATCACAAAGTAAAACTCAACAATCTCTGGACAAGAGTTGAGTCCAAAACTCCACAAAACGAACACTTCCCTTCAACTAATAAGAACTCTCTTTTTGACTAACTTTTATGCACTCTATAATTTTTCTTTTTTAAAAAAACAAAAGAAGATCATCCTTATTTATAGGTGAGGAGGTTTTCTGAGCAATGAATAGGAAGATAAAGGTGAAGTAAATAGAGAAGATTAAGGCTGGCAACAGACCGATTTTTCTCCGATCTGAACCAATTTTGATTCAGGTTCGAACTCCGATAACCCCGTACCGATTGACCTGTATGGTACCAAAATAGGTACTGGTACAGGTCCTGGGTATTTACCCAGTTTCAGTCAGATTTTAACGGCCAGATTTTTAAAAAAAAAATTCCAACGGCTCTTAGCCATTTTTTGGTCATTTGAAAGTTTGGGGGGGGGCATTAACGGCTTATTTAAGCCACCCCTTACCCTATAACCCCTAAATACTATAAATATATCTCATGTTCTTCCATTTTTCTCACAAATTCACAAAATATTCTATTAACATCTTATAAATTCTCTTAATCCTCAAATTTTTTATTCATTATAAATTTTATATTTGTGTTATTGGTTATGTCAATCCCCAGGAGGGTACCCTAGACGTGGCCGGCACTCAAAAACTATTTCTGGCCTTCAAGTGAACCACTTGGTCCAATCACACTTCCATTAAGTCACATTCTATCAGCGGAAAACTCAACTTATAAGAATCTCCAATCAACAACTAATAAAAATAAAACTAGTCACAACGAAACAAATCAACATCATCCACACTTTAGTCTATGAAGCCTCTATCAATAATTAAGAGGTGCCAATGACAGGTTCATAGCTACCACAAATAAAATAAAGGAAAACTAACTCAAAGCTGAAAAGATAACTGTGGTATTCTCCGGAAATAGAGAGGACTCACCAACTAGCTGGAAACGAATAGATCTTCAACAGTGCGCCGGTTGATGATCTCTACTACCTGTCTCTATATCATGAAACGATGCAGGCCAAATGGCGTCAGTACATGGAATGTACGAGTATGTAATATGGCCGAATAAAACAGACATCAAGGTAGAATAAAATCAACTCGAAATCTCAACTCAGAAGAAGGAACAACTCAATCAAGATGTCTTGAATCTAAACAAGAATATATGATTTAGAAAAGATCAATCACCTACAATTCAACCCAATCCATCCCGATCTGACTCAAAGTACTATCAAAACCTATATGAGAGTTTCTTTTATCCGACAACCATCACTTATGAGCCAGTGATATTACAACAAGCCGATATTGTTGCCACGTCCGTTCATACCTTGTCAGGGTAAGAACGAATCAACAAATCATGGATCCATAACCAATCAAGTCCTATCATTTCAGGACAGTAATTTGGGAAACATTCGACTGTAACGGTCCAATCCCATCCTACATTTGGCAACATAGTTATTGGATTTGAGTTATTACTTATTCTTATCCAATTCGATGTTCGATACTCCTCGCAAGACTCAATTCTCATAAAACTCTATTCAATCAATTTAATCCAATCATATCGACAAGTCTCATTTGGACCCTTGTCAATTTATCAATTCTATCACAATCAAACCTCTTGACTGATCATACCATCCAATCAACCCCAATCACATTTTTCAAGAGTAGTTTAGATATGCATTTATGACAACATGTAATCCTATCCAATTATTTCTCCATACATTTAGCAAATATTTTGGGGACTCATCAAGACTCCAAATCATCAATTAAGGAGACTCAAAATATTTAAGTTTATAACAAAAAAGTATATTTAACAACTCATATCAATCAACTCTTAGACATAACAAAATATGTATAATAACTCATATCAAACATGAAACATTTATCAATTTCTTCAACTTATCAATATCGCATAACAAAATCAAGTTAATAGATGTATAAACTCATTAGGACATAACTCTATAAAGAAAACTCACTTCCTATGAACATTCAATCTCAAAGAAGATGTAGGGCACATGGTGAATTCAATCCATGTTTTGAGTAGCTTTACATACCTCTTATGGATTACTCTTGACCATGTTCGCCTCGTAGTCTTTTGAACCTATATAACATTAAAGAAATACAAAGGTTAATAACCTTTCACTTTCCAATTTCCAAATCTACAACCAAGTATCCATAGGAATCGTTTCCTTATCTATTTCTCTCGACTAGTTTATTACTAGTTCCGAAGTTACCGGAAATCGGGCAGCATCTCCCCTATAAATTGCCCTATCCAACTATTAATCTTAGCAGTCATATTACCAACAACAACCAGCAGCTATATATACAATCAAATCACCTCAACATTACTCAATACAACTCCAAACAACTAGCTTAATACTACGATACCAAAATAGAGTTTTTAGCTTTTATTTCATAAAACCTTTAACCATAAGAAACGGAGGGTCGTGTGGATGAAACCAGAAGTACCCACACCCCTTTTAGACCACTTTCCATTCCTGCAACACGCCATCCAACCAGCTGCAACCGCAGCACCACAATCACAATACACTACTCGACTTCGATTTGATTATAACAACTTCAATTTAGTTTGTTTCTAACGTCAAGCATCCTTATACAATTTTTCATCTTCCAACCTTATTTAATACATTTAATATAATTCATAACAACATCATAAACTCCAATTCGAAAGGGAAAGACTTACCTTGCCCGAAACTCGCCAAACTCGCCTCGGAAGCTCCTCTAGCGCGGCTGAAACTTCGTGGCTGTTTGATGTCATTTTGGTGCTTCCCCACACCATAAATTTACATTAATAACACATTCATACCTTTTTGTTATACCCTAGATAATTAATTCATGGAATGAAATAGGAGAGCTTACTTTTTTCTCCTCCAAAACCGTGGTTCTCTCTCTCTCTAGCTTCAAGTTTCTTTTCTCTTCTTCTTTCTAGAATTTCTTTTGGATGAAGATGACTTATGGGATAAGGATGGAATCAAAGTCATAAAACATGTACATATATGCCACCTTAGGGGGGTGACACGTGTCAATCCCCAAGTGGTGACACATGTCAAGCCCTCATAGGGCCAACGCACTACCTCCTCTAGTTAGGGGATGCCACGTGGCATGTGGGGCCTACCCCTTGCTTCAGTTGCTGCCACGTGTCACTCTCTGCTGCTGCCATGTGGAACTCTCTCATGCTTCCACGTGGCACTCTCTTTTCCTCCTTGTGGGTTCATAATCTTGTCTTAATTTATGAACCTATGTAATCCTTGGTACGTAAGCTTGGTATGCACTCAAGTAGCTTGCGTATGTAAGATTTTTAAGTTGGTAGCTTACGTAAGTAAGTCGATTCCTATGACTTATAACCCTATTTCCAATCTTCTCTATTATGGGGTATCACATTCTCCTTTCCTTAGAGTTACTTGATAGCGTTATAAATTATCCGGCTCACATGGTGACTTCTTAGAGCCTAAGAACCTTTCAAGAAACTTAAAAAGCCTAGGAAGCTTAAGAAACTTAAGAAGCTTAGGGAGCTTAAGAACACGCTCCAAGGTACAAAAGTGTGGGGTGTAACATCCTTCCCCCCTTTAGAACATTCGTCCTCGAATGTGAACCAAAAGCCTTCCTCAAGATTTTAGGTCTATTTTTGAGAAACAAGTGGCACCCTGAAGTTGGTCAAATAAATCATCTATTCTGGGGAGAGGGTATTTGTTCTTTATGGTGACCTTGTTTAGTTGCCTATAATCAATACACATTCTAATAGACCCATCTTTCTTTCGCACGAATAGGACAAGAGCACCCTATGGTGAGACACTTCACCTAATGAATCCCCTATCTAACAAGTCCTTCAACTGTTCTTTCAACTCAGCATGAGCCATTCTATATGGAGGGATAGATATAGATTGCGTACCAAGAAGGACATCAATCCCAAAGTCGATCTCCCTATCAGGAGGGACTCCGGGCAGATCTTCAGGAAAAACTTCAGAGAACTCATTGACAATCGGAACCGACTCAAGGGATGGAGACTCAACACTGTCATATTTCACTCGCACAATGTGATAAATACACCCTTTCGAGATTAACTTTCTATCCCTAAGGTAGGAAATAAATTTACCCTTAGGCATGACAGGACTACCCTTCCACTCTATGATAGCCTTATTCGAGAAATTGAACTTAACAATCCAAGTCCTACAATCAATAGAGGCATAAAAGACAAAAAGTTAGTCCATGCCAAGAATCATATCAAAATCAACCAAGTCTAACTCAACTAAGTCAGCCTGGGTATCCTTGTGATAGATTGACACGGTACATTCTCTATAGACTCTCGCAGCTAAGAAAGAATCACCAATAGGAGTAGCTACACTGAAGGGTTTTATAAGACACTCAGGAATTTTATCAAATTTACTAGCTATATAGGGAGACACAAAAGATAGAGTGGCACCCGGATCTATCAAAACATAACAGTCAAGAGCAAATACTCGAATCATACCCGTCACAACATTTGGGGAGTTCTCCTGATCTTGGCGACTACCCATGGAATACAGACAGTTTGTACCTCTACTCATACCTGAAGTAGTTCCCCTCTGATTACCTCTAGCAGGTGGCGCGGTGGTAGAATACTGGGCTCTGTTACCCCATGTCGGACACTCCTTCTGAAAATGGCCCACTTTGCCACATTTATAACAACCATCCTTTCCCTCTTTGCACTCTCCCAAATGGAGCTTACCGCACTTTCCGTATGGTGGCTTTCCCATCGAACCTTGACCCACACTAGCCTGGGATTGAGAACTCTAGGATCTAAAATTCTGGTGACTTTGTCCTTGCCGATCATACCTATTATATGGCTCAGGTGCACTTGCCGCTGATAGGGTATAATTGGAAGACCTCTTTTGAAAGAAGGACCTGTTGCCCTTGCTCTGCCTCTGTTCACTCTCATGTCCAGTTGATTTTTCCTTCTTGCTTAAATGCTCTTCCTTGTCTTTCCTTTTCTCATCCTCTACCTGCTGAGCATACACCATTAATCTAGAAATATCCATGTCAAAGATCAACAATGCTGCTTTGCACTCCTTCTTCACATGTCTTCCCAATCCGGAGATGAATTTTCTCATCTTTGATCTCATATTTGGGATCATTTCCGGAGCATATCTGGACAGTTGGATGAAATTCAGACTATACTCCTTAACTATCATTTCCTCTTGTTTCAAATTCACAAACTCTTCTACTTTCGCTTCCCTCAATTCTTTGGAAAAAAAATGATCAAGGAATGCTCCCTCAAACTCATCCCAAATAACAGGCTCAACATTCTAACCTCTACTTTTTTCCCACTGGTTATACCAGATATTTGCCACATTCTTGAGCTGATAAGACACCAACTCAACCCCCTCAATCTCCATAGAATGCATCATTTTCAGGATCTTCCACATCTCATCAATGAAATTCTGGGGGTCTTCATCAACCTTGAAACCCATGAAGACCGGCAGATTCATTCTTAGAAAATCTCTAATCCTCGTGGCAGCGGATGGCTCCTAAAAGCTAGAGCTAGGAGTTGGTGAACTCCAGTTACCATTGTGGGCAGCCACTAATTGAGTGAGCATAGCAATCGCTTCTCAGAAATCTGCCTTTGAAGTTGGTGCAGGCGGAGTAGTAGGCACTTGAGCTGTCTAAGCATACCTTGTAGGTCGGCCCCTAGTCCTGGATGGGCGCATCCCTGACTGTAGAATCTCTGTGTTATCAGCATTTCTCTGGCTGGCAATACATTTAATAGGCATTGTTCTTAACGTATAAACACATGAATTAGAAAGAAAGTCTTATAGAATTAAACTCTATCGCACGAACTCAGATTATGAAAGAAGTGAAATAATTCTTAATGTCCTATAGCCTCCTGATTATAAGTGGGGTGTACAACACACCCATAAGTAAGACTCTACTAGACACGACTTTATAGACTCCCTAGGACTCTTGAACTCTGGGCTCTGATACCAAGTTTGTCACGCCCTGAGAGGGTACCTAAACGTGGTCGGCACTCGAAAATCATTTCTGGCCTTCAAGCGAACCACTTGGTCCAATCACACTTCCATTCAATCACATTCTATCAGCGGAAAACTCAACTCATAAGAATCTTCAATCAACAACTAATAAAAATAAAACTAGTCACAACAAAACAAATCAATATCATCCACACTCTAGTCTATGAAGCCTCTATCAACAATTAAGAGGTGCCAATGACAGGTTCATAGCTACCACAAATAAAATAAAGAAAAACTAACTCAAAGCTAAAAGGATAATTGTGGTATCCTCCAGAAACATAGAGGACTCACCAACTAGCTGCAAATAAATAGATCTTCAATGGTGCGCTGGTTGATGATCTCTAGTATCTGTCTCTACATCATGAAATGATGCAGGCCAAATGGCGTCAGTACATGGAATATACGAGTATGTAAAATGGCCGAATAAAACAGACATCAAGGTAGAATCAAATCAACTCGAAATCTCAACTCAGAAGAAGAGCATCTCAATCAATATGTCTTGAATCTAAACAAGAATATATGATTTAGAAAAGATCAATCACCTACAATTCAACCCAATCCATCCCGATCTGACTCAAAGTACTATCAAAACCTATATGAGAGTTTCTTTTATCCGACAACCATCACTTATGAGCCAGTGATATTACAACAAGCCGACGTTGTTGCCACGTCCATTCATACCTTACCAAGGTAAGAACGAATCAACAAATCATGGATCCATAACCGATTAAGTCCTATCATTTCAGGACAGTAATTTGGGAAACATCCGACTGTAACGGTCCAATCCCATCCTACGTTTGGTGACGTAGTTATTAGATTTGAGTTATTAATTACTCTTACCCAATTCGGTGCTCGATACTTCTCGCAAGACTCAATTCTCATAAAACTCTATCCAATCAATTCAATCCAATCATATCGACAAGTCTCATTTGGACCCTTGTCAATTTATCAATTCTATCACAATCAAACCTCTTGACCGATCATACCATCCAATCAACCCCAATCACATTTTTTAAGAGTAGTTTAGATATGCATTTATGACAATATGTAATCCTATCCAATTATTTCTCCATTCATTTAACAAATATTTTGGGGACTCATCAAGACTCCAAATCATCAATTAAGGAGACTCAAAATATTTAAGTTTATAACAGAAAAATATATTTAACAACTCATATCAACCAACTCTTAGACATAACAAAATATGTATAATAACTCATATCAAACATGAAGCATTTATCAATTTCTTCAACTTATCAATATCGCATAACAAAATTAAGTTAATAGATGTATAAACTCATTAGGACATAAATCTATCAAGAAAACTCACTTCCTATGAACATTCAATCTCAAAGAAGATGTAGGGCACATGGTGAATTCAATCCATATTTTGAGTAGCCTTACATACCTCTTATGGATTACTCTTGACCACGTTCTCCTCGTCGTCTTTTGAACCTATATAACATGAAAGCAATACTAAGGTTAATAACCTTTCACTTTCCAATTTCCAAATCTACAACCAAGTATCCGTAGGAATCGTTTCCTTATCTATTTATCGGAAATTGGGCAGCATCTCCCATATAACTTGCCCTATCTAACTGCTAATCTTAGCATTCATATTACCAACAACAACCAGCAGCTATATATACAATCAAATCACCTCAACATTACTCAATACAACTCCAAACAACTAGCTCAATACTATGATACCAAAATAGAGTTTTTAGCTTTTATTTCATAAAACCTTTAACCATAAGAAAAGGAGGGTCATGTGGATGAAACTAGAAGTACCCACACCCCTTTTAGACCACTTTACATCCCTGAAACACGCCATCCAACCAGCTGCAACTGCAGCACCACAATCACAACACACTACTCGACTTCGATTTGATTATAACAACTTCAATTTAGTTTGTTTATAACGTCAAGCATCCTTATACAATTTTCCACTTCCAACCTCATTTAAGACATTTAATATAATGCATAACAACATCATAAACTCCAATTCGAAATATAAATACTTATCTTGCCCGAAACGCGCCAAAACTCGCCTCGGAAGCTCCTCTAGTGCGGCTGAAACTTCGTGGCTGTTTGATGCCGTTTTGGTGCTACCCCACACCATAAATTTACATTAATAACACCTTTATACCTTTTTGCTATACCCTAAATAATTAATTCATGGAACTAAATCAGAGAGCTTACCTTTTCCTCCTCTAAAACCGTGGCTCCCTCTCTCTCTCTAGCTTCAAGTTTCTTTTCTCTTATTCTTTCTAGAATTTCTTTTGGATGAAGATGACTTATGGGATAAGGATGGAATAAAAGTCATAAAACATGTACATATATTCCACCTTAGGGGGGTGACACGTGTCAAGCCTCAAGTGGTGACACATGTCAAGCCCTCATAGGGCCAACGCACCACCTCCTCTAGTTAGGGGATGCCACGTGGCCCTTGCTTCAGCTGCTGCCACGTGGCACTCCCAGCTGCTTCAGCTTCTGCCACGTGGCACTCCCAGCTGCTTCCATGTGGCACTCTCTCATGCTACCATGTGGCACTCTTTTTTCCTCCTCGTGGGTTCATAATCTCGTCTTAATTTACGAACCTATGTAATTCTTGGTACGTATGCTTGGTATGCACTCAAGTAGCTTGCGTGTGTAAGATTTTCAAGTTGGTAGCTTACGTAAGTAAGTCGAGTCCTACGACTCATTATTTGGCCTCCAACTTCTTCCGGATTCTTATAACCCTATTTCCAATCTTCTCTATTATGGGTATCACATTCTCCTTTCCTTAGAGTTACTTGATAGCGTTATAAATTATTCGGCTCACATGGTGACTTCTAAGAGCCTAAGAACCTTTCAAGAAACTTAAAAAGCCTAGGAAGCTTAAAAAACTTAAGAAGCTTAGGGAGCTTAAGAACACGTTCCAAGGTACAAAAGTACGGGGTGTAACAGGTTAATTGGAGTTTGGAGATTTTTTTGGAAGTAATTTGTAAATTTCAATTGGTATCTCTCAATTTCGACTTTTGGTTATACGTCTATTTTTACACAGACGTTCGTGAATTCATTCCAACTTTAATCTCTTTATTTATTCAGTTACTATAATTTTTTTATATTTATATTTATGGTTTTTATAATATTTTAATTATTTTAAAATTCAAATATGGATTCACAAAGAAATAGTGGAAAACAATCAATATCGGCCAAAAACAATCTACTAGTAGGGGTGGAAATAGTTCTAGACAGTTGCCACCTAGATTTAGAATTAATACCGATGATTATACTCATGTTGATGAAATATCTTTTATGTCACGTCCAAGTCCTATAGATTTAAATTCTGAAAGTGAAATAAATCATGAGACATTAAATAGATGTTATACTAATTTTGAAGAAAAATTAGAGGAGAAAGTAGAAATACAAGACAATGAAGAAGATGACACCCCTATAGTCCAGTTATAGATTTACCGCAATAAAGTGATCTCCCTCCTTTACCTATATTTTCTAAGAACGCGACCGGATGTCCTAAAAGATCTTTAGTTTGAAAATTTTGGGTACAAATTTTGGAAAAAACTATTGCCCATGCAAGAAAGTCATGAATCATTTGACTATAGGAACGCTTGGGAGATGGGGCGATTGAGTACGCATTTGAGATCACGTGATAAATAGTTTGCTCGTCTAGAAGCTATTAATAGAGCTAAAAAAAGAGATACACCACTACCTGAAGAATCTATAGGAGGTTCTAACATGGTTCAAAGTATGTTAAATATGTCTAACCCGGCTGGCCCAAGCACACAGTGCACATATAGTGAAGAAGCTAAAATGGTTGTTGTCTGTGGTTTGCTTTATAATTTTCCTTCACATCCCGATTTTATTCATTATATTCAGCAAGTGTATAACCCATCTTTTCAAGGTTTTTCAAGAAATATCATAAAAATGATATTTTTAAATATCAAGCTGAACATTGTCATTATCTTTGTGGCTTATTTGCTTAGTTTGATGGTAGACTAATTGTTACTTCTGATATGGGTCGTAGTCCTAATAGTAATGATTATTTTACTGTTATTTTCCATTGGATTAACCATGATTGGATTATGCAAAAATGAATAATTGGTTATGAATATGTTGAAGAGAGTAAAACTGGTTCTTATATAGCCACAACAATAGGTTGTATTTTACAATATTTTGGAATATGTGATAAAATAATGAGTGTTACTTAAGATAATGCTTCTAATAATTTGAAAGCACTTGATTTTCAAAAATCTTGAAGTTGCTCATATTTATCAATTTTCGATACAATTAGTTTTTAATGCTCATAATGCAGACCTAAATTTAAGACTTAGTAAAGAAGATTGGGAAGAGGCAAAAGAACATATTAATTTTTTAAGAATTTTTTATATAGCTATAAATGTTATTTCTGGTCAATACCTTTCCCGAACCCTGTGCATAGCGAGAGCTTTAGTGTACCGGGCTACCCTTTTATTATCCAACTATTTCTTCTGTTAAAGTAAATGTTTGTGCTATTTCATCCCAATTTGCAAAATACAAAAGAAAAGATAAGTTTAGAGAATCGATTGATTATATGATTGAAAAATTCAAAAAAATATTTTTTTTCCTATTACTCAAATTATTTGACTGCTACTTTATTTAATCCATCTTACAAATTAGTAGGTGTTTACAAAATGATTGAAAAAATTTATGCTAATTTAGAAATTCAATCTAATGAAATTCTTAGTATTGAAGATTGTAAAAGTAGCATAATAACAAAAGCTAAAAAACTATATGATACATATAGAGCCATGGAAATAAATATTCCACCAGTGTACCTCCATCTCGTAGACTTAGAAAAGATGATATAGATGATATGATGGATGATTATCTTGGTCTTGAAACTTCTAACAATAATTATTTTAAAGAATATATTAACCAGGGACCGAAAAAGATCAAGTAGATGTGCTAGCGATTCAAGCATCATCAGTAGCTTCGGAGCAAGCTTTCAACGCAGCGAGATTTCAAATTGGAGAACATCATTATTCATTAGCAAAGGATAGCTTGGAAATATCAGTGTTTTTTAGAGATCAGATCAATGTCGAAAGACGAAATTATGGACTATCAAAATTATCCAACCAAGTAGAAAACGAAATAGATGAAATACTTGGAGAGAACAATGATGATGGCATGGAAGCAATCGAGGAAGAACGAAAAATACAAGTTCCAGATAATGTTTCCCAAAGAATGATAGAAAATTTAAGAAAATAATATTTCAAAAATTACAGATATTAGTATAAGATTCGAGACCTAGTTGAAATAGAACCCTTCCTAGAAGGTGGCTGCGTAGATTAGGTATGCTTTCTAGTATATGTAATTGTACGATTTTATTTATTTGAATAAATAAATGGCTATTCACCTTGATTTTCTTTTAATATATTCATTTATTTAATGCAAGTGTGCAACTCATTATAAAATTTAATTTTTAACTATTTTTTTAATATTAGCCTACTATAAAACTAAATTTAAAGCTCTTATTGTTTACTACTTTTCATCGTTAAAAGTTAAAACTTTAAACTTTACTTAAATTACGATTCTTACAAGTTAAAAGTTTCAAATTGAAAATTGAAAGTTTTGTAAAAAGTTGCAATTTTTTTGTTATAATATTATACTAAGTTACTACTTATAATATTTAATCAGTTATTAATAAATATTTTTAAAACATTTTAAATATTTAAAAATATTTTTATAAAATCGGTAATGACCCGATTTCGGTACCGGTCTGATCCAGTTCCCACCCGTTATATATAGGACCGGACCAAAACTTTGAAAATGTATCGGTAGACCCGATTCCGGTAATTAAAATGAGTTAATGGAACCGATTCCGATTTTGACTATGGAAAAATTGGTCCGGTAGTTTTTAGTTCGGTCTGTTGCCAGCATTAGAGAAGATAAATGGTCTAGAGGTTACATAGGTTAAAAGGTATAATGATCGAGTAATGAGGGAGATAAAGTGAAGGAGAAATGGCACAAACGGCTAGTGAGATGCTACAAAGGATTAGTAACATATGAACTTACTCCAAAAGGGAGTAATGCACCAAATTAATTCCCTAACGGCAGCCAACTGAATTTCCCACTAACAAAAAGATAGTGCAGCAACTAATGCATGGCATTTCAAGCCACCAACGGCACAGCACCAATGACTCCAAAATAAAACAAATTAATATTACTAATTGTTAATATTAAAATACTAAAGACCAACAATCCTGCACTCATTTTAAGATTAAATAAGAGAGTCAATCAACTGAAGGAAGACTATTATGCATAATGAAGGTGTGCTCTGCATTGAACCTCCACTTAGTAAAACAGTAAGTTTTACTCAAGAGCCGTAGTGGTCTCAAACTTAAACTATGACTTTTTAAAAGAAATAAAATAACACTGCTCACACATAATAATAAAGGTATTGACAGGAGCTTTCTAAATCAGAACATTACAGCTCGTGCTATCCGGTTTCATGAGTGCTTTTGAGAATAAGCTTAATTCTCATAGGAAGCGACCTACTTCCATACTCACATAGGTGAAATATGTCGAGAGTGCTCCTGTAAGTTTAACGCTCCATCCATACAGGCTACAAATTTTCATTAAGAGTTTTGTAAACTCAACCTCCACAAATCACTACAGGAAACAACGCACTCACATCATAGGGAGGGATTAAAAATGTGTATTTTTTCACAACAAGTTATCATATCATTCATTTTTCCCATTGAATCTGGTTATAAGATCTCTAGTCTCCAGGTTGGAGTTTTCTCATATACGACTCTTGGAATTATAGGCTTTAGTCATATCCCCTAATGTTCTCTAGACCTTTTTACTTGTTAATGCCTTAGTAAGAGGATCTGCAAGATAATCACAAAATTTGACATAATAAATATCACTTGTCAAATACGATCTTACATTACTGTGTTTCCTCCTTATAGGTCTGGATTTAGCATTGTAATAATGGTTTTGAACTCTACCAATTGCAGCGGTGCTATCATAATGAATTAAAATAAGAAGAATTGATTTTACAAAATATGGTGCGCAAAACAACCTATTTCCCTTTATGATGACTCAGTGACCTTTGACACGTTACACTTAGTGTACCATGAACTCCATTTCACATATTTTGGATGTTGTGACATCAGTTATCTAGCTACATTTTATTACCGGTTGATACCATTTTGGAAAACTTTGATTTCGGTTACTGCTTGTTAAATTCCGTTAGGTTCTTTGTCAAATACTAACTGATTTGAATCCATATTCTTTGGGGGTCTAACTTTGGTTGTTCTTTCCTTCGAGCTAAGATAGACCCTATCAAAAACTAGTTCCAGAAATATCTTCCATTCATCTCAACCTAGACTAATATTTGTTCTGATGATGATAAGTAGCTCCAGATAATGAGCAGGCAAGCTTGCTTGAAAGTAAAGTCTTGGAGACTCGCATATCCTGACCAAATAATCACCATGATCAGACTTTGCCCTTACGTAATGAATCTCTCAACCAATTCGCTTCCTTACTAGCTGAAGCTAAAGCAATTAGTTCAGCTTCCATGGTAGAGTTAACAATTATAGTTTACTTTTTTGATTTCCAACAAATAGCACCTCCACTCAATGTATAAATGTAACCAGTGGTAGAAAAGGAATCACTTGCTATGGTATTCCAATCTGCATCAGAAAAACCTTCAAGTACACTTGGATATTTTTTATAGAACAAACCACAAGTTTTTGTTCTAATTAAATATCTCACAACTCTTGTTATAGTATGCCAGCGTTTATTACCTAGTTTGCTTGTAAATCTACTAAGTACTCCTACTGCATATGCTATATCAAGCCTAGTGCAATCAGTCACATAGCTCAATTTTTCAACCAAGCTAGCGTATTCCTTTTGATTTATCACATTATTTTCACTTTGAACAGGAAACAAGTGTACACTTGTATCAAAATGAAACATGCTTGCAATCAAGAAAGTTATATTGTTTCAAAATTTTCTCAACATAATGTGACCTAGAAAAGGACTTGCATATGGTATTCATCGACTTAGGATTTCTTGTGCGCTGATTTTTATTATTATCTATTACTTTCGGTACTTCTATACTCTAATTACCCTATTTTATCCATAAAGCTTTTGTTATTTGCGTTCCAAATCGCTTCGAATTTCTTAGTCTTATTCGACCTCTTTTTATGCTTTTATTGAGCCGAGGGTCTTTCAAAAAAAGTCTTCCTATCTTGGTAGGAGTAAGGTCTGCATATACTTTACCCTCCCCAGACCCCACGTTGTGGAATTTCACTAGGTTGTTGTTGTTGTAATGTGACTAGTCAAGGAAAATTTCATCACATATTCTAGTAATTTTTATTCCAAGAATAAAATTAGTCTCACCAATATCTTTCATATCAAAATGGCTTCTAAGAATATTTTCAGTTTCACCAATAACATTCATGTTAGAGCCAAAGATCAGTAAATTATCAACATATAGACAAATAATAACATGTGAATCATTCCAAGACTTATGATATATGCACTTATCACACTCATTTATTTTAAAACTATTTTTCAATCATACAGAAATCAAAATTTTCATGTCTTTGCTTCGGTGCATGTTTCAAGCCATATAAGAGTTTAGTAAGTTTACGTACTTTGCTTTCTTGGCTAGCTTCAATAAAACACTTAGGTTGTTTCATATAAATTTCCTCACTAAGATCTCCATTTTTAAAAAAAAATATAGTTTTTACATCCATTTGATGACTATGCAAATCAAAAATTGCAGCCATAGCAATTAAAAGTTTTATGGATGTAATTTTGGTTATTGGAGAAAAAGTGTCAAAATGTTCTAGGCCTTCTAGTTGCGTAAAACATTTAGCAACTAGTCTAATCTTATATTTATCCATTGATCCGTTCGATTTAAACTTTTTTTCATATGATCCATTACTAAGCAATTGATTTACAACCCGGTGGTAAATCAACTAACTTCCAAGTTTTGTTAGAAATTAGTGATTTCATTTCACCATTTACAAACTCTTTCCAAAAAATAGAATCATGTGAAGATAAAGCTTCTTGTAAAGTGAGAGGGTCATATCTAAAATTAAAAACATAAAAATTAGGATCAAAATCTTTTTCTACTCTAGCTCGTTTACTTCTTCTTACTGAAAATCATCAATTTCTTTATTTTTTTAAAGTAGTAGAAGAAGAAGAAGAACTAGGTAGTGATAAAATATTTTGTTTAATCCTTTGACCCCCACTATTTTTAGAATCAAAAGAAAATTTACTTTCATGAAAAATAGCATCACCTGATTCTATTATAATATTATCTTCAAGATTAAAAAATCTATAGACTGTACTATTTGAAGCATAACCAAGAAAAATACAAGTAGTAACTTTTTTACCCAACTTTGTAATCTTGGGATCCATTGGCCTCACAAAGGCTAGACATCCCCAAACTCTTAGATATCCCAAACTTGACTTGCGATCTTTCCACAACTCAAAAGGCGTCGGTTTAGTTTTTTTATAAGGCACATGATTCAACACATAACAAGTATTTAAAATAGCTTCACCCCAAAACATTTAAAGGTGCATTTGACTCAATAAGCATGGAATTAGTCAATTCAACAAAAGTTCTATTTTTCTTCTCTGCTACACCATTAGATGCAGGGAAATAAGGAGGAGCAGTTTTATGAATTATTTTCAATGATCTAACAAAAGAATTAAACTCATTTGACTCATATTCACGGCCTCTATTACTTCTAGTTTTTTTTTCAAACTGATTTTCAACCTCATGGAGATAAATTCTAAATTTTTCAAAAGCATCGCTTTTATTTTTCATTAATTAAACATATGTAAACTTAGAAAAATCATCAATGAAAGTGATAAAATATTTATTTTCTTCACGAGTTAATATTTCTCCAAGTTCACAAATATCAGCGTGAACTAATTCTAATAAATCAGTTTTTCTTTCAACTTGAAAATGAGGCTTTTAGTGATTTTGGATTTAATACAAGCCTTACACTTTTTAAAATTCTTTTTAATTACTGGGATTAATCCTAAACTACTCATGATTCCCACATAACGATCATTAATATAACACAAATGATCATGCCAAAAATTAGTAGAAAAAAGCATGTAAACAAAAGTAGAAACTTTATTCATTTCAACGGTCAACTTGAACATCCCATCACATGCATACCCCTTTCCCACAAGAATACCTCTTTTCATAATTACATATTGATCAGATCCAATAATCTGTTTGAAGCCTGCTTTATTCAGAGGAAAACTAGACATTAAATATTTTTCTCATGGAAGAGTATAAAGTACATCTTTCAAAGTTAACATCATTCTAGAGGTAAAACACAATTCGACATCTCCCGTTCCAAGCACTTGAGTAGTGTGAGAATCACCAAACATAATGGTTTTGGGCTCTTCAAATGGAGTATATTTTTTAAACAATTTTTTGTCATAACAGACATGATAGTTTGCACTAGAATCAACCCACCATCCATTAATATTATCAACCATATTTATGTTTGTAATTACCACCATAAAAGGCTCTTCGATAACGTTTGCCTGAAGTGTAGGACCACATTTTTGAAATCTGCAAAACAAGCAATATGTCCACTCTTGCCACAGAAAAAGCACGGTCCCTTATCTTGAACTTGTTCATTTTGTGCTTGGTTATTTTCACCATTATTTTTCTTGGGAGGTCTACCATTATTTTTCTTGAAAATTTTGTTCTTAGGCTTCAAAGTGGTATTTTTGTTAGATTCATGAGTAGCATTATTTGAAGTAACTAAATTTACCTTTTCTGTGATGTTTCTCTCTTTTAATTTTAAAAGTGCATCTTGGCCCCTTGCCTCCTCTTCCATACATATTTTCATTATCAACGTCTCAAGAGAGGTTTTCTTTTGTTTGTGGCGCATAGTTTTGTTGAAACTCCTTCCAAAAAGATGGAAGTTTATCTACTATGCCACAAACAATAAGGTTATCTCCAATTTTGACCTCCTTGGACTTGAGCTCTCCAACGATCATTATGTAGTCTTGAGCTTGGTCCACCACTAATTTGTTGTCCATTATTTAGAAATGAAAAAATCGGCTAGTAGCATATTTTTTTCTCCAACTTCTTTGGTATCATACTTACTTTGCAATGCTTTCCAAATTTTTTTTGCACTAGAGAAGTTCTATCATAATAATCAAAAAAATTACCAGATAGACAATTAAGAATATAATACTGATACTTGTAGGAATCATCATTGTACTTTTTCTCATTCTCTTGATGAGAAATAAGCTCATCATGATTCATGGAGAGGATGTCAACTTTATTAGGATTCTTCTCAGTTAACACACAAGAAACATTAAGAAGGCTTAAGTAGAAAAGTAATTTACCCTTTCATATCTTGAAATGATTACCATTTAACCAAAATGGCTTGTTAAGATCTCCTATATTGATACCCGCAGATTTTTCAATTGTTGCCATTGTTGAATCTCCTTTAAAATATTGGTGAAATTACAAGATTACAAAAATATAATTGAAAAATAAAATAAAGAAAATAAAATATCTTCAAGTTGAGGCGTGGATATCTCACTCTCTTTAACGAGATTTAAGGCCACTACAGCAAATCTTTTCACCGGTCCAGCAGTAGTCTTCTTTACTTGTTCCCTCCAGGATACAACAATCTTATCACAAAGTAAAACTCAACAATCTCTGGACAAGAGTTGAGACCAAAGCTCCACAAAAAAATACCTTCCATTAACTAATAAGAACTCTCTTTTTGACTAACTTGTATCCACTCTATATTTTTTTTTGTGTAAAAATCAAAGGAAGATCATGTCTATTTATAGATGAAGAATGATTGGTAACATATGAACTTACTCCAAAATGGAGTAATGCACCAAATTAATTCCCTAACGTCAGCCAACTGAATTTCCCACTAACGGCAAGATAGTGCAACAACTAATGCATGGCATTTCAAGCCACCAACGGCACATCACCAATGACTCCAAAATAAAATAAATTAATATTACTAATTATGCTATAAAGTAAAGACTAAATACTAAAATTGAATTAGTATCACAAAAGAAAATCAAAAATGAGGGAAAATAGTAGAGAGAAAATGAGATAGGAAACTTTATTTTCCTTAGTTTTTGTGTGTATTTTCCATCCAATTACAATGCCTTTTATAGGCATAAAAAGGGTATAATGGGAATTCATAAATTGTTGTAAAAGGCATAAAAAGAGTATAATGGGAATTCATAAATTATTTACAACACTCTCCATTGGGTGTCCATATAAAATAAAAATTTTAGTGAAAGAGTAAGTATATATAGTCATTCTAATATGCATTGCTTGATGGCTCATTAAAAACTTTACGGGTAAAACCCAGTGGAAAAAACCTCGTAAGGAAAAAAGAGTATAGCGTGTATTAACTCCTCCTGATGAGAACATGAATCCAAAGACTTAAATCTTCGCATTCCAAGGTTGTGCACCATCTTCTTAAAAGTTGCAGTTAGTAGAGACTTGGTTAATAAATTAGCCATATTTTCACTCTAACAAATCTGTTGCACGTTGATATCACCATTTTTCTGGAGCTCATGTGTGTAGAAAAGTTTTGATGAAATATGCTTCGTTCTATTCCCTTCTATGAATCCTCCCTTTAGTTGTGCTATGCACGTTGCATTATCTTCATATGTAATTATGACTCTTTGTCACATTTCAAACCACATTTTTCTCGAATAAGATGTATCATGGACCTCAACCATACATATTCTTGGCTTGCTTCATTAATAGTTATTATCTCAGCATGATTTGATGAAGTGGCAACAATAGACTGCTTTGTAGATCTCCAAGTTATAGAAGCACCCTCATATATGAACACGTAGCCTATTTGAGATTGAGCTTTGTGTGTGTCATATTAATACCCTGTGTTGACACCCAATTTTGACCATCCAAAACGTAATTTAAAAAAAAAATAATAATAATAATAATAATAAAAAAGAAATATGCATATATATTATCATTATTTTAAAAATAATTTCAAGTATATATATATATCTATATTAAATAATTTATGAATATAATATATATTGTCATTTATTCGAAAATTATCTCAAAAAGATTTTTTTAAAAATAGATATTTTTATTAATTAGTTTGGCTTAATTAATAGACTCATATTTCAAGTTAATTTGTTTAAACTTAAGTTAATTATTTTACTTTTTCGAAATTAAAAAGTTTGTTAATCTTATTTTAATTCTAGCATTCTTTAATAAATTTGTTATCTTTATTTGTTTTAAGGTAATGTATATAGTTTGTATAATTATTACCTTTTTAAAAAAATAATCAAAATTGATCTAAAAAGGGGGATTTTTTTTATTTCGTAAATTAATAGATTTTATTTTCGAAATTAAGTAGTTTATGATTAGATTAATTATTTTACTTTTGTTAGAATTAATTCTTTTAGTCATTTTTATAACCATTATAAATACATCTAACCACCTTTATATTATTATATTTCCTACCTATACTACTAACTCTATACCATATAATACTCTCACCACTTTTCATAATCCCATGCGTGTCCCCCCTTTTTGTTTTCCCCGAAAGCATGTCCCCTCCCCCCATAACCTTCACTCCGAAAATATATATATAATAATAATATATAATAATAAAATATACCCACGCATGCCCCCCATCTTTTCATATTAATAAAATAATAAAAACTATAAAAAAATAAATAATGAATCATGAAAAGACGAAATAAAATATAAAAATGATAAATATATATATGTATATATTAATTAATCTGTCACGCGTGGCCCCATATCCCAAATAATACTTTAATAATATTATATTATATTAATCAACTATATATATATATATATATATATATATATATATATAATATATATATATATATATACTATACTGATCATCCCTATATTTCGTCTCATTCCGCATTATTTTAATAATCCGCTCATTCCGCATTATTTTAATATTCCAGCTCATTCCGCATTATTTTATTCATCCTCCATTTTCTATCATTTTTTTTCTTCATCTCCATATCCCTATAAATAGCGGATGAATTGGACAGAAAAGGGGGGGCTGGACACGGACTAGAGAGGAGAGAAAACGGAGAGAATCAGGCGGAGGAATTGGGATAGATTTTTGGCATAGACAACAACTCCTACACTCGTATTCAAATATATCTTACAAAAATTCTCGAATCTTCTTTCTGAACTTGCACTTGAATTTACTTTAAAAAATGAGGGTAGATTCATGACCAAATCATCCCCGTTCACTGCCCTGCAATAGGTAATATTTACTTCATGTTCCTTCGTTTTTTTTTCGTTGTCATTATGTTTAAATATTATCCTAAAAATGCTAGCCTCCTAATTCCGTCACTCTCTTCTTATTTGCATGAATGCTTTGGGAGCAAAAATAGAGTCTCGATGTAGTCTTCATTCCTTCACATGGAGCCGATATCCTTATTATTATTATTACTAATATTATTTTTTTTGTTATCATTATTATCATTATTATTAGTATATTTTCTTTACTGTTATTATTATTATTATTGTCATTATTGTGTTATTATTATTATTATTGTTTTTGTTACTAATATTATAAGTAGTAGTAGTTGTATTTTTATTTTTTGTTGATATTATTATTATTATTATCATTAGTGCATTTCGTTTACTGTTTATTATTATTATTATTATTATTATTATTATTATTATTATTATTATATTATTATTATTATTATTATTAATAATAATATTAGTAGTAGTTGTAATTGTATTTTTATTCTACCGTTAGTATTATTATTATTAGTTACTGTATTTTTATTATTATTATTATTATATATATATATATATATATATATATATTATTACCATTATTATTATATTTTTATATTATTATTATCGTTATTTTTGTTATTTTTATTATTATTATTATTATTATTATTATTTTCATTGTTATTGTTATTGTTGTATTATTATTATTATTATTATCATTATTATTAGTATATTATTATTATTATTACTAGTATTATTATTAGTATTATTAGTAGTAGTATTATTAGTATTATTTTTTTATCATTATTATCATTAGTATTTTATTTACTGTTTTTTTATTATTAGTATTATATTTTATTATCATTATATTTTATTATCATTACCGTTATATTATTATTATTATTATTATTATTATTTATCATATTATTATTATTGTTATCGTTATTATTATTATTATTATTATTATTATTATCGTTATTGTATTTATTATTATTATCGTTATTGTATTTATTATTATTATTGTTGTTATTTACTGTTGTTATTATTATTATTATTATTTATCATATTATTATTATTATTTATCATATTATTATTATTATTTGTCATATTATTATTATATATATTTTTTTACTACCGTTATTATTATACTTTATTATTATTATTATTATCGTTATGATTATTATTATTATCATTGTTATTATTATTATGGCTATTATTATTGTTATTGTTATTGTTGCATTATTGTTATTATGATTGTTGTTGTTATTGTTGTTATCATTAGTATTATTATTACTATTATTACTATTACTATTATTACTATTACTATTTTTTTCAGTATTATTTATTATTATCATTACATGTTAAATTTGCTTTTATAATTCGAATATGTTCTCACTAATGCAATAGATACCATTATATAGATATTTAGGTTTGTGAAACTTTAATTAAAATGGTTCATCATAATAAAAGAAACCAATATTTTTCTTTAAGGCTTAATTGCTAAAAAATATATATCGCATTTAAACATTCACTTATTTCATGTGCAAAATAATATTCGCCTAATAATTTCAAGTTCGAAAATCTTTTTCGCATGTAATTACTAAGCTTTGTTTTCAAAACTTTTGAGCAACTTTTTATAATTTTAATCATTTAACCTAAGTTTGGCCGGTAATCGTTTTTTAACGAATCTTGAAGGATGCCTAACCCCTTCCCTTTAGGATAACCAGAACCCTTATCTAGAATCTCATAAGCTAAGTAGACCACTAATCGGAGATCATTTTTTAGCATTAAATTTGTCAATTATTTAGGTATCCTAATTTACCTTAAAAATAATTAGGTGGCGACTCCTTAAAATTAAATAATTTAGGAATCATCAATATGTTGTACACCGTTTGACCTCAAGTTAAAATGGGGTATAACACCCTGCATCAGCATAACCAACAAGATTGGGATTGCAATTGTTAGGATACAATACGCCTATATCAGTAGTCCCTTTCATATACCGCAATATGTGTTTGATCCCATTTCAATTCCTCCTAGTAGGAGCAAAACTATATCTTGCTAACAAATTAATCAAAAAGGCTATATCATGACTTTTAGTATTAGCAAGATACATTAGTGCACCAATTGCACTAAGATATGGTACTTCAGGATCAATAATTTCCTTATTCTTTTCTTGAAGTCGGAATGGATTCTTATTCACATTAAGTGATCGAACAACCATCGGAGTGCTTAATAGATGTGCTCCATTTATATAAAATATTTTCAACACTTTTTCTGCGTAGGCAGATTGATGGACAAAAATACTATTTGTCAAATGCTCAATTTGCAAAGCAAGACATAATTTTGTCCTTCTAAGATCTTTCATCTCAAATTCATTCTTTAAATAATCAATTTCCTTTTGAAGATATATTGGAGTTCCAATGAGATTTATGTCATCAACATAAATAGCAAATATAACAAACTCCGATGTTGTTTTCTGAATAAAATCACATGGGCAAATTGCATCATTTATATAACCTTCCTTAGATAAATACTCACTAAGACAGTGATACCACATGCATCCAGATTGCTTCAAATCATACAATGATCTTTGCAATCTAATTGAATACATTTCCCGAGACTTTGAACTATATGCTTTAGGCATCTTAAATCCTTCAAAAATTGTCATGTATATCTCATTATCAAATGATACATAAAGATATGTTGTAACCACATCCATTAGATGCATATCAAGTCTCTCGTGGACCATGAAACTAATGAGAAAACACAATGCTATTGTATCCATAGCGTGTGAGTATGTCTCGTCATAATCTACACTAGGCCTTTGTGAAAATCCTTGTGTAACAAGGCCTTCTTTGTACCTTTATATTTTATTTTTCTCAATTTTTTTTTGTACAAAGACCCATTTATAGCCAACAGGTTTAACACCATAAGGTATTTGAACTATAGGTCCAAAAATTTCACGCTTGACAAGAGAATTCAACTCCGATTGAATTGCTTCTTGCTATTTTGGCCAATTATTTCCTTTTTGAGATTCTACAACAGATTGAGGTTCAAGATCCTTACTATCTTGCATGATTTTTGTTGCAACATTGTATACAAAAATATAATCCACTACTATTATTGATCAATTTAGATTTGTTTCAGTATTGCTTGAATTTATGGATAATTCCTCATTTCTTTGAGTCTCAAGCTCATTGATTGTCATGCCTCAAGAGGGTACCCTAGGCGTGGACGGAACTCGAAGACCATTGCTGGCTCCTAAGAGAATCACTTAGTCCAATCACACATTCAATCACTCAGCGGAAGACTCAAAATGACTTTAAAAGACATTTAAGTAGGCTAACGAAATCAACATTTTGAGAAGAATATTATATTTAAAATAAATCTCAAATCAACTTCATATTATAAGGATAGTTTTGAAACCCAAAACATCTAGTCGACATTATCATCTATTTATCTATGAAGCCTTTATCACTATCCAGATAGTGTCAATAACAAGTTTATGGCTACCCAAAAAAATTACTAAAATAAAGATGAAATAAATATGATCCCTCCGAACAGTAAGGAGGTCTCACCAATCTCTGGAAAGAAGTAAATCTTCAACGGATCACCTGTTCATGATCTCTAGCTATGAAGATCACAAGCTTTTATCTTGTGGAGATTGAACCATGAACATGTAACTGGAATGAAGATTTTTAGATGCGATGGAGAATTTTATTATTATTGTTGGCATGTAATAAAGATGAATTCTATTTTTTGTATTTAATTTTGGGGATAGATTTGTTTAATTAATTAAAGAGCAATGGAATGACATATTATGACACATTTATTTTTCAAATACGCATTAGACCTACCTCTGGCATAAAGAGGTCACCTATATTAGGACGCATTATACTTGTGTTATGTGCTTTATAAATATTTGCATGCTTGCTTTCTATGTGACTTAAATGAATTTTTTTATTTTGCAACATGAATTTAATTGATTATTACTAACATCATCTTTATTTTTTTTTACAGAAGAGAAAATTATTTTTCTATCTCTTTATTTGATTACCTATTATAAATTTTATGTCATGTTTATAATTATTTTTTTCACGTTTGCCGCATGTTTAACGAGTCTAGAGCATCATTTAAGATCATAATTATTTTAAACTCGTGCGAACTCTTAGCGTCCTCAATTAAGATTTTCTTCCTTTAATTTTAATTTGTCATTATCTTAAAATTACTTCCTTTGACCCTTTCAATGCCTATCCGCAATTTGCTTTTAAATTATTTTTCCTTAGTCTTTTGAAATGGGCTTAATTGTTCATCATTAGGTGTGATATTTTTGCACATTGATTCACTACTAATTTTTCTAGTCTCGTGCCAAATTTTACCTTTCTAGATTATTATGGATATAATTTTATTTTTAACAACAAAATATTTTTTCTTTAGTTCCATATTCTGTAGAAATAATTTAGCACTCAATCTAGTCATGGAGGTTTTGCTTATGCTCTCAAACTCTTCCAATTTATAAGTGATCTTCAGGCCATTTGTTGCTTCTTAAATTAGTAGATGTCCAAATCTATTTTGCACAATTTAAAAAATTGTCCAAGTGCAATACTTTGTCTATTTTTCATTCGCTTAATTCAAAATATTTGCGTCTTTCCTATAATGGATTTTCAAGATTTATCTTTTATGCATCCGCTAATTCCAAGTTTTGGCATGCAAGTCGAGGAGAATATCATAGGTCTACAATTGACATTGTTTCCATCCTCGATAATTTTTAATACGCCTGTACTAAAATAGATTATTTTTTTTCTCAATCCTTCAATTTAGCAAGTCCAATCCTTGTGCGCTTGATTGATCATAATTTCCTTATCAATTATCTTAATCTCAAGCGTTTCAACAAATTCGTATTGACATATTTTCTATTAAAAAACCTTCCTTATTAGATCCATTAATTAGTTGTTAACCACACTCTTAAATGCTTTATTTTTGACCTGCTGCATACCTACTTTGCGCTTACCCAAATATTACATTTTTTTTGTTTGACATAAGTCAACCTTTCTCGTCAATTCGTTCTAAACTTAGATCATTTTCTCTAGTCTAGAGCTCTTATTCTACGAAATCATGATTTTTTTTTACTTTATCTTCATTTGTATATTCTCATGCGCTAACACTTTATTTCGTTTCTAAAATTTTATTTTATTTTTGTCTAGCATTGAATATTGTTTTGGCTGCGAATCTGCATTAAGGAAAAATATAATGACAGAAGAATTGAAAGCATTCAACAACAATATGGGATTAGTGCAAGCACAAAATGATGATAACGAGAAGAATGTGGTTCGAAGAAATGTGTTAGTCAATCTGACAAATACCTTTAAACTTCTTCCTACCACCACTAAGGCTTCCGGCTCAACTCAAAATATTTGTTTAATCATGCATTCTCTCTCATCTTCTACCTACTCTTTTGCTATCCTTTCTAGACTTTTGAATGAACTACGTGTGACCTGATTCTCAATAGTAGCGGGATACGTAGGCGCCCATGTCGGGTTCGGTCTAGATAAAAAAAAAATTATTTTCCCCAAAAGCAAAACTGGGACAGCTTTGCAGAGGGCCTATAATCCTTCGAAAAAACAAAGGTTATGATTACGAGTCATATTCACGCCATCAAATTGCTTCAAAGCCATAGCAACAAAAAATGCAGATTCGAAGCCAAAACTTCGTGGTTCAATGCAAGGCAACCATTTTATTCTATACTAACATTTTTTCTTTGAGTAACGCAGGATTCGCAAGATTCAAATGGTGCAATATCAACAAGAACCAAACATGAAATTTACTATTTTGAACATCAAAAAATTTTCGGAAATTAATATCACCGAGGCGAAAGGTTCCTAAATTATGAGCAACACACCAAAATTTTTCATTAATGCAACATTGCACTATTAATATTTGCTAATACAAGAGTCATTATACCTAGGATAATTGCTATTACAAGGCATTGGACCAAGCTTGCAAGATTATATTATGCATTTTGGTGTCATGAAGACAGTACATTGAGTTCCACACTATATTTTGAATTTTTAAATACAGCAAAGATATTGCAACATGCTTTCTATATTAGATTATCAATGTTCGCCACTTCAAACAAATTGCACCAGTCCCAATGCATTGCACTCAAATTTATATTTGTAAGTTTGCACCATATATTGGGTTAGTCTATCCTAAAATGGGACATATGGGTTGAGTTAGTCTGCCCTCTAATAAGACATTTTAAAGCTCATTTTTCTTTAATTAGATATCCCAAAATGCTTTAGTTATTTATTTATTTTTGTGAACACTGCAAGCTATCCTTTTAGTTTTTTCAAAAGCTCATTTGTCTTTAAATAGACATCCTGCAATGCTTTAGTTATTTATTTTTATGAGCACTTCATGCTATCGTTTAAATTTCTTCAAAAGCTCATTTGTCTTTAATTAGACATTTCACAATGCTTTAATTATTAATTTTGTACATATAAGCGATGCATGCTATTCTTTAAATTTCTTCAAAAACTCATTCCTCTTTAATTAGACATTTCGCAATGCTTTAGTTATTAATTTTATACATATAAGCACTGCATGTTATTCTTTAAATTTCTTCAAAATAATAGGATATGCCGGGTTCATCCACCTTCTAATAGGATATAATGGGTTCATCCACCCTAAAATAGGATATGGGTTCATCCACCCTCTAATAGGATACAACGGGTATTGCAGCACATTTCATAGACACCCACTTTCTAATGCGGGTATTGTAGCACTTTTCATAGGCACCCACCTTCTAATGCGGGTATTGTAGCACTTTTCATAGGCACCCACCTTCTAATGCGGGTATTGCAACACATTTCATAGGCACCCACCTTCTAATGCGGGTATTATAGCACTTTTCATAGGCACCCACCTTCTAATGCGGGTATTGCAGCACATTTCATAGGCACCCATCTTCTAATGCGGGTATTGCAGCATATTTCATATGCACACACCTTCTAATGCGGGTATTTCAGCACATTGCATAGGCACCCACCTTCTAATGCGGGTATTGCAACACTTTTCATAGGCACCCACCTTCTAATGCGGGTATTGCAGCACATTTCATAGGCACCCACCTTCTAATGCGGGTATTTGTTGCAGCACATTTCATAGGCACCCACCTTCTAATGCAGATATTTGTTGCAGCACATTTCATAGGCACCCACCTTCTAATGCGGGTATTGCAGCACATTTCATAGGCACCCACCTTCTAATGTGGGTATTGCATCACATTTCATAGGCACCCACCTTCTAATGCGGGTATAGCAGCACATTTCATAGGCACCTACCTTCTAATGCGGGTATTGCAGCACATTTCATAGGCACCCACCTTCTAATGCGGGTATTGCAGCATATTTCATAGGCACCCACCTTTCTAATGCGGGTATTGCAGCACATTTCATAGGCTCTCACCTTTCTAATGCGGGTATTACATTACATTCCATAGGTGCTCACCTTTCTAATGCGGATATTGCAGTACATAATATCTTGAAATTTCTTCAAATGCATGCCCAAATGCTTTTCTAATATATTCAAATGCACTGCATAAATGCTTTCAATTATTATCAAATGCACTGCACAAATACTTTCAATTATTATCAAATGCACTACACTAATGTTTTCCAATATATTCAAATGCACTACACAAATGTTTTACAATATTATCAAATGCACTGCATTAATGCTTTCCGATATATTCAAATGCACTGCAAAAATGCTTTCAAATATTATCAAATGCACTACACTAATGCTTTCTAATATATTCAAATGTACTGCACTAATACTTCCTGATATATTCAAATGCAATGCAAAAATGCTTTCAAATATTATCAAATGCACTGCACTAATGCTTTCTAATATATTCAAATGTACTGCACTAATACTTCCTGATATATTCAAATGCACTGCATAAATGCTTTCAATTATTATCAAATATACTGCACAAATGTTTTCAAATATTATCAAATGCACTGCACAAATGCTTTCAATTATTATCAGATGCACTGCACAAATGCTTTCAATTATTATCAAATGTACTGCACAAATGCTTTCAAATATTATCAAATGCACTGCACAAATGCTTTTAAATATTATCAAATCCACTGCACAAATGCTTTCAAACATTATCAAATGCACTGCACTAATGCTTTCCAGTATATTCAAATGCACTGCACAAATGCTTTCAATATATTCAAATGCACTGCACAAATGCTTTCGATATATTCAAACGCATTGCACAAATGCTTTCAAATATTATCAAATGCACTGCACTAATACTTTTCGATATATTCAAATGCTTTATTGCGCTCCACATGGCTTTCAATTGCTTTCTACTGCTTTGCACAGATGCTTTAAATACAATTGTATAAAACGCTTGCAAAGTTGCAATATTTGCAAAGACATCATTTTTATTAATCATTGACTTGAGAAGTTGCAATCTTCATTAAAGTCGCATTCTTCATAAATCATTTGGGTTAAGGCCTCATTTCATTAATCATTGCTGAAAGGCACCATTATCATGAATCATCGGCCTTAAAACTCTATTTTTCATACGCTTTGATTTTATTTAATCATTACAGCTTGCAAGGCCGCATTTTCATATACTCGCACCTTAGAGGTGTCATTCCCATAAGCTTATTGCACATTGCTTTATATTTAATATTTACTAATTGTCTTATCAAGTTTAAGTTTTGCAGAAACCGCAGCATAACGTAGAATTATTTCTAAGCAGTGAACAGGGGATGTTTGTTGGAAAGTCAAACTCACCAACAATGGTCATGAATCTACTCTCGAACTCTACTCAACCTACTTCCATAATTCAGGTTTTAAAATCCAGTCTCGCCATTATTCGTTATTGGGACGATTTCTTTGGGGTTAGGCTTTACTTCGTTCTTCCCAATATTCTCGCCCCTTTGTCGAGTCCAGGTTTTTAATTCCACTTTTATCTCTTTATATTGTCAATACGCTACCTTTTGCTTCACTTCATTTTTTAAATAACTCTTCACTTATTCAATCTTATTCTTCTCCGTGGCCACTTCTGTCAACCTTTTCCTCATTCACTAATACCGACAAATTTTTTGATTGATGGTGTCGTCAACTCGCTCCACCCTATTCTGGCATAACTTCAAAGCTGCACTTGGCTTGATTCTCGAGCAACTCGAGACTTGTTGCCAACTAAGAAACAAAATTCATCTACAATTTTTCACAATATTTCTTATCTCCATATTTTGATAAACTTCATTTCAACGTTAATGATCGGGACAAAATTGGCTATTATGTCAACTTCTTTGCCCAAAAACTCTTTCACCGCCTTCGGTCAAAGAGGGACAGCTGTTGACACCCAATTTTGACCATCCAAAACGTAATTTAAAAAAAATAATAATAAAAAAAATTTATAATAATAATAATAATAATAAAACGAAATATGCATATATATTATCATTATTTTAAAAATAATTTCAAGTATATATATATATATATATCTATATTAAATAATTTTTGAATATAATATATATTGTCATTTATTCTAAAATTATCTCAAAAAGATTTTTTTAAAAATAGATATTTTTATTAATTAGTTTGGCTTAATTAATAGACTCATATTTCAAGTTAATTTGTTTAAACTTAAGTTAATTATTTTACTTTTTCGAAATTAAGAAGTTTGTTAATCTTATTTTAATTCTAGCATTCTTTAATAAATTTGTTATCTTTATTTGTTTTAAGGTAATGTATATAGTTTGTATAATTATTACCTTTTTAAAAAAATAATCAAAATTGATCTAAAAAGGGGGATTTTTTTTTATTTCGTAAATTAATAGATTTTATTTCCGAAATTAAGTAGTTTATGATTAGATTAATTATTTTACTTTTGTTAGAATTAATTCTTTTAGTCATTTTTATAACCATTATAAATACATCTAACCACCTTTATATTATTATATTTCCTACCTATACTACTAACTCTATACCATATAATACTCTCACCACTTTTCATAATCCCATGCGTGTCCCCCCTTTTTGTTTTCCCCGAAAGCATGTCCCCTCCCCCCATAACCTTCACTCCGAAATTATATATATAATAATAATATATAATAATAAAATATACTCACGCATGCCCCCCATCTTTTCATATTAATAAAATAATAAAAACTATAAAAAAATAAATAATGAATCATGAAAAGATAAAATAAAATATAAAAATGATAAATATATATATATATATATGTATATATTAATTAATCTGTCACGCGTGGCCCCATATCCCAAATAATACTTTAATAATATTATATTATATTAATCAACTGTATATATATATATATATATATATATATATATATATATATATATATATACATATAGTACGCATACTCTAAATAAATACTATACTGATCATCCCTATATTTCGTCTCATTCCGCATTATTTTAATAATCCGCTCATTCCGCATTATTTTAATATTCCAGCTCATTCCGCATTATTTTATTCATCCTCCATTTTCTATCATTTGTTTTTCTTCATCTCCATATCCCTATAAATAGCGGATGAATTGGACAGAAAAGAGGGGGCTGGACACGGACTAGAGAGGAGAGAAAACGGAGAGAAGCAGGGCGGAGGAATTGGGATAGATTTTTGGCATAGACAAAAACTCCTACACTCGTATTCAAATATATCTTACAAAAATTCTCGAATCTTCTTTCTGAACTTGCACTTGAATTTACTTAAAAAAAACGAGGGTAGATTCATGACCAAATCATCCCCATTCACTACCCTGCAACAGGTAATATTTACTTCATGTTCTTTCATTTTTTTTCGTTGTCATTATGCTTAAATATTATCCTAAAAATGCTAGCCTCCTAATTCCGTCACTCTCTTCTTATTTGCATGAATGCTTTGGGAGCAAAAATAGAGTTTCGATGTAGTCTTCATTCCTTCACATGGAGCCGATATTCTTATTATTATTATTACTATTATTATTATTTTTATTATTATTATTATCATTATTATTAGTATATTTTCTTTACTGTTATTATTATTATTATTGTCATTATTGTGTTATTATTATTATTATTATTGTTTTCGTTACTAATATTATAAGTAGTAGTATTTGTATTTTTATTTTTTGTTGATATTATTATTATTATTATCATTAGTGTATTTCGTTTACTGTTTATTATTATTATTATTATTATTATTATTATTATTATTATTATTATTATTATTATTATTATTATTGTTATTATTATTATTAATATTAGTAGTAGTTGTAATTGTATTTTTATTCTACCGTTAGTATTATTATTATTAGTTACTGTATTTTTATTACTATTATATATATATATATATATATATATATATATATATATATATATTATTACCATTATTATTATATTTTTATATTATTATTATCATTATTTTTGTTATTTTTATTATTATTATTATTATTTTCATTGTTATTGTTATTGTTGTATTATTATTATTATTATTATCATTATTATTAGTATATTATTATTATTATTACTAGTATTATTATTAGTATTATTAGTAGTAGTATTATTAGTATTATTTTTTTATCATTATTATCATTAGTATTTTATTTACTGTTTTTTTATTAGTAGTATTATATTTTATTATCATTACCATTATATTATTATTATTATTATTTATCATATTATTATTATTGTTATCGTTATTATTATTATTATTATTATTATTATCGTTATTGTATTTATTATTATTATCGTTATTGTATTTATTATTATTATTGTTGTTATTTACTGTTGTTATTATTATTATTATTATTATTATTTATCATATTATTATTATTATTTATTATATTATTATTATTATTTGTCGTATTATTATTATATATATATTTTTACTACCGTTATTATTATACTTTATTATTATTATTATTATCGTTATGATTATTATTATTATCATTGTTATTATTATTATGGCTATTATTATTGTTATTGTTATTGTTGCATTATTGTTATTATGATTGTTGTTGTTATTGTTGTTATCATTAGTATTATTATTACTATTATTACTATTACTATTATTACTATTATTATTTTTTTCAGTATTATTTATTATTATCATTACATGTTAAATTTGCTTTTATAATTCGAATATGTTCTCACTAATGCAATAGATACCATTATATAGATATTTAGGTTTGTGAAACTTTAATTAAAATGGTTCATCATAATAAAAGAAACCAATATTTTTCTTTAAGGCTTAATTGCTAAAAAATATATATCGCATTTAAACATTCACTTATTTCATGTGCAAAATAATATTCGCCTAATAATTTCAAGTTCGAAAATCTTTTTCGCATGTAATTACTAAGCTTTGTTTTCAAAACTTTTGAGCAACTTTTTATAATTTTAATCATTTAACCTAAGTTTGGCCGGTAATCGTTTTTTAACGAATCTGAAGGATGCCTAACCCCTTCCCTTTAGGATAACCAGAACCCTTATCTAGAATCTCATAAGCTAAGTAGACCACTAATCGGAGATCATTTTTTAGCATTAAATTTGTCAATTATTTAGGTATCCTAATTTACCTTAAAAATAATTAGGTGGCGACTCCTTAAAATTAAATAATTTAGGAATCATCAATATGTTGTACACCGTTTGACCTCAAGTTAAAATGGGGTATAACACCCTGCATCAGCATAACCAACAAGATTGGGATTGCAATTGTTAGGATACAATACGCCTATATCAGTAGTCCCTTTCATATACCGCAATATGTGTTTGATCCCATTTCAATTCCTCCTAGTAGGAGCAAAACTATATCTTGCTAACAAATTAATCAAAAAGGCTATATCATGACTTTTAGTATTAGCAAGATACATTAGTGCACCAATTGCACTATGATATGGTATTTCAGGACCAATAATTTCCTTATTCTTTTCTTGAAGTCGGAATGGATTCTTATTCACATTAAGTGATCGAACAACCATCGGAGTGCTTAATAGATGTGCTCCATTTATATAAAATATTTTCAACACTTTTTCTGCGTAGGCAGATTGATGGACAAAAATACTATTTGTCAAATGCTCAATTTGCAAAGCAAGACATAATTTTGTCCTTCTAAGATCTTTCATCTCAAATTCATTCTTTAAATAATCAATTTCCTTTTGAAGATATATTGGAGTTCCAATGAGATTTATGTCATCAACATAAATAGCAAATATAACAAACTCCGATGTTATTTTCTGAATAAAATCACATGAGCAAATTGCATCATTTATATAACCTTCCTTAGATAAATACTCACTAAGACAGTGATACCACATACATCCAGATTGCTTCAAATCATACAATGATCTTTGCAATCTAATTGAATACATTTCCCGAGACTTTGAACTATATGCTTTAGGCATCTTAAATCCTTCAAAAATTGTCATGTATATCTCATTATCAAATGATACATAAAGATATGTTGTAACCACATCCATTAGATGCATATCAAGTCTCTCGTGGACCATGAAACTAATGAGAAAACACAATGCTATTGTATCCATAGCGTGTGAGTATGTCTCGTCATAATCTACACTAGACCTTTGTGAAAATCCTTGTGTAACAAGGCGTTCTTCGTACCTTTATATTTTATTTTTCTCATTTCTTTTTTGTACAAAGACCCATTTATAGCCAACAGGTTTAACACCATAAGGTATTTGAACTATAGGTCCAAAAATTTCACGCTTGACAAGAGAATTCAACTCCGATTGAATTGCTTCTTGCTATTTTGGCCAATTATTTCCTTTTTGAGATTCTACAACAGATTGAGGTTCAAGATCCTTACTATCTTGCATGATTTTTGTTGCAACATTGTATACAAAAATATAATCCACTACTATTATTGATCAATTTAGATTTGTTTCAGTATTGCTTGAATTTATGGATAATTCCTCATTTCTTTGAGTCTCAAGCTCATTGATTGTCATGCCTCAAGAGGGTACCCTAGGCGTGGACGGAACTCGAAGACCATTGCTGGCTCCTAAGAGAATCACTTAGTCCAATCACACATTCAATCACTCAGCGGAAGACTCAAAATGACTTTAAAAGACATTTAAGTAGGCTAACGAAATCAACATTTTGAGAAGAATATTATATTTAAAATAAATCTCAAATCAACTTCATATTATAAGGATAGTTTTGAAACCCAAAACATCTAGTCGATATTATCATCTATTTATCTATGAAGCCTTTATCACTATCCAGATAGTGTCAATAACAAGTTTATGGCTACCCAAAAAAATTACTAAAATAAAGATGAAATAAATATGATCCCTCCGAACAGTAAGGAGGTCTCACCAATCTCTGGAAAGAAGTAAATCTTCAACGGATCACCTGTTCATGATCTCTAGCACCCGCATCTGCATCATAAAACGATGTAGGACAAAAGGCATCATTACGTGGAATGTACGAGTATGTAAAATGGAAAAAAGGAGGAACAATCAACAATACTTACCTCAATCTCATTAATCATCTCAAAGGACTCAACTCAAGGATAGGCAAATTTATAATATAGTGAAACTTTTCAAATTCGACTAAATCACTCACAATCTCAATCAAACAATCCTACCAGGCAAGATCATATCCTAATTGGGAGTTTCTCTAATCGACAACCATCACCTATGAGTCAGTGATGTACAATGAAGCGGTGTCATTGCCACACCTTTCCAATACTTTGCAAAGGTAAGGGACGAATCACTATCATTGAATCCACAATCTATCAAAGTCTATCGTTTTAGGACTTAAGGGGTTTAACCCTCCATCCTACGCTAGCTACGTAATTTATGGGATTCAAGTAGTGATATACTCTTATCCAATTCGGTGCCCAGTACTCCTCTCAAGACTCAATACTCATAAGACAGTCAATCCCAATCAAATCGATCAATAAGTCTCATATGAGTTTAGAGTTCTATCCAATCATTCCTTTCAACCAATCAATTATACAATCATTCTCAATCATTTATTTAGGAGTAGTTTTTGAAATTCATTTATGACAACATTCAGTTGTGACCATTCATTACAATTCAATTATGAAGATATAAAGAACTAGCAAGTTTCATCAAGACTATCATCATGCTCACATCCCAATCACAATCATGCACTCACAAGCTCAAGGCTCTAGACTCAATCCTTAGGCTTATACATTCAATATTAGTCAAAATATTATGAAGGTTCATAAACTAAATAGTTTTAAATCATTTGTTCAAGAAACAAGTTTGTAGAAAACATCAATTACGCAATACCATGTAAAAATATATTAACTTTAACGAAATTCTCAAGAAACACTATCATGGGGACTCAATTCATTCACAAATTAACCTATCACAATCATGGGGAACATGAAAGAATAAATTTCATGCTTTAGTTTAGCCTTACATACCTGGGATGAAGATAATACAATCAATCTGGCAAGAATTTTCTTGAATCTTTTGAACCCTAGCCTTTTCTCCACTCCTTAGCCCTAGCTCTTAAGTTAATTTAGTGAAAAAGACTTAGAATGCATTTAGGAACTCTTTTAAGGTCTAAAATGACTTATATCAGTCATGGTTTAAGTATAGGAGGGGTGGAGAAAAATCAAAATGCCCCTCCTTAAAATTAAAAACGGGCAGAAAAATTGGCTTGTCGGGGAATAATTAGTCATAAACCCATAGAAAATAACTAGAATGAGATTAAGGGTAAGTCTGCGTCAGGTCCGATCGCAGACCTGTCGCACATTTCTCTACTTTTCGTCATTTCTCTCCGAAAATTTATCTTTCGATCCGTTTGGCCTAAAATTCAATCAAGATTATTTTTCCACACAATTTTCCCCTGATCGATATTCGGGCCTCGAATTAACCAAAAAAAGTTAAGGAATGTGCGTTATACGAGCGTTCTTTAGTGTAGGGGTATTTTGGTAATTTTACTGGGTATAACATTGATGCCTTCAAGGATATCAAAATTACTCACATCTTAAATTTCCATAGGAGATTCTTTCATAGTGTCACCTTGATCTTTTATTTTTTTCTAGGATTTTGATCCTTAGAAGCTAATGGTCTACCATGCTTCAATCGTGGTTTTGACTCATTAGATATGACACTAGTAGATGGTCCTACAGGAACATCAATCCAAATTGGGACATTCTCCGTAGGAATATGTGATTTATTAATCCTTTTCAAATCTATAAATGCGTCTGGCAATTGATTTGCGATTTTCTTCTGCAAGTCAATAATCTTTTGCACTTCTTCACAAATAGAAGTATGTGGATCAACATGAGACAATGATGGATTTTTTCACAAAATTTCTCTTTTGATTTCACTATTTTCTCCCCTAATTTTAGGAAAAGTGTCTCATCAAACTGATAATCTACAAATCGAGCAGTAAACATATCTCCATTTAATGGTTCAAGGTAGAGAATAATGGAGGGCTATTCAATCCAACATCTATTCCTCGCCTTCTTTGGGTCCCCATTTTAGTGCGATGTGGTGGTGCTATAGACACATATACAGTGCAACCAAAAATTCTTAAATGGGATATATTAGGTTCTTGACTCAAAACCAATTGCAATGGAGAAAACTTATGATAATTAGTCGTCCTGAGAAGCATAAATGTTGCAGCATGCAAAATTGCATGACCCCACACAGAAGTGGACAACCTAGTTTTCATAATCAATGGTCTTGCTATCAACTGCAGCCATTTAATTAATGACTTAGCAAGACCATTTTGAGTGTGACCATGAGCAATAGGATGTTCTACTCCTATCCCAATCGATAAGTAAAAATCATTAAATGCTTGGGATGAAAATTCTGTAGCGTTATCAAAGCTAATTGTTCTAATCTGATTATTAGGAAATTATGCCCGTAATCGTATAATTTGTGCCAACAAATTTAGTAAATGCCAAGTTATTAAATAACAACAGGCACACATGAGACAATCTAGAAGAATCATCTACTAAGACCATAAAGTACCTAAACGACCCACTAGGTTGGTGAATAGGTCAACAAATATCCCTATGTATACGTTCCAAGAAAGCAGGGGACTCAATCCCAACTTTTGTTGCTGATGGTCTCACAATTAACTTATCTTGATAACAAGCAATACAAAAAAATTCACCATTTGAAAGAATCTTCGGGTTCTTTAATGGGTGCCTATTTGAATTTTCTATAATTTATCTCATCATTATAGATCCAAAATGTCCCAAACGATCGTGCCAAAGTACAAAAATATTGAAATTAGTAAACTTCTGATTTACTATAGAATGTGCTTCAATTGACTAATCTTTATCCAATACAATCTAGAAGATAAGGCCGAAAACTCTTCTATAACACATGTCTGCCCCGAGATATTTTTGGTTATACCAAGATATTCAAGATTTATTTCATCAAATGTCTTGATATGATAACCATTTTCGTAGATATCCTTAAAACTCAACAGGTTTCTCCGAGACTTAGGAGAAAACATAGCATTATTTATTTTGAGTTTAGCTCCTTTGGTCTAAATTATATTGGCTCTTCGAAAACCCTCAATCAAATTAGCACTATCAGAAATCGTAGTGACATTTATGTTGCCCATACTTAAATGAGAAAAATATTTCTCATTTTTGAATATCGTATGCGTTGTACCAGAATTAATCAAGAAAATGTCTTCATAATTGCTTTGAAAATTATCCATTTCTTCAAAAAGAATGAAATAAATCTTTATTAATACTTTATTTATTTATTTCAAAGAAAGTTAGATAATGTAATAATATATATAAAAAATGATGATGATTGTTTATGTGGATATAAAAACTTTTATCTAGTCATCATACAAGCTTAAAGTCTTGATTAATTTTCATCACTCTAATATATATAAAAATCAGAACTTCCTTTTATTGTAATAAAGAGAATCAAATAATAAGGAAAATAGTAGTAACAAATGAAGGTCACATTTTGCTAAATCATGTATAAAGAAAAGTGGAGGGGAGCAAATTTTATCAAGAAAGTGATAAATAAAGTAGAGTGAACAAATCTTATCAAAAGATTTCAATAAAGTGGAGGGAACAAATTTTATCAAAAAGTTTCCATTATCATAAAAAGAAATATTCCATTATCATAAAAAAAATTCCAATATCATAAAAAAATTTCATTATCATAAAAAATAAATTCCAGTATCATAAAAAAATTCCATTATTATAAAAAAAATTCTTTTATCATAAAAAAATTCCATTATCATAAAAACAATTCCATTATTATTAATGGAAATATGTTTGTTTGTAGATTGTTATCTTTAGTATTATTTTATGTTCATTATTAAAAGATAAGTTAATAGTAATGTATGGACTACTATATGTAAATTTTAATATATGTGGACAAGAACAGACATTTATATATTTTATTTTTTAACAGTACAAAAACAACAAACATTAATAATACTCCCATTAATAAATACTAAACATGATTATTATATTATCCCATATTCCCAGAACCATCACCAATCAAGTGATCTATCTCTCCTTTAGGGTGGGCAAAGAAATCTGTCACATCCAAATGTGTGAAGGCATCATGATTTTTGGTCATAAAATTAGCTTCAGGATTTTTATCCTTCTTTCTTAGTGATGCCCGATAAAGTTCAATCAAATGTTTGAAAAGTACGACAATCATGTGCATAGTGACTCCTTCCGCCACATCGAAAGCAATTTATTTTTAACTGTTTTATATTTCTCATTTTTTTCTTCTCTTTTTATATTGATTTTTTTGGTGAATGATTAACACCAGGAAAAGAATTTTATTTTTGGTCATAATTACAGCCACGACCACATCCACGTCCATGACCTCTTTCACGTCTAGCGTGGTGGGTGTACACCTCATTCACTTCAGGAAATAGTGTAGATCCAGTAGGTTGATTCTCGTGATTTTTTATTAACAAATCATTATTTTGTTCCGCCACAAGAAGATGAAAAATCAGTTCAGAATACTTTTTAAACCCTTCTCTCGATATTGCTGTTGTAGGAACACATTTGAGGCATGAAATGTGGAGAATATTTTTTCTATCATAGCAATATCACTAACCGTATCTCCAAGTAGTTTCTATTGAGAAGTAATTCTAAACATGACAGAATTGTATTCATGAATAGACTTAAAGTCTCGTAGCCTTAAATGCATTAAATCATATCGAGCCTTTGGATGTATGACCATTTTCAAGTGGTCATATCTTTCTTTCAAGTTAGTCCACAAAACGAGTGGATCCTTGACTGTGAGATATTTAATTTTTAAAATTTTGTCAATATGATGACGCAAGAGTATCATTGCTTTAACACAGTCTTGTTTTGATACTTTATTTTCAATTTTAGTGGTGTCTCTGAGACTAATTGCATCCAAATGTATTTCAGCATCTAGTACCTATTAAAGACAGTTCTTGCCTGAACTTTGAAGAGCAACAAACTTAAGTTTAGTAAAATTAGTCATAATAAATAGAATGAAAATTATAATACCTTAGCCTTCAAATTTGGCCTTGAGATGGTAGAGTCTCGTGCTAATATCGTGTTATAAAGTAAAAACTAAGGGATCGTTTGGTGTGAAGGATAACGCCAAATAATTCTGAGACTAAATTATAGTGTCACTTTAAGTTGGTGTTTGGTTGACAACTCCGAGATAACTTATCTCAGAATTAATAAATAGTATCGGAATAAGTTATCCTCATGTTGGGTGGTATAATAATCTCATCATAATTTGTCATGGGATAAACTTATTAAATGACAAAATTACCCTTCAAACCCTTTACCACTTTTCAAATATATATATATATATATATAATAATAAAACGCCGCTTATGCTCAAATGGAGGTTTCTACTCTTCATTGCAGCAAGAAGAATTCTCTTTCATTTGGATACACTCAATCTTCAATTTTCGATTGAAGCTATATATGGGTGATTGAAGATCATATTTATCAGCAGCCTTCCAATTTTCGATTTTGAGTCTGTTTGGATTGGCTTAAAAAAAGTAACTTTTATGTATGAAATGCTTTTAGAACTTTGAAGTGCTGAAAGTTATTTTTATAAATAAGCAGTTGAGTGTTTGGATAAAGTGCTTATGATGTGAATTTTAGGATTAAAAGAATAAAAAAAAGGTAGTTTGAGAATTTAGTTAAAATATAAGGGATATAAAAGTAATTTCCATGGTCAAAGAAAATGACTTTAAGCACTTTGGAAAAAAAAGTTAGGAATCCTAACTTTTTATTTTTGACTGACTTTAAGAACTTTATGGCTTAAAGTCAGCATTAGGAAAACACGTCCAAAAGCTAAAAAGGGGCTTTAAGTTGGTTTTGACCAACTTAAAGTCAATCCAAACGGGCTCTTTCTTACAAGGTTCGTTTTTTGTTTTTTTTATCAAAATTTATTTTTTCTTTTTTCCCTTATCATTTATAATTCTTTGATCTGTTGCATAGTTTGGATATACTCATCTTCTCTACTGAATAACAGAAGTTAGAACTCTTTTAGGGTTTTGTAAATTTTGTTTAGCCTATAATTGGGAAAAGGGCAGCCATTCAAACTCCATATGTATTACTGGAATGTGTAATCAAGATGAAATTTGTGAAATAGTACCAGGTTTATGTGAAAGATATTAGTTTTAGCTTCTTCCCAAATATATTTTGAAAAACAATTGTTCTCTTTATGTGCTTGAAATTATAAAGTTGTCCTCGTTGATTCTTTCTAATTGAATTTTTTTTTTGTATTAACTTTTTCCATTTTTTTTATCGAAAAAATTAGGTTTTCTTATGGATCATCAACTACAGTCCGATATTGAATGTTTTATCATCCTTGAGGAGATATTGTACCAACAATTTCTTGTTATGTGTATTTTTCTTTTCATGGTCTTTCATGGTCTTTCTATAAGAAGAATATACATGTAATTAGGTACCTTATGAGTTGTAGAGTTCCTAAAATTATCTCTCATTTAAGTTGTATCATACAAGACAGTGACACAACATGTATTGATAAGTTAAGGATGGATAGAAATTCTTTTCACATTTTAGTTCTCTTAACTAAGGAAGTTGGAGGTTTGACTGATAGCAAATATATAAGTGGTGAAAAGTTAGCAATATTTTTAAATATTTTGCCTCATCATGAGAATAATAGATCCATTAAGGTTGATTATGCTAGATCGGGTTGGAGCGTAAGTCAAGCTTTCATCGAATGTTTGAAAGTTATTCTCAAACTAGCTCCATTGTTACTTGTTAATCCCAAACCGGTGCTTGAAGATGAGCTTGACGATCGATGGAGATGGTTTAAGGTATATGTACTTTCAATTGAGTGTCTATTAGTTCATGTAAAAGTAAAATAAATATAATTTTATGAAGAAATTTTAATAGTTTGAGATATGTTAGAACTTTTTATTGGGATGTCTAGGTGCATTGGATGGTACTTACATTCAAATTAGAGTTCCATCTAAGGACAAACCAAGATACAGGACAAGAAAGGGAGAAATAGCAACTAATGTAGTGGGAGTTTGTGATAGAAATCTCAATTTTACTTATGTATTACCTAGTTGGGAAGGATCAGCAGCTGATGGTCGTGTACTACGAAATGCTATAGCACGAACGAATGGTTTGGAAATTTCTGAGGGTAATACCATACATATGCTCACATTAAAATTGTATCACAAAAATAATGCTATATAAAAGTAACTAATTTTTTGTTTATATTATAGGTTATTATTATTTGTGCGGTGGGGGATATACAAATGGGGGATATAGATATTGGTTAAGGGATTGGGAAGGTGACAATCCACCACCATAATGTCGAGAAGAGCTTTTCAATATGAGGCATGCTAGAGCTCGTAATGTTATTGAAAGGGCATTTGATCTCTTGAAAGGACATTGGGGAATTCTTAGAAGCCCTTCGTGGTACTCAGTTAGCATTCATAACATCAGGATCATTAGTGCTTGTTGTTTGATACACAACTTTATTCGTAGAGAGATGGAAGTGGACCCCTTAGACATTGATATGGAAGAACAAGTAGAATATCAACATGATAACATTAATGTTGTTGAGTCATCTGAGGAGTGGACCACATGGAGGGATGAGTTGGCTCAATCAATATGGAATGCAAATCTAGTCAACTGATCTTTTCAATTATTTTGTGCTTGTAATATGTTTTATGCGGCATTTGGGTGTTTTTCTCTTTAGCTTTTGATATTATTGTAAGGTGTATCAACTTTTACCGTTTTGTGATATAAGAAATAAGTACTTACATTAATTTGGTAAAACTACTGTATGTTTAATTTATTTTTTTTGTGATGTGTTAGTACTTCGTGCTTCTATATTTTTAATCTATAAAGTGTATGATTTTTTTTATGATGCTAAGTAATGGTTTGGAGATACTTTTGCGTCTAGTGATAGCAACTAATACTAACGATGATTTGTTTCACAAGATTATACAGACAAAATGGATAGCCAAAAATCTTCAATGAATCCACCAAAAAGATCAAGATGATCAACACCTTCAACCCGAAGGACATGGACTCCTCCAGAAGAGAGCTCTCTTATAAACTGTTTGAAAGAGTTATGTGTTAATGGTTGGAGAGCCGATAATGGAACCTTTAGGCCAGGATACCTGATGGAGTTGGAGCACTATTTGTGTGAACGTCATCCTGATAGTGGCTTGAAAGGTGAACCACATGTCAATTCTAAATTAAAAGCGTGGAAGAAAAGTTATGCAAGCATAAGTTTACTAAAGAGTCGAAGTGGTTTGTGATTTCAATATAGTGATGGAACAATACTTGTTGATGATCCAAAGGAATGGGATAAATTGTTAAAGGTAATTAATATTTTACTTTAGTTATTAGAATATTATTACTTCATATAGATATTTCTCGAGTCTTCATAATTTATAATTAATAGATATAACATTGTCGTCTTTCTTTCATTGTTTGGCTAGGATGATCCTGGTGCAAGAAATATTAACACTAAAAAATGGCCAATGTTTGCGGATTGGGATGAAATTTTTGGCAAAGATAGGGCAACTGGAGAGTATGCAGAAGGGCCATTGGATTGAGGATATTTTAAAGAATCAAACATCAGAACTTTCTACTGATATGAGTTTGGGATTTCTTAACGATGTTGACGGAGATGAATATGAAGACGAAGCTAGTCATGGACCTAATGCACCTACTGAAGAAGCTAAAAGTGCTTATATAGGACCTAATTTTACCGGGGCATCTGAAAATGAATATGCTAGAGGATCTCCTCATGAACATACTGGAGCATCTGGAAAGCAAGGGTAGTATGTTAAAAAATCTTCTTCTAGTGTCAATGAAAAAGAGAAAAGCATAAAAAGAAAAAGAATTGGGGAGGATGTTAATGAAACATTTCTGGAGACTATGGCGGAAGACATGAAAAACTTTACCGAAAGTCAAGACAAAATAATTGGTTCCTTGATTGAGAAGATTGGAAATCGTGACCACTCTGATATGCGTGGTCAAATTTATTCCATTATTGAATCTCCCGCATTCAATTTGTACACCATAGAACAACGTATCAAAGCTAAAAGGTTATCTGTGGTGATGTCAAAAATATGGAAATCTTTTTGCGAATGGGTGAGCTTGAGCGCCAGATAATGATGTTTATGGTCGTCAATGATAAACTTTGAAGTACGATAAACTTGTGTATATAAGTGGCGACACTAGTGTGATATTTTTTGCTCAACTAACAATTTCAAAGTTTGACTGGGGTGCCATTTTTTGATCCTGGTTATGTTTACACTCTTTTGTTTATGACTAATGGTCATGAGTATGCTAGAATCTTTTGTATGTCTAAAATCTATTAAATAGATCAACTCTCATGTAAAAGTTAAAAGTTTATTGTAAGTTTGTTGTTGGTTATCAGGTTTTTGTGCAATTGTTTATGTTGTTTTGCTACAGTTTTGGTCTCATTTTTTCTGCTATGTTAGACTAGTTTTTGATCTAATTTTTTCTGTTCTGATGCAGTTTTTAGTGAGCTAAATTATTCCAGTTTTGGCATATATTTTGGTGAATACTTACTGAAATTTTACTCCCATTTTAACCACTATTTTAGTTGTAGTTTTGGTTGGTTTGCTATAGGAATTGCTACAATTTTGGTCAACTTTCTGGGATAGTATGGATATGCACGTTTCTGCTATTCCAGGCCCATTGTTCCTTGGCCAGATGAGGTAGTATGGATATACCAGATGGAGAAGAGGAAGAATGGTTTGGCATCAATTGGTAGTTATGTGTTTGGTATGGTGATTTGCTGTAATTCGTGAAAAAGCAACTCCTTGAGGTTTCAAAAAGGAAATTTTAATGTTGTACGAGTCTGTGAAGATTGAAGAGAGTTGTTTAGAGAAGTACATCCTGCTGGTGTATCTGTTTCTCTGCATCAGTTGATTGGAGGTCTAGAGTCACCTGTAACTGCTGCATCAGAATCAGGTCCATGGAGGATGTACATCTAGTAAAGCTTCAAAATGTTGGGAAAGGCAAGCACCAAATAAAAGTGCACGATAGGGCCATAGCAGAAGAAAACCCAAAACAAAACTTTTCGTTATATTTGAACCAAGAGAAGGCAAACTAATGCAAGCACAAATATTGTTTGGGGCAGCCAACAAACTACCAAAAATAAATATGGCAAGGCAAAACTAAATCAATAATACGAGACACCAAATTTACGTGAAAACCTCTTCGGTGTGAAGAGTAAAAACCACGGGATTAAAAGCTCCACTATTATCATCAAGAGTTACAAAAGTGTTCTCCAAAATGGCCATCAATGAAGTGCCAAACAAAGAGTAACAACAACTACAAGATAGCACCCAAAACTAGAGAAGTAAAAGGAGCAAAATCACCAAAACACAACTATTATTCACAAGCTAAAATCTGGAGCTACAGGGCTCCAAAACCACCTCTGTCAGTTCCCAATCAAATATTAAGTTGAAAGGAACAAGCTATCCAAAAATCAGCTCAATCGAACAAGGAACGAAGTGGAAATTGCGATTTGAAAATGGTTGCTAGGGCTTGTGTGCAAAATCTACACTCTCTCACTTTTCTCTCTATATGTGGCTGCTATACTCTTATGTATCTTGAAAAATAAGACATAGAAGAGTCTTACATATGCACCATAAGAATTGAGCTTATGGAAAAAAGTGGGCTAATACAAATTGGGCTTTTATTTATCCACATAAAAAGAGAAAAAGATCAAAACCCAACAATTCTCCCCCTCCCGACTATGTGGAGGAGACCACCATCCCAGCGATCATGCGACATCCTTCAAACTTCCCTCTTGGAAAAGCTTTAGTCATCATATCGGAACCATTATCATTCTTATAAATCTTCTCAAGTTCAAGCAGCTTAGAATCCAACACATCTCGAATTCAATGGTATGTCACATCAATGTGTTTAGACCGACCATGAAATATAGAATTCTTGCCAAGGTGAATAGCACTTTGACTGTCGCAATAAAGCACATACCTCTTTTGAGCACAAGTAAGTTCCTCCAAAGGTCTCTTCACTCAGAGCAACTCTTTACAATCTTCAACAACAACAATAAGCTCAGCTTCTGTAGTAGATAGAGCAACACGTTTTTTGCAATCTAAATTGCCAAGACACAGCCCCCCGACAAAAGTAGTCAAGTAGCTTGAAGTAGACTTACGATAATCAACATCACCAATCATATCTGAATCAGTGTAACCACAGAGAATAGGCTTTCCTGTTCTAAAACACAAACTCAGACTAGAAGTGCCACAAAGATATCTCATAATCCACTTAACAACATTCCAATGCTCTCTTCCTAGATTAGAAAGAAAACGGCTAACAATACCAACAACATGAGCAATATCCGGTCTTGTACACACCATTGCATACATCAAACTACCAACAACTGAAACATAAAGAACTTTCTTCATATTTTCCTTCTTACCATCACTGGAAAGACAATACTTCATGCTCAATTTGAAGTGCATAGCGAAAGGTGTACTGACAACCTTAGCTTTGTCCATGTTAAATATATGAAGTACTTTCTGAATGTACTTCTGTTGTAATAACCATAACTTCTTGGCCTTTTTATCATGGACAATCTGCATGCCAAGAATCTTCCTTGCTGGTCCCAAGTCTTTCATAGCAAAAGACTTATTCAACTCTTGCTTCCTTCAAGCATTCTTACCAACAACAAGCATGTCATCAACATAAAGTAAAACGATAATAAAGCCAATATCAGAGAATTTTTGCACAAAAACACAATGGTCTGAAAAAGTCTTCTTGAAGCCTTGCTGACTCATAAAAGAACCAAACTTCCTATACCATTGCCTGGTAGCTTGTTTTATACCATACAAGCTCTTCTTCAATTTGCAAACATAATTCTCTTTTCCCTTGACTTCAAAGCCTTCCGACTGCTTCATATAAATTTATTCATCTAAGTCACCATGGAGAAAAACAGTTTTAACATCCATTTGCTCAATTTCCAAGTCCATACTTGTAGCCAAGCCTATAACCATGCGAATGGATGACATCTTCACAATTGGAGAGAATATCTCATCAAAATCAACTTGCTTCTTCTGGTTAAATCCCTTCACAACTAATCTAGCTTTGTACCGTGGAATTGGGTTGCCATCTTCATGTTTCACCTTGAAAACCCACCCGTTTTTCAAAGTTTTTCTATCTTTAGGCAACTTAACCAAATCAAAGGTATGATTATCATGCAAAGACTTGATTTCATCTTCCATAGCATCAAACCACCTTTATTTTTCTTCACTTTCCATGGCCTCGTCAAGACTCTCTAGTTCTCCCCCGTCAGTCAAGAGTACATACTCATTAAGAGGATAACGAGATAAAGGTATTTTCTCTCTAGTAGATCTTCTAGGAGGACTCCTTGGCGTATCAATAATAGTTGGTTGCTAACCAACCACATCATCTTGCACTGGAGCATCAACATTATGCTGGTCATTCTGAATATGATCACCATCTTCATTATCAACTTGATTTTCATCATTTTGAAGATTTTCTTCAGGTGCAATAGTCAAAGGAACTAGATCAACATTAACTAAGCTCTCACTGCTCTAAGAATCAACTTTCTCAGCTTTGTCAAGATTTTCAATAGTTTGGTCTTCAAAGAACACAACATCATGGCTTCTAACAAGCTTCTTCTCAACTGGATCAAAGAAACGACATCCAAATTCATCTTGACCATAACCAACAAAGATACATTGCCTAGTTTTAACATCCAACTTTGACCTCTCATCCTTAGGAACATGCACAAAGGCTTTACACCCAAATACTTTAAGATGATCATAAAAAACATTCTTACCAAACCAAACTCTGTCAGGGACATCATCATTCAAAGTAACAGTAGGAGATAAATTAATAATATAGGCAGCAGTATTATGTGCTTTTGCCCAAAAAGAATATGGAAGCTTAGTATCTGAAAACATGCATCGAATCCTCTCGACTAGAGTTTTGTTCATCCTCTCTGCTAAACCATTTAGCTGAGGAGTCTTTGGAGGATTTTTCTGATGCTTAATACCATACTCTCTGCAATATTTATCAAAAGGACCAATGTACTCACCATCATTATCTAAGAGGATACATTTCAATTTCTTCCATGTCTGTCTCTCAACCAAGGACTAAAAATTCTTGAACACATCAAGTACTTGATCCACTTCAAAGTGTATACCCAGAGTTTGTGAAAGTTATCATCAATAAAAGTCAGAAAATAAAGTGCACCACTATGAGATCTCACCTTAAAAGGACCACACAAATTAGAATGTACCAATTCCAGCAAATCAAACTTTCTTGAAGGCGGATGACTTTGAAAAGAAACTCTTTTTTATTTACTGGCTAAGCAATGAGCATATTTCTTCAAATTTGCTTGTTTCACTCCAGAAAGCAAATTCTTCTTAGCCAAATTATCAATCCCCTTCTTTCTCATATGACTCATTTTTCTATGCCATAACTCTGGTGAAGTATCATTCTCCACCAAATTTACTGAGCCTCTAGAAAGGGAGCCCTAGAATACATACAAGTTAGACAACTTGTCACCTCGAGCCATAATTGTTGAACCCTTAGTAAGCTTCCACTGGCCAGTACCAAGGGTGTTAACATAACCCTCATCATCAAGGTTCCCTATAGAAATTAGATTCAAGCGAACATCTGGAGCATGCTTGACATTGTTGATAACTAGTCTCGAGCCATTGTTACTTTCCAAACAAACTGTGCTAATGCCAAGTACCTCAACCTCATTATCATTGCCCATTTTTAACATTCCAAAATTACCTGGAGTGTAATAAGAAAATAATTTCTTCTTTGGCATGACATGAGAAGTAGCACCAATTCACAAACCAGCTAGACTCACCACAAACAAGATTAACAACATCTTCACCACAAGCAACAAGAAGATCATCATTAGCAACTACAACAACATGATTTTCATTATCATTTTTTTGGTTGTCTCATATCTCTCTTGTACCTGTAACAATATTTCTTGATATGCCCATTCTTGTGGCAGTAGTCACATGTAATATTCTTGTACTTGGACTTTGACTTGCTTTTACTTTTATCTCTATCATTGCGACCTCTGAACTTGCTTCTCCTCCTGTCTTCAGTAGCCAAAACATCAGAGTGTGAAACTGAAGAAGATGATCCTTGTGATCTTCTTCTCATTTCTTCATTTAAAATACCAATCTTAGAATATTCCATAGTTACAACACCATTGGGAGCAGAATTAGTCAAAGAAACTCGAAGAGTTTCAAAAGAGTATGGCAGAGTATTTAGAAGCCAGAGTCCTTGTATTTCTTTATCAAACTTTACACCCAATCCAGACAACTTGTCAAGGACACCCTGAAAATCATTTATATGATTAGAAATAGGATTTCCCTCTATATATCTGATGTTCATCAATTGTTTCAGTATGAACAATTTTTTATTGCCAATCTTCGAAGCATAAAGTGTCTCGAGCTTATCCCATAAACTTCTAGCATGTGTCTTGTTCACAATGTGATTTCTTAAATTATCTTCAACCCATTGTCTGCCACAAACTTGTAGGTGCTCAAATTTCCAATTCTCATTATTTATAGACTCGGGTTTATTGGAAGCAAACACAAGTAAATGTATTTTCTTGACAAATAGAAGATCTTTCATCTTGCCTTTCCAAATATGATAATTGCTACAATTCAAATACACCATCTTACTCATATTTGACTCCATCATTCAAATAGACAATCAACAATAACCAATGGTCTGATATCACTTTATTGGGAAATGTAAGCACCAAATAAAAGTGCACGATAGGGCAATAGTGTAACATCCCTCAAAAATGCTCACAAGTGCCTTAAGAATGCCTTGAGATTAGGCCACTCATGTAACGTATTATCCTTAATCTTTTTGGAAAATCTGAGTTTGGAATATTGATCAGGGGGTCAAAACCTACAGAAAAATAGTTTTGGTGGATTTTTAGGAACCGTAGATCGAAAGATAGATTTCTCAAGAAACTGCACAAAACATAAAGGTACGCGACAAGTCCGCGTCGCAGTCCTGACAAGGGATTTTGGCCGAGTTGTATTTTTATTAAGGGCGTTTTAGACTTTTTCTAAATTATTAGCTAATGAACCTAGATATTTTTAGGATCTAATTCAACTCTATAAATTAACCTAAACCTCTAATGTTATTCATTCTTCTACAATTCATCTACTCAAATATTTCTCTCTTTACAAAAGACGCTCAAGGACTCCATTGAATACTTCAAGTAAATTCACTCAAGCTCTCCATCAAAACTCTCAAGTTCTTCTAAATTATTTTGTGTTCTCACTTAAAGTATGTAGGTATTGATTCATGGATTCTTTCATCCATGAAGCCTAATAAATTTCTCAAGGTTTTCTATCAAATTAAAGTATGGTATTTTATGGGTCTTATAATATCTACTCCTATTGCATGAATTATGATTCAAAGTATGATCATGAGTCTATTTTGATACAAATTGATGGTTATTGCATTAAATTAAAGAGTTTTTCCATGAATTCTCCTATTTTGATTTCTAAGGTTCATGGTGTAAAATATGAGTATTTTCAATTATACTTCCTAATGATATTATCTATATGAATTATGTATGGACTGAAAGAACGTTATGATCATGCATGTTTTCAAGTCAATTTCATGATTTTCAAGTCAATTGATCATGTATTCATGTCTTACCCTAATTTCAAGTATAAGCTATGATCATGAATTTTCAAGTATGAATTATGATTATGTATTTCAACTATGATCATGGACTATAAATATGTTTTGAATGATGATTTTTCATACAGATTATGGAAAGGGTGACTTAGGGTCCAATGTGGTGTCTTAAGGCCTAATGATATGAACTATGAATGTATGATTTGTAATGTGGAAGGAAAATACCCGCATTGCACTTATGTTATGAAAATCAACTACTCTATGATTTTCAAACCTATTATCATGACTATGATATATGTCAATTATGATTTCTATACTATATATATATTCTGTGGGATTTGACTTAGCATCGAATGTGGACTTGAGGTGGGGACTCAAAATATGGGGTCCTTATATAAAGTCTCTTATCGCATGACTATGTGCCATCGTAGGTACAAAGGGATTAGAGGCGAATACCCAAATCTCTAAGAGGTGAGTACCCGAATATCAAGGCTTGGAGGTCAGTACCCGATTCTAAGAATTAGGGGTGAGTACCCGGTTCACATAATCGCTTAGTGGATCCACTTAGGCATGTAGGAGTCTACCTTAGCAAGTAGTCTCCCCCTTTCCTCCAATCTAGGGGTAACATTGAGATTCCATGGTATAGCTCGCATGGTCTTATTGTCGGTTATGTTTCCTATCCCACATATGTATGGTCTTTTCATGTTATAAATGACTAATCCTATCTTTTACTTTATATAATACTCTTATGATTTATTATGCATTGATCCTTCTTAAAGACTACTTATGATTTTTACTACTTCTCCTATCATGCTAGTTAAAATGGTCATTTGTACAAACATGGTTTTCTATGCGTTGCATTGCCTACATACTTAGTACATTCCAATATACTAATGTATACTTTTTACCTACATTGTCTCATAATATAGGGGTTGGGGTTAAAGATCATATTCGTCCATGTGGCTAGTTAAGCTTTTCTATCCGACGGTGTTTGTGGTGAGTCCTTATTTATCGGGGACTAGTCATCGAGTTGGTTATTGTTTCAAAGACTTTTTGTTATGTTTCATATTGAGGGTGAGTTAGAGACATGTCTTAGCCTACGCCCATACTCATGTGTAGAGGCATCTAGTTGGACAAATATTTCGAGTCTATGTTGTCATGTGACATTCTTCATTTACTATTCATGGTTTAGACTCTCTTATGATGTTTTCGCTTTTACTTTACCTTATGTATGCTTATGATATGTACAAGAGGTTTGGTTGGAGCTCTTCGGGATTTCATCGCCGTGTTATGACTAGGCCCTAGGTCGGGTCATGACAAATAGCGGAAGAAAATCTAAATCAAAACTTTTCCTTCTATTTGAACTAAGAGAAGGAAAACTAATGCAAGCACAAAAACTGTTTGGGGCAGCCAACAAATTATCAAAAATAAATATGGCAAGGCAAAACTAAATCAACAACACAAGACACCAAATTTATGTGAAAACCTCTTCGGTGTGAAGAGTAAAAATCACGGGACTAAAAGATCTACTATAATCAACAAGAGTTACAAAAGTGTTCTCCAAAATGGCCACCAAAGAAGTGCCAAACAAAGAGCAACAACAACTACAAAATAACACCAAAAACTAGAGAAGTAAAAGGATCAAAATCACCAAAATGTAGCTACTATTCATGGGCTAAAATCTAGAGCTAAATCACTCCAAAACCACCTATGTCAGTTCCCAATCAAAGATTAAGTTGAAAGGAACAAGCTGCCCAAATATCAGCTCAAACGAACAAGGAACAAAGCGGGAATCGAGATTTGAAAATGGCTACTAAGGCTTGTGTGAAAATGTACACTCTCTCACTTTTCTCTCTATGTGTGGCTGCTATACTCTTTTGTGTATCTTGAAAAATAAGACCTAGAAGTGTCTTACATATGCACCATAAGAATTGGACTTATGGGCAAAAGTGGGCTAGTCCAAATTGGACTTTTATTTATCCACATAGAAAGGGAAAAAGACCAAAATCCAACACAAAACTAACCTATGAAGTAGTTAGGATTTTCATTTGACTGCATTTTTTAGCCAAAATATGCTGCATTTTAAGGCGGAAAATGTCACAACTTAAGGCCAAATGCTAATGGTTGAAAGTGCAGAATTAAAAATTGGGATCCTACTGAGACTCTTTCCCAAAGGATTCAAGTAAAGAATTTCTAAGGTTTGATCTTGTATAGATTCATGTATATATGTTTTGTGTGTTCTTTGGTTAGGACTTACAGGGCGGTGATCAAAAACCGAGAGTCCAAGTCTTGATTTTTGAAAGAGATGAGTTGCGGAGGATTGTGTATCCTACTATTTGTTCTATCATAAAATAGGCAACTAGAAAGAAAGCTTTAGATAAAGGAGGTATACAACTATTTTTGTAACAGCAATTTAGTAGCAAGAGCAAGCTAGTGAAAATCCACAAGTTTCACCACTCAATTACCATATCTGAAAACCAATTATTCCGAAGTATTATTAGTTGTGTAAAGTTCCCATCTGACATACAACATGAGAATAATTTTGTTGATTTGGTGTGTTTAGCATTTGCTGATGAATAACCTTTGTTAGTTTCTCATCCTATGACCACACGCTGTTGTTTTTGTGAAAGATCAGCATACTGCCATATCCTCAAGCTCATATTGCATAGCAAGTCTTTCAACAATATTTCTGCTTATTACTTCTTTCCGGTGCAATTCCTTTAGGACTACTGATGCAAACTCCTTGTGTTCTTCACGGATGATGCCTTCAACTAGAATGGTATATGTTATCTCATTGGGCATATAACCTTTGCTGATCATGTCCTCAAATACCTTAGCTACAAGTCTGTTCTTCTGGATTTGCATAGACTAAGGACAAGCGCATTGAAATTGTCAACATCAGGCCCATATCCATTTTTTTCCATCATGTAGAATACATCAATGGCAGCCACCAACATCTTTTCCAAGTACAATCCTCTGATCAATGATGAATAGGTGTAAGACTCTAGAGTAAATCCGTGGGCTGTAATGTCATTCAGAAGCTGAAATGCTGCAAATGTGTTCCCTTTCCTACATAAACTAGAAATCAAAGCTCTATAGAAATCATAATTGGAGGAGTTTTGTTTAATCCTCAAAGCTTGGAGAATTGAGAAGGCCTCATGAACCAATCCTTCGTCACAAAGCACAACAATGGAATTATATGTCCCCTCATTAGGACTAATGTCGAAATAGAATGTCGAAATAGAAGCTGAAGAAGAGGAGTAATTTGGAGAAGACGACCTAAGAGAGTTGAGAGAAATTTGGGGATTTTTGTATTTCGTCTAAGAGAGGAAAGAGTAAAGTGAAGTTCCACTTTGCTTTTCTTACACTGATTTACATATGTAATGTGGTTAACTTATTTGTTAACCTCCACTAATAACCACATCTAACAACCCTTAACAAACTAACAACTCCTTAACAGAATTACTTAATAGACCAATAACTAACTACATATTTACATTATGTGCATAACTACTGACTACACAACACACTGCTAACTACTAACTAATTACACTTATGTGTCAATACTTCCCCTCAAGTTGGAGGGTGTACAACATCCAACACTCCCAACTTGTTCATCAAATACATATGTTGCTGCCTGCTCAGTTCCTTTGTCATCAGGTCTGCCTGTTGATCATTTTTTTTTACAAATTTAGTCTTGATGATTCCTTCCTTTATATTGTCCCTTATAAAGTGACAGTCGATTTCTATATGTTTTGCTCTCTCATGATAGACTGGATTCGCTGCAAGTTGAATCGCTGCCTTGCTATCACTCCAAACAGCTACTGGCTGATAAACCTTCACTCCAAGCTCACTGAACAAGCCCAGCAGCCAAGTAACTTCTGCAACAACTGCTGCCATGCTTCTATATTCAGCTTCAGCTGAACTCTTGGACACTATTTGCTGCTTCTTTGATTTCCAAGAGATTAGTGACTCTCTAAATTTTACTGCATAACCAGTAATAGATCTTCTTGTGTTGGGACATGCTGCCCAGTCTGAGTCACATCAACATGTTATTTCCTATGTAGGTTTTGCTTTTAAAACAAGACCCTGACCTGGTACATTCTTTAGGTATTTGACCACTCTAACAGTTGCTTCCCAATGTGAGACCTTGGGTTCTTGCATGAATTGACTTAGTGTTTGGACTGCAAAGCTGATATCTGGCCTAGTGATGGTGACATACATCAACCTTCTTATCAACCTTTGGTACCTTGAGACTTCCTCCAAGGCTTCATCTCCTTTAACTCCAACAGCCTTGTCATATTCCACAATAGTCAGTTTGTTTCCAGCTTCCAGTGGTGTGGCAGCTGGCTTTGTGCCTGTTAAGCCCATCTATGATATGAGCTCCAATGTATAATTTTTTTATTAAGGATGATTCCATGTTGTGATCTCAGAACTTCTATACCAAGGAAGTATTTGAGTTCCCCCAAGTCTTTCACTTTGAAGTCATGCTGCAGGATCTGTTTGACTGCTTCTATGAGACTATTGCTGTCTCCAGTGATAAGAAGGTCATCCACATATACAAGTATTATGACAATGTTGTTACCTGACCTTTTTGTAAAGAGTGAGTAGTCATGAAGGCTTTGTGTGAATCCTGCAGCTATCAATGCATCAGTCAACTTGATGTTCCATTGTCTTGATGCCTGTTTTAGGCCATACAGAGACTTCAGCAACCTGCATACCTTGGTCTTCCTCTGTCTCTTGAACCCTTCTACCATCTCCATATAGACTTCTTCATAAATATCCCTTTGCAAGAATGCATTGTACACATCTATTTGATGAAGTTTCCACCCTCTTGAGGCTGCCAGTGCAATCACTGATCTCATAGTGATCATTTTAGCCACTAGAGAGAAGGTCTCATGATAATCAAGTCCTTCTTTTGACTGTATTCTTTGGCTACCAGCCTTGCCTTGAATCTTTCTACCTCCCCATTTGCCTTATACTTGATCTTGTATACCCACTTAGAACCAACTGCATTCTTTCCATTTGGAAGATCAACAATTTTCCAAGTATGATTGTCCTCAAGGGCCTTATTCTTCTGTTGCATAGCTTCTATCCACCTTGCATCCCTTAAAGCCTTCTTAAAATTTTTTGGTTCAGCTAGGGCAGAGAACTTAGCCAAATAACTTTTATAATTTTTTGATGTGCCTGCATATGACAAATATTTGTTTATAGAATAGATGTAGTCATGGCTAGTATTGAAAACATAGTCATTCAACCACCCAGGTTGCTTGGTTGACCTGACTGGTCTGTTGCCAGTGACAACAGGAGGAGAAACACCAGTCTGCAATAGAATTTGTGCATTCTCTTGTGCAATTTCAGTAGATTGTGCAACTTCAGCAGATGGAATTTGTGCACTCTCTTGTGCAGCTTCAGCATTATCATCATCATCAAGTTCTTCAACATCTATTGTATCTGCAGCAGCAACAACCTTGTCAGCAGCAGAGTGTGTCTCCCTTGCTACTACTGGTGGAGGCTGGCAAATGTGAGCAGGGGAAGGGGAATCATATGCAGCATCAACATGGCTCAGTTGGAGAAATGTGCTATCTTCTGAGTCTGCAATGTTGCTAAAAGGAAATTCATTTTCATGGAACACCACATCCCTGCTAACAAAAAATTTGTCAGTAGATAAATCAAGTACAATGTAGCCCTTTTGGGTTTCTGAAAACCTCATGAATGCAGCTTCTTTGGCTCTACAGGCAAATTTATCTGATTTAGGCAGTGTAGTAACAAAGCATAGGCAGCCAGGTACCCTTAGATGATCAAGGGATGCCTTTCTGTGATATAGAAACTCATAAGGAGTATAGCCCTTCAGGGGACTTGATGGCAGCCTGTTCATGAGGTATACTGTAGTTTTAACACAGAAACCCCAGTACTTTGTTAGAAAGGAAGCCTGAAATTTAATAGCTCTTGCCATCTCCAAAATCTGCCTGTGTTTTCTGTCCACTACCCCATTTTGTTGAGGTGTATAAGGACATCTGCTTTGGTGAAGTATCCCCGATTCTGTAAAAGCTCACAGATTTGAGAGTTAAAAAATTCAGTACCATTGTCAGACCTAATGGTCTTGACCTTGCAGTTAAACTGAGTATTCACAAGGGCAAGAAATTATTTCAAAACTACAATCACTTCAGTCTTCAGTTGTAACAAATGGATCCAAGTATATTTGGTATGATCATCAACAATAGTGACAAAAATAACTCTTCTTATCAAAAGTAGGAGTTTTATAAGGACCCCACAAATATAAGTGAATCAATTCAAAAGGCTGATTTGCTCTAGAGATGCTTAAAGGGAATTGTAATCTGGTCTGTTTTGCTAATGGACATATTCTACAATTATTATGCACATTCATGTCAATCTTATTTTGGAATTCTACCATAATCTTCATAGTGGATATAGAAGGATGGCCTAGTCTTCTATGCCATAAGCTGCACCTTCCATCAGTATCAGCTAGGTAAACTTACCTCACATCTCCTCTACCTTGTTCATCAGAGTCTTCAGCTGCCCCTTGAAAAATGTATAGTCCTCCTTGCAACCTACCAATCCCCTTCACCCTGCCACTGTAGAGATCCTGAAAGATACAGTGATCAAGAAAAAAATTGACTGAGCAATATAGCTCCTTGGTTAATTGTGACACTGATAATAAATTATATTTAATATCAGGCACAAACAACACATTTGTGATTCTCTTCTGTCCAAATAATTCTGCACTTCCTGTATGTGTAATTGGCACTGTACTTCCATTTGGCAAGTGTATCCTTACTACTTTATTGGTTTGCAGGCTATGAATATTCTTGAGTATTTTGTCATTTGTAGTGATATGATGAGAAGCACCGGAATCTACTATCCATTCACACCTTTTTAGCCGGGACATCAGACAAGTGACCATACCTATCATATGAGCTTGATATTCTTTAGAGTCATTGCCATGATGCTTGAACTGATATTCTAAATCATGATGATTACTCTTGCCATCACTTCTTCTATTGTCATCAACATATTGTCCTCCATTATCATCCTTACCTGCATGTTTCCCTTGAAAGCAATCTGCATTATTAGCCACTGCAATATGTGCTTCCTTTTTCCATCCTTCATTGTTATCCCTCTTGTACCTTTCTCTGTATCTATCCTTCCTCCATCCTTCTCGATAGTTGTTATCTTTCCTGTAGCCATCATAAGAACCTTCCACCTTTTTGTTGGCTTTGCTATCCCTTTTTGAAGGATATCCAACAAGTTTGTAACACTCCTTCTTTGTATGGTTTCGCATGTGACAGTGCTCACAATACATTGGATTGCCTCCCTTATAGTTGTCACTTATTTTGACCTGCATTGCTATAGGATTGGATTTTTCAACACTTAACTGTTGACTTTCATCTTGCACTATTAGTGCATAGGCCTGATTTACAAATGGTGCATTGGACTTCATCAAAATTTGCCGCTTAGCTTGATCGTAAGATTCATTCAAACCACTGAGAAACTGCATTAGCCTTTGCTCTTGTAGATACTCAATATAGTCCCTGGACTTTGGACAGCCACAGTTCGGAGAAGGAGCTATCAAATCGGATTCACTCCACAACTCCTTCAGCTTGGAAAAATACACCGATACTGGGTTTGTTCCATGTTTGAGATTAGTAATAGCTGTGTGCACTTGAAAAACTCGTACTCGATTTACCTTGTCAAAGCTTTCCTTCAGGTCCTCCCAGACTAAAAGTGCATTTGATGCATACACGATGCCGCTTAACAGGCTCTCTGATACTGTGTTCATGATCCACGATAGTACAATTTCATTCACCATCTCCCACTGTTCATGAAGCGATTCGTCGAATGATTCCTTCGTGCATGTACCAGTCACGAACCCTAGCTTCTTCTTAGCTAGAAAAGAGATCCTCATAGCTCGACTCCATACCCCATAATTTTCAGATCCGGTGAGTTTCACCGGTGCTAAAACACATCCCGATGTGTCCGATGGATGCACATACAAATGATGGCCATGCTCTATGACTATTTTTTCAATCGATGTATGCGATTGTGCGAGCTCACCCATGATTTTCAGTTCCGAGCTTCAATGGCGATAGTAAGCTTCTCCGATGAACTCCAGCTCCTCAATCGCTTCTCCGACGAGCTCCAGCTCCTCAATCAGCGACCCGCTCTGATACCATGTCGAAATAGAATGTCAAAATAGAAGCTGAAGAAGAGGAGTAATTTGGAGAAGACGACCTAAGAGAGTTGAGAGAAATTTGGGGATTTTTGTATTTCGTCTGAGAGAGGAAAGAGTAAAGTGAAGTTCCACTTTGCTTTTCTTACACTGATGTACATATATAATGTGGTTAACTTATTTGTTAACCTCCACTAATAACCACATCTAACAACCCTTAACAAACTAACAACTCTTTGACAGAATTACTTAACAGACCAATAACTAACTACATATTTACATTATGTGCATAACTACTAACTACACAACACACTGCTAACTACTAACTAATTACACTTATTTGTCAATAACTACAATGTCGTTCTAACATTTGGTCAAGACACTTAATTACTGCATCTACTTTCCTGTCTTTGCAGAGACGTGCAATTATCAGATTGTAGCTAGCAGCAACAGTGGCGTTAAAGTTGTTATCATTGGCTTATTTTCTTTATCGATTTAATTGTTAACCCATTAAGAGTTATCATTTACTTATGTTATTCTGTTTTAGGTCCGATTCGAAGAGCTTTTGGAAACTTAGAAATATCAATTCTTGTAGCTATGCCATTTTTCTTGAAACTTCACCCCAGAATATAGTGATATGATGTCATAGAGTCGGTGACCTGATGAAACGCTGATGTACATGGTTTGTCAACTGTAGGTGAAAGATCACAGGACAACGACAAAAGTGGAGTGTTTGGTTTAGCAGTTGCACCTGTATTTTGCTTGTGTTAATTCGCGTATCTCTGCTTCTGTCTACTTCACTCCTTCAAACAAGTAATTATTGCTTGTCTACGATTTAGTTTCCGAGTTCATCTAGGATTATCTGCTCCCTTTCTTCAAGTATTCTCGTCTTGAATTTTTTCTCAAAGTTCCAATGTCATCATCTCATCTCAGCACGTAAGACCTCCTGATCATTGTCTTACTTCCTCGATAAATTTGTAGTCCCTGCAGTATCTAGCTCTCTGATATGTAGTTCCAACCTATGTTGCTCGGAATCTTCAAAAATATCAATGGTAGGATATTCTTTTCTATTTTTCGTCTATTTCTCTTTTGGTTATTCAGAGAAGAGAGAGTGGAGGTGATCGCTTTTTGTACTCAATCCTCCTTTCTGCTAAATAAGTCTTGCAATTATCGATATCTTTCCTCTTTACGTTGAATATCCTTATTGGTCATAATGACCATACGACATGGTATGTCTAGCATGTAACTCGGAATGTGCCAATAAAAATGAACTCAACTCAAGTTAAAAACTCCCATGTATACTATTACTAAATTTTGGGAAGCATATAAGGGTCCTCGAATTCAAATTGCTTCACTGCCTTGTTTAAAATCAGTTTACAATGATATAAGGTCTATCTAGGCATCTGTTGCTTTATGAATCCTAAAATATAGAAGCTGACTGACACATCTTGTTTTCTCCAGCAAATTCTCAGCGTTGTGTTTACCTGAAGAAGATGACCTACAACCTCGTGTTGATACGTTTTTGGATCTTCAAGATGATATGGCTCAAACAAGACTAATAATGAAGTGGCTAACAAATATAAGTCCAACTAGAACAGAAGAAACTGATTCAATTAGCACTAGTGCAGATAATGAAGCATTGGCAACCACAGTGCAAATACAGAAAAATGCAACTACATGGATAAAATCAGCAGTGTCTTTAGATCTTTCACCATCTTTCACTGCTCTCAATCCAATTCCTAACACTAGGAGCATCATCAATACATTGAAGAAGTCGAATACATCGAATCACAGTACCAACAAAAAGGCCCAAACATTGTTACAACTGATCATAATAGGAACACTAATTAAAGCCCAGTTAATAGTACGAATTTTAAAAAATATTTATAAATTACATTTTAATAAATATTTTCATGTATAACATAATTTAAAGGTAGTATATCTATAATCGGGTTGGCTTGGGTTCGGTTTGACTTTTTTTAGTTAAAACCAAACCAACCCTATAATGGTCGGGTTTTTTTTTCAAACACCAAACCAAGTCAAACCAAACCATTAGTCGGGTTTTTTTTCCGATTTGGTTCGGTTTGTTGGTTTGGTGCGGTTTATCGGTTTGCCCTGTACAGCCCTACCTAACATTATTAACATATCTACGATAACTTCGATAGATTTGAGAGCAAGTACGTTTTGGGCTTATTATATATTGCATTCGAAGCCAAATAACTCGGGTTGAAGAAAATTTGAGGCTGAACAACTGCTGCATTTTTTAAGCGTTTTGAGTAAATTAATCTCAAATTTTATGGTTGTGATCACGCCATATGTTTTGTTTTTAGAGTGGAGTATTGACACCTCCAAAATTGGTACATTTTGAATATAAAGAAAATTCATAGATAAAAATAATTAAACTAAATAAGGTGGAGGTTTTGTTTTTAAGAATGAATAATTAAAGATCTACCAAAAAATATATATACAAAAGGCTAAATAAGAGGGTAGTTTTGTAAACAAACAACTTATTTTTAAAAAACATATAATGAATATTATTTTTAGTACAACAAATCAAACAATTAATAAGAAATAAAGACAGGATAACTAATTCCAACATTAATAATTCTGATATAATTTATTCTATCATAACTTATTCTAGCATAAATTGTATTCAAACCAAACATCCCCTAAATACTTAAATCAAATTAGTATCACAAAAGAAAACAAAAAAACAGGGGAAATAATAGCGAAAAAATGAGATAAAAAAGCTTTGTTTTCCATAGTTTTTGTGCGTCTTTCCCATCCGATTACGGTGCCTTTTATAGGCATAAAAAAAAGGTAAAGTGGACATTCATAAATTGTTTACGACAAATTGTTAATATTAAAATACTATGTTCCAACATTGTTTTGAGTGAGTACAAGTAAAAGCAAAGGTTGGTGTAGAGTATACTAAATATTTAACCCATGAACAAGATGAGTACAAGTAAGCATGTATTTTCCTCCATGATAAAAAAATCATATTTTTACCAGCAGAGACAACTCTTGTACCGTTGTCTAAGTTCCAATGGTTCCCTCTCCGAAGCCTTAATCGAAATGGCGAAACAAGGCCTCCAAGTGAAATTCAAGGAATACGATACGCTGTTAAACGAATGTATAAACCAAATGGCTATAAGAGAAGGTCAAAGGGTACATGCCCACATGATCAAAACTCATTATCAACCTCCAGTGTACCTCAGGACAAGGCTTATTGTTTTCTACATAAAATGTGGCCTTTTAGGTGATGCCAGGTGGGTGTTCGATGAAATGCCTCAAAGGAATGTTGTTTCTTGGACTGCCCTCATGTCTGGCTATTCTCAAAAAGGGCATATATCTGAAGCTATCCATCTTTTCCTTCAGATGTTGACATCAGGTACTTCAATTTCTTTGGCCATTACATACAGTTTACCTATATATCAATGCAGCATTGCAACAGAGTCGCACACAAAAACATATTCCTTTCAATCATTCATTTGCATCTGTTGTGACATACAAAGTGTTAATTGCATACCCCTCCTTTTTAATTTGTTTGACTGGTTTTGACTTGGCATGAGGTTTAAGAAATTACTGAATCTTGTGTTCTTAAATTAAACATATGTGAAATGTACCAAAATATCCTTCAATCTTGTGGTCTTTGAGGCCTGCAAGCCCTTTTTGATTACCTTTTGTTGTGCCCCCATCTCTAAAGGGCGAGGATGGCGGCTTTCTTGTGTACTTAATTGCGAACTCATTCAATTTTTGTAGGATTCGTTCCCTGTTCCTGCAGCTGAGAAGCCTCAAGCTAAGCTCCACTATATAAAAAAAACAAGTTAAAATTAAAGAGTTGTCAATAAAGAAAAGAAGCATTCTTTTTTATATAGATTGAAAAGAAAAGTGGGACAAACAAATTTAAACGGAGGAAGTACATTTTATTGGGCTTTTTTATGTTGAAAAAAAGTGTAATGCATCGGTTGAAATTTTCTTTGTCCTCTTTTGACTCGACTGTAATAAAAAATTGTTGCAGGTACTGCGCCAAACGAGTTCACTTTTACAACAGTGCTTAAATCATGTACCGGGGCAATTGGGTTTCACTTTGGGAGACAAACCCACTGTCTCTTAGTAAAGAGCCCTTTCGAATCACATATATATGTGGGAAGCTCACTCCTTGATATGTATGCCAAAGCTGGCAAAGTTCATGAAGCTCGATATGTTTTCGAGAACTTGCCAGAAAGAGATGTTGTCTCTTGCACTGCTATAATCTCAGGCTACGCTCAACAGGGACTATATGAAGAGGCACTAGAGCTTTTTCGCAAGTTGCAGGCAGAGCAAATGTCTTCCAACTATGTTACATATACTAGTGTATTAACAGCCTTATCAGGTCTTGCTGCAGTTGAACAAGGTAGACAATTGCATGCCCGTATTATTCGATTGGAACTTCCCTTCTATGCGGCGCTTCATAATTCTCTCATTGATATGTACTCCAAGTGTGGAAAATTCACTTATTCAAGGACGATATTCAATCAAATGTCCGAAAGAACTGTGAGCTCATGGAATGCGATGCTTGTTTGTTACAGTAAACATGGGATGGGAAAGGAGGTAGTTGATCTCTTCAAAATGATGAGAGAAGAAGACAAAATTAAGCCTGATGGCATAACTCTTTTGGCTGTGTTATCTGGTTGCAGCCATGGAGGAATGGACGTGAAAGGTGTAGATATTTTTAACGATATAAGTAATGGAAAAGAGAGGGTTGAGGTTAGCATTGAACACTGTGGTTGTGTGGTTGATTTGCTAAGTCGATCTGGCCAAGTAGAAAGGGCCTTTCAATTCATCAAAGAGATGCCTTTTCAACCAACTGCTGCAATTCTGGGTTCACTTTTAGGTGCTTGCTGGGCTCACCTGTATGTTGATATTGGTGAAATTGTAGCCAGACAACTTTTGGAGATAGAGCCAGAAAATACTGGAACTTATGTAATTCTTTCAAACATGTATGCATCGGCAGGAAGGTGGGAAGATGCTACAAGAGTAAGAGAGTTGATAAATGCAAGGTCCATGGTAAAGGAATCCGGAAAAAGCTGGATTGGTCCTGATTTTATCCATGAAACAGAAAAGGATATTGCAAAAACATAATGGAATGAGGACTTATATTCCTCATCAGAGTTTATGTATCTTGTTTAATAAGGATGAGCAGCGAAAAAAGAATAGACTGCTCCATTGTTCAACAAGGTAGAGCTCAAGCACAGCTCCGTTGGTCCTGATTTTATCCATGAATCCGGAAAAAGCTGGATTGGTCCTGATTTTATCCATGAAACAGAAAAGGATATTGCAAAAACATAATGGAATGAGGACTTATATTCCTCATCAGAGTTTATGTATCTTGTTTAATAAGGATGAGCAGCGAAAAAAGAATAGACTGCTCCATTGTTCAACAAGGTAGAGCTCAAGCACAACTCCGTTTGATTATTTATTCCCATGGAAACTATTGGTAAAGTCTTGCTCCAAATTGGAATAAAGCATATTTTGGTAAAAACGCTTGATATTGTTTCTTGTATATAATAGGGTAGAGTTTTCTGATGGACTCTTAGAGCAACTCACAGGTTTTTTTCTTATTGTGAAGTGATCAACTCTTCAAAGTGTTTGATTATCATTGATTGAAGATGCCTGCACTGCCACACTGGTAGTGTTAGGCAGATGAGTATCATCATGGTTATCCAAACCAGGTTGCTTGGTTTAAGTGTGCACATTTTCACAAACATAATTGAAGTTTTCGTGCTTCTTCTCTATAAATGGTACTCCTATAATTAAGAGAGTCCAATATCACTCGACTTGTATGGAGAAACACTGCTTCAACAAACAAAAAGTTTGGTGGCTGAAATAAATGGAGAATGACCCTTCCATCACCGTTTGGAACACTGTACTGCACGGGTTAAAAACTAGGCATGACACATGGGCGAATTAAGAAGCTACACATGGCAAGAAGAATACTTCAACCATGGCATAGCGTCAAGTGTTGTCTTCAGAGCGTGACCACTGAGGAAAATCATATTCACAGAAGATTTGGAGCCAAGACAGTTAAGACCGGTGTCATGTCAACAAGCCCACCTAGCTCCGCAAGTACAAGACTGGGTACTAGGTTGTGGCGCGTCAGGAAAAGATCAAGAATCTAGCTATTGCAAAAGAGTTCGAAATTCCATTAGCCCGTACGTAACTGAAGTAAATGTGTAGATAATAGACTTTATGAGGGCAAGTTTCATATATGGTGTTTTTTAGGGTTTAGCTGTAAATAGTGTTCTATTTTACTTGTTGAAGGCATCTAATCATCATTCATTTTATCAACAATATACTCTTACTTTGTATTCTTAGTCTCTTAAGCTTTGCAATTCCTTCGTTTTGAAGGATATCAATATTAGGCTTTATCAGTGAGGCCTCCAGCTACCAATATCCAAACTCAAGCTCATCTTGTTATTTCAATTCAGTTTTGTATTTGCTATTATTCCTTTTTTACCTTATTCGCATTAACTAAGCAAGTTATAATATACAAACTTTGTGTTTTGATCATCTTAATCCCCTTGTCTTTGAGTTATGTCTATAAATATAACTATAGTTTAACCTCTAAAACTTTTCTCTGGATTTGACTGGAGTCTTAGCTCTTGACTTATTTGATTGGTCTGTCTTTTTCCTTGCAACTTGCAGTATTTGAATGTAAACTGGATAAAGTTTTGTTCATTCTTGTGTAAGATTGTGTTGCATTTGAAAAAATGTGCATTATTCTCTATTGTTAGGCTTGTGAACAAAAAAAGTGTAGAGATGGTTGATTCACCTTCAATCCTACTCCTCCGTGTCTGTTATTTCTAATTCTAGACACTCAACTAATACATACAAGCTGCTTTCCATCTTACAGACATTCTCTTAACTAAAATGTGAGGATAATTCAGCATATGTTGATCTGAAATCCCTGTTATGAACACAAGTATGACCTTCATTCCCAGTAACCCCATTCTGTTAATAGTATAAATTCTCTATTTGTGCATAAGCTCATGTAGAAATATCATAGTAGTGACTTTTCTCTATTACTAGAATGTTGTTTTTCTAATAGAAATTATTTAGATTTCTCCTCTGCAAAGGTCAATTTTTCCATAGAAATCATTTTGACACTGCATTTCCATGAATTTGTTTAGCTATTAGGCTCACAAAGTCTTATAATTAAAAGCTCTTATATCAAGCATAATTTGTAGTCTCTGTCTGGTGTATTCACAATGTAGTGTCTTCTCAATTTTATAGTGATGATGAATTATCTGTTTCTAGCTTATTATGGATTCTTTTTCTTACTTTAGATTAACAGGTGAAGTATATTGAGCATGAAGGAAATTGAACGGAAGCTAGGTCTAAACACTAAACAAGCAAAACGTGCTGTAAAGTCAGAGAAAAAAAGAATATAAACAGCAGGAAAAGAGTACTAGCAAAACATCAAAAGCTAAAGAGACTGATCATAAAGCTTCACTTCCTAGACCAGAGTCCAGTGTCCTAGTAAGTGATCCAAACACTGGCACAGTGCCCACTGAAGTTTATGAAAATGTGGTTATAGATTATGTCTACAGGTCTGAGGAAGCAACTCAGCAACCAAAAACACGTAAAATGGTTGACAAACATGGCAAGGATAAAATCAAGGCGGAATGACCACGAAGACCCCTGTACTTGGCTCCGTTTGTCAGTTGAGCCCTCCTACTTAGTAATTTGTCAACTGAACCCTTAAACCCATTAGAACACAATATTTCAAACCCCTCTGACTGTTGACCGACTTATTTGGCGTTGAGTTGGATAAACGCGTGAAAGCACGCGTTTAAAAGCGAGTATATACATAATTTTACATTAAAATTATTTTTAAAAATAATAGTTAATTTTAAAAAAACAAAAAAAAAACATCTTCTTCAACCACCCCCACCGCCCACCCACGCCCAACTTTCTTCTTCTCCAACCCAACCTCCTCCGCACCCCAATTCCTAAAATTCTTCTCCTCTAGCCCTTTTCTTCTTCGAATTCACCCATCACACCCATTCTGCTCCTCATCTTCTTCTTCTTCCTCAACTCTTTTGCTACAAATCAACATCCCATTCCATAGCCTTCTCGTTGGCCACCCCCTTATCTCTCTAATTTTTAGTTTTCTAGATTTTAAAAATATTGGTACCATTGTTTGTGTTAGTTAGTTTCAAAGAAGAGGTGTGTGTATGGATTAACAGGAAGGGTGATGATGGATATTGAAAAATTTTCAACTCCATGGATGAATTTGAAAAAGCTTAAAGAACAATAAATGGGTCTTGTAAATTTGTGAAATTAATTTAAAATGTGATTGATGCTCATTGGGTTTGTCTTGGTAAACTTGTAGTTGAATTTTAAAGTTAAATGGGAAGAATTTCACCTATTTTGCATGAATTTGGTGTTCAATTTGTGAATAATATGAAGAAGATGGCCATTTGAATTTTTTCAGAAATTGCATAAGTGACCTATTTGATTTTTTAATTTTTTTTAAACATAATTTCTTATGTGTCATTTAAAAATGACGTGGAATGCCACGTGTAGTCGAGTGTATTACACGCACAATGATCGGATGAGAAAAGGGTTTGAAATATTGTTTTCTAATGGGTTTAAGGGTTCAGTTGGCAGTTGGCAGACTGCTAAGTAGGGGGTTCAACTGACAAACGGAGCCAAGTACAAGGGTCTCCGAGGTCATTCCGCCTAAAATCAATGATCGTTCTAGCGATATGGAGAGTGAACCCAAAGAGGGAGTGGAAGAGGAATCAGATATTGAGACAATAAATGATTCAGTTTCATCTCAAGGAGATCCACAAATAGCTGAAGATGAAAATGTAGAAAGAGCTTTGATTGTAAAGGTCTGTAGAAAGCTTGAAAAACTAAAGGGAATAATTCTTCCCAGGTACAACGAGCTAAATCTGATCGGAAAGCAAACAATTCACAGATTAAGGCATCAAAAAGTACAGCAAACAAAGCCAAAGAACCTAAAAAGGATCCATCTAAAATGACATCCGAGAGTGTCAATGATAAATCTAAAATATGTAAGTCCATCCCAAATCTCTTATCAGATTCCTCAGAAGAAGGTAATGAAAGATTTGATAAAGAAGTAGACCAAGCAGACATTTTGGATGAGACATCAGTAAGTGCTCAAAGTGTTGGAAGTGATGATGAAACAGTCAACACCAAGGAGAACTGTGAGCAACAAGATAAAGCAGTTTTAGAACAAAAGATTGGAGAAATGGAATCAAGGCTTGAGAAACTTGTGGAAGAGTTGAGAGATGTTGCTTCCGTTGAAATTGCTCTTTACTCTGTGGTATCTGAGCATGGAAGTTCTGCACATAAGCTGCACACACCTGCCAGGCGCCTTTCTAGACTCTATCTTCATGCATGTAAATACTGGTCTCAAGACAAACGAGCTACTGTTGCTAAAAACATTGTTTCCGGCCTTGTATTAGTTGCCAAGTCATGTGGTAACGATGTGGCAAGGTATGTTAATACTTTCATTTATTGGATCATGTGTTACTTTTGTACTTCTTATGAGCCTAGCATTTTTCTTCCCTTCTCATAAAGGTTAACATTTTGGCTGTCAAATGCTGTTGTTCTGAGGGTAATCATTTCTCAAGCATTTGGAAGTTCCTGTAGCTCAAGCTCATTGGTAACAATTACCGAGCCAAATGGAGGAGGAAATAAAACTGAATCACAGGTTTCCTCTTGAAAATGGAAGACACATCTAGGAAGCAAACAATCAAGTAAGAATGAGATCTTGAAGTTTTTTGATGATTGGCAGGAAACAAGAACTTTTACAGCTGCTTTAGAGAGAGTAGAATCCCGGATTTTCTCTCGGATCGTTGAATCAATATGGTGGCAGGTAATCAAGTGTACTTTGCTTGCTGTTATACCATTGTTCTCAATTAGGACTTTACGTGTATAGAACACTAATTAAGTGCAAATCCTATTTTACTGCATCAAATAGGTAATCCTTTTATGTTCTGTTCGACATGGTGATTATATGATTTATCCAAACATGCCATCATTAAAAAGGTGTTCAAGTAATTAATCTCTTAAGTTTAAGTATGTTAATATATTCTCCTTTATAAACTGATTGATCACTTTGCCTTCAGACCTTGACTCCCAATATGCAATCTCCTGCGGAATGATCCAATGACAAGCAAATCTGTTGGGAGGTTATTAGAGCCTGCTTTGGGTGACCAAGAGCAAGGGAACTTTTCCATTAACCTATGGAAGCATGCTTTCCAGGAGGTTTTGAAGAGACTGTCCGGTACGAGCAGGAAGCCATGAATGTGGTTGCTTGCCTGTTTTGGTTAGAAGGGTAAGTATTCTCCGGGGTTTCTACTTTTCATTTGCTGTATTTTTACCACACTTCTATCTCCCTGAGTTTTGGATGCAGGTGATCAAGGAAAAGCGCAGAGTACTATTGCACTTCCATTGTATCTGTTGTATATTTTTAAGCTACCTATGATTAGTTTCAGTTTCACTTGTTAGTCTGAAAGCTTTATGCCTCTATATATGTACCTTTTCAGGTGATTGGACACTGTATTGCCAGACTGGATGTCTCTATGTTCAATGCAATTCTTCGTGAATCAGCTCATGAGATCCCAACTGATCCCATATCTGATCCAATAGTTGACTCCAAGGTGTTGCCTATTCCAGTCGGAGATTTGAGTTTTGGGTCGGGTGCACTATTGAAAAACTCGGTAAGTATTAGTCACTATTAACTTGTTTGCAAATTCCGGTAAATATTTTTTGCGGTCTTTTCGTTTCTGTCTTCTGGGCAAGTAAAGTTGCTTGCTCTTCACGGGAATCTTTTTCTCTGTCCTTGGCACCTGCATTGTTTCTCTGCCAAATTGTCAAAAATGTTCTACGTGCTCTGAAAACCTTTATGATCTTATGTTCTTTGGTTCATGCTCTTGGGATTGATATATCTTTTCTCGCAGGTTGGCAATTGGTCAAGATGTCTTACTGATTTGTTTGGCATGGATGCGGAAGATTCTGGGAAAAATGATGAAGACAGCTCTGGAGATGATCATAGAAAAGTTGGAAATCAACTAGAGCATTTCTATCTTCTCAATGCCTTAAGCGATGTTCGCATGCTTCCAAAAGACATGCTCATGGACCGCACAATCAGAATGGAGGTACAACCTTCGGTGTTGCCAAATATGTGTAGAGGTCAATAGTCCTACTTCATTCTGTCTTTGATGAAAATTTTCAATTTGCTCCAGGTATGTCCATCTATCAGTCTTCCATTTGTTAAGCAAATACTCTGCAACTTCTCTCCAGATGAGTTTTGTCCTGATCCTGTCCCTGGCGCTGTATTAGAAGCTCTCAATGTCGAGGTTTGGCTACTCTTTAGCTAGTTCAAGTTTTGGATTTTATGGCTGTTTATAAACATTATCTTCACTACAACTATGAAACAAAGACACCCGCGATAACAATAATGACGAAAATGGATACAATGTGACCAACTGACTAAGTGTCACTGGCCAATACAACTAACTTTTCCTTATCTCACATAACTTATGTTTGCAGTGCATCATAAAACGTTGATTAGCAGGAGACTCTTCAAGCAGCTTCCCCTACCCTGCCGCCTCAGTTGTATATACACCTCCTGTTGCCGTAGACGTTGCAGAAAAAATTGCAGAAATTGAGGGGAAGTCTCACCTGTCTCGGAGTGCTTCTGCTATACAAAGGAAGGGATACACAAGCGATGAGGAACTGGAGGAAATAGATTCTCCTCTTGCATGTATTATTGATAAAATGTCATTGTCACCAGCTTCTGAAGAAAATAGAAATAGATATGGAAAAGGTAAAAGGAAGAAATAGGTTCGATTGGATCAAATACTAGGTATGGACTTCTTTGTGAAGTTTGGAAGGCAGCATTATTCAGTTCTTTGACTGCGGTTTGAATTATACTTGTGAATTTTCATACCAAGATAATGGTATAGAGCAAGAAGATAACTAGAAATGAATTTCAGTAGAAGTTAATGCAGCATTTGCTAGCAGTAAATAGTGTTCAGAGCTTTACATGTTCCAATTCATAAGCAAGCTATCTGTATATAAAATCCGTATTAGTGTATCTCTGAGAAAAAGTAAAGATAAAATTTGATTGTTTTTGTTTTTTAAGCATAAGCAAAGTAAGTGAGAAGTTCTTTTCTGTTTGACTAGTTATTGTTTGTGGCGGGCTAATATAATAATAATAATAGTGAGTATTTTAATAATAATAGTGAGTAAATTTGAAAAGTATCCGTGTATTTGACTAGTTATTGTTTGTGGCGGGCTAATATAATAATAATAAAAAATAAAAAATAAAAAATAAAAAAAAGAAGTCAAAGTACAAAGAGGCAATTAGAACCAAGATATTATTTATGGGGAATTTGAATAATTAAACACACCAAGTTTAGAGGGATCTATTTTGGCACTCCCCTAGTTCTTCTATATTAAGTGAATTATTGGATTTTTTTTATAATTTAAAATAAGTGAATTGTTTAAAGTTTAAATTTTTTCTTCATTTTTGTCCCTCATTTATATTTCCTAGGTGATAGTTTCAAGAGAGTTAATTACTCATATTTATAATTTTACTTTGAATTATTTATATTTTCAAGAATAGTTTGAAAATAACTAAAAAAACAAAAGTGGAAAATGGTGTTTAATTTATGTCATAATCTTTTTTTTTCTCTTAATGTGTGGAAAATGGTGTTTAATTTGCGAACCCATTTAATTCTTGGAGGATTCTGCCACGACTCGAACACAGGTGTGATGACACTCGTCTACCCACCAAGACAAGTTAGCCCAAAACCCAATTAAAGCGGATAATAAGCGAAAACAATATAATAGATAATTAATTACGAAAATGCAGAAGTCTTAAACAGTTATAAAATTCCAAAGGATTGGCTGTCACATGTACAAGCCTCTATAACAGTAGAATTGAAATAAACATAAGTATCAAAAATGCATTTATCTCTCAAATGGAACAAAAGCATGAAAAAGAGCAAGAGAGATCGCCTACGTCAACAACTACCTCTCAAATATCTCTAAAAAACCACGGATGAAGAAAGGAGAATCTGAATCACTGTCAGAGCTTAGAACTTACACATATGTAGTTAGCAAGGGGTGAGTACCAAACAATACAGTACTCAACAAGTAAAATAGTAAACACATCTATAGCTAAATAGAATGAGTACTCCTGACACCCCATTCAATCCTTCCATAACTACAACCTACAAGCAGAACAACCCAATCTAACAGTTTATAAGCAGATATAACTCATGTAACATGTAAGTCAAGTATACCTCCACAGTTCAACAGATAGTATCAATATCACACATAGTTTTATTATCAATAGCTCACATAATAAGGGCAAGTACTCAGATAATCAAGTTAATGCAAAACAATGCAATGCGATGGATGTCCAATGTGATGCGAAAATAACAACCACAGAGCTTGACACGTCCCACATATGCAAATTATAACAACCACAACGCGTGGCATGTCCTTCGATGCAATAATAATAACAACCACGACGCATGACACATTCCTCGATGCAATAATAATAACAACCACGGCGCATGACACGTCCCTTGAATCCTCTTTGTTTTCCTCTTGTTCATATTCATGTAGCCGAAACCATTTTCCTTCGGCGAATCGCATAAAAAATGGGACCTCAATACATATTTCAACCCAAATGCGAAAATAAACATGCAACCAATGGGAAGGGAACGAAGTCCAATATCATATACAATCCATGTCTCTATAACACCAAGTAAGCTTCGCAACGAGACAACAAGGTTAACTCAACTCAAATAGACCAATTCATTGGGTTAATTTCTCTTTTATAACTCTAATTAATAAATTCTAGGCATTTGGCATGATTCATTATCAACTCGTTACTAATTTCAATCAATTCACATAGCACGTAACAAGAATACACATTCTATAAAGTTTACTAAAGTTTAGAATTTCACATGCCTCGATATTGCACCCAACTACTCTGAAATTTGGATTTTCCCCTTCCGTCGATGCTCCGAATCGTAAGAATCTAATCAAATATGAATTGGCAAATAAATTACGGAACTAATGACACCCAAATCATCATTTTAAAAACCGGGTCAAAACTGATCCGAAATATCCGAGAAAACCCAATTTCGAAAATAAATAGTAAATTCAAAAATTTTTACATGAAAAATGATCCTTGATGTATTTGGGATCTATTATGAGTAAGAAATTGCATTTGGACTTGAAATGAGCTCAAAATCATCAAAGCATTAAAACCCCAAGTTCTTGAATAATCTCAAATTTTCTCAATTGAAATTCCCAAGTTCAAGCTAAAATCAGTGAATAATTAATGGGTAAATGTTGAAATCATGGTTAAAGGACTTACCCAACCAATATCTCTTGAAAATTCTTCAAGAATCGTCTCTCTCTCGCTCCCCAAGGTTCAAAAATGGTGGAATGGGGTCTAATTCTCGTTCTTGGAGTTTAACACTGTTCACGCCCATTTTGGCCTTTGCGAACGCAGAGAACTTATCCCGCGAACGCAAAGAGTGATTCCTTAACTCTCCATGAATGCGGCAAGACCTCCGCGAATGCGGAAACCAAATCAGTCGACTCTTCGGGAATACGGTCCCACCTCTGCTATACGGAGACCTAACCAGTGATCCTCCGCAAATGCGAGCAAGGTGCCCTGAACGCAGAGAAGCTTACACCAGTAGCAATTGACATAAACCACCTCCCTTAGCAAAATTCTTGAATCGGACCCTCAGGATCTGTTTGAAATCCCGCACACACAAATCATATATGCTACCCTACTAATTTCAATGTTCTGGACTCAATGGAATCATCAGAATTTGAATTCAAGGTCTCCTTGAACCGAAATCCGATAAGTCACAACCAACTAACTTTAAGCCTCAAAAACTCGAATCACGTTCTGAACCTTCAAAAATTCAACCAAGACCATCTCTAGACCTAAAATCATCCCCCGGATCCAACAGAGTCGTCGGAATTCAATTCTGAGCATCGAATCTCCAAATGTTGACCAAAGTCAACTCTATGCTTAAAATTTTAAGAATTCTCAACTTAAGATCTCAATTCTTCGTTACAACCCCAATTTTGATTTCGCAAGTTTTCCTAGACCAAATTCCACATTCCGGAGCCGCTGGAATTGACGGAATTTCATTTCAAGATTCGTAGCTCCGAATGGTCCCAAATATCATTTTAAAACACTTTTAAGCTTTTAAACTCAAAAACTCCCAAAAACTCACCTTTTCGTAGAATTTTCCAAGAAAAATCCCTAACACAGATTAGAAATGACTCGGAACGACTATCGAGAGGGGTAAATTGGTCATTTTTCAAAAATTTCTGAAAATGATCTTTAGGCTCATTACAGATTCGCTCCCCATTCCTGCAGCTGAGAAGCCTCAAGCTACGCTCCACAATAAAAAAAAGCAAGTTATAATTAAAGAGTTGTGTATAAAGAAAGAGGCATTCTTTTTTTTATATAGATTGAAAAGAAAAGTGAGACAAACAAATTGAAATGAATGAAGTACATTTTATTGGGTTTTTCAATGTTGAAAAAAATAGTGTAATGCATCAGATTCACTCTTGAAATTGAAATTTTCTTTGTCCTCTTTTTACTAAACTGTAATAAAAAATTGTTGCAGGTATTGCGCCAAATGAGTTCACTTTTGCAACAATGCTTAAATCATGTATGCCAAAGCTGGCAAAGTTCATGAAGCTCGATATGTTTTCGAGAACTTGCCAGAATTATCTCTTGCACTGCTATAATTCAGTCTACGCTCAACAGGGACTAAATGAAGAGGCACTTGAGCTTTTTCGCAAGTTGCAGGCAAAGAGAATGTCTTCCAACTATGTTACATATACTAGTGTATTAACAACCTTATTAGGACTTGCTGCAGTTGATCAAGCTAGAGAATTGCATGCCCATATTTTTCGATTGGAACTTCCCTTTTATGCGGTGCTTCATAATTGTCTCATTGATATGTACTCTAAAGTGTGGAAATTTCACTTATTAAAGGACGATATTCAATCAAATGTCCGAAAGAACTGTGAGCTCATGGAATGCGATGCTTGTTTGTTACAGTAAACATGGGATGGGAAAGGAGGTAGTTGAGCTCTTCAAAATGATGAGAGAAGAAGACAAAATTAAGCCTGATGGCATAACTCTTTTGGCTGTGTTATCTGGTTGCATCCATGGAGGAATGGAGGATAAAGTTGTAGAGATTTTTAACGATATAAGTAATGGAAAAGAGAGGGTTGAGGTTAGAATTGAACACTGTGGTTGTATGGTTGATTTGCTAAGATCTGGCCAAGTAGAAATGACTGTTGAAGCTAATTTTGATGATAATATGCAGGTATCACAAAAAGAAAAGAATCAAAGAAATCAGCAAAGATTTCTCAGCAGCAAACTAAGGAGGATCTACAAGTCAAGAATAAAGCAAGGAAAAGAAAGTCTATAATCAGCAAAAGAAGGAAAGCAGTAAAAAGAATTCTACAAAGAAGGAAGCAATACTGAATTGATTGAAGAAAAGATTTGCAGACAAATCAAAGGAATCCTGATCCTTAGTTTATGAAGGACAATCAGTCACTCAATCACAAGAAAATCTGGTGAAGAAGGCCATTATCTCCAACAGCTAGAATTGCAAAGTCATGAAGACTTTGCCCTTATTCTTGCAAAGAAGGATACACCTCCCTTTTCAAGGATCAATTCCTTTGGGTTGTACTCATTCTCAACAAACTATAAATAAATCAAGACTTGGCTGAAGTATTTATATTGTCGAATACACTTGTACAATCTCTGTTTTACTTTAGCAAACATTGTTATTCCTTGTGAATTTTTGTGTACTTAAAAAAAGAGAGAAATAGAGTGGTGAGGCATTATATAAAAAAGAAACTGAAAAAAGAAGAGTGATCAAGAAAAACATTGAGTGTAGATCTAGGATCTACTTTTGTTGCATTTGTAACTTTCCATAAGCTTTAGTAGAACACCTTTGCAACCCAAGGGGACTGAACTAAGATCCACATTGGATCCCAACTAGTATAAAAACATTCGGCATCACATTTCCTTTTTGCTTCTTACAATAGACCCTTGTGGTCGGGCCCTTCTCCGGATCCTGCGCATAGTGGGAGCTTTGGTGCACCGGGCTGCCCTTCCAGTCAATTGACCTCCCCCTCTTGCACTTTCTATTAGTATCAGAGCAAGGTCATACTAATCTTAAATTGCATAACTGCACGTGACAAAAGATAATGACTCAACAAACAATTTGAGCTTTATTCCAAGAAGGAACTTCTCAAACTAGGCCTTCCTACTTTAATGGAAAACATTTCTCTCATTGGAAGATAAGGATGGAAACTTTCATCAAATTATATAATATGAAAGTATGAAAAGTAATCAAACTTGGAGACTTCCCATTCCTGCTTCAAAGAAATCCAATAAAGAACAGGCTACTTCAACTCTAGATCTGGAAGACTTCACCGATGAACAAATGCAAATCATTTAGCTAAACTACAAAGCAAAGAATGTCTTATATAATGCTATATGTGGAGAGGAGTATAAAAAAATTTCTTGCTGTGAAACTGCAAAAGAAGTATGGGACAAATTAGAATTACTTACGAAGAAATTGACAAAGTAAAATAAACTTTAGTCAACCTCCTGGTATATGAATATGAATTATTTCATATGAAGGAAGGAGAGACTATTGAAAATATGTTTGCTCGTCTAAGCAAAATCATTGTGGAACTCAAGTAAAATGGAAAGGTGTATCCTCCCATTGAACACATAAGGAGAAATCTCAGAAGTTTACCACCCCAATGGCATGCCAAAGTTGTTGCACTCGAGAGCATGAATCTTAAGAATCTCTCCTATGATGAATTAAGGGGAGATCTCATTGCATTTGAGAAAACCCACCTGAACAAAAGAGTATAGGAAAAGGCAGTTGCCTTCAATGCAATAGAAGATACCAATGGAGATGAAGAAGATTTTGGAGAAGATGAAATTGCTCTCATTACTAAATCAGTAATGGAAACCTTCAAAAGATCCAGAAATCAAAGACGGGGTAAGAAGAATTTTTCTAAAGGTAAGCAAATTACTGAATACAATAGGAATGATGAAAAATGTTACAACTATGACAAATACAAACATATTGCTAGTGATTGTCTTGAAGCTAGTAGAAGATATCCTCAAAGTCATCCTAAGGACCTTAGTAGATGGAGTGATGAAAACAACTCAGAATTTGAACAAAACGATTCAGAAAATGTTCGCTTCATGGCAATTGGAGAATCTAGCAAGAAGTTTCAAAATTGTTTCAAATTAAAAAAACATGTTGGATCAAGCTATTTTTAATTTAAATAGAACCTTTGACAATGTTAGATCTCTTCTTAAAACAAATAATTTAGAAATAAAATTGAAAGTTTGTTCAGTTGAAAGAGATCTTCTTGAAGAAGAAAATCATGACCTAAGAATGCAGATAAATAGCCTCCAAAAATCTCCTAATTGCAGTCCTGTCAGGTCCACTCAGTCGACTAAGTCTCTTAAGCATTCCGAGTCACAAAGTGACTATTACAGCTTTTCTAAATCTGAAAAATATTTTCCCATCTATTGTCACTACTGTGGTAAATCAAGTCACAAGCATTTCAATTGTAGATTTCATTATTCAAATTCTCCTAAATGGGTTTGAAAACCTAAATCATCATCTAACCAAGTTTCTAAAGGACCCAAGAGTACTTGGGTACCAAAAAGAAAGTAATATGCTTATTTTTCAGGAACACCACTCAAGGTCAAAAGGAAAATGGTATCTGAATAGTGCGTGTTCGAATCATATATCTGGCAACAAAAATTTGTTCAAATCAATTGCAAATTTTAATGGTGGAAAAATTAGATTTGAGATAACTCTACAGGAACTGTCATTGGTATAGGTATCATTTCTTTTAATAAATCATATGACATTACTAATGTTTATCTTGTGACAGGTCTAAAATATAATCTGCTGAGCATAAGTCAATTATGCGATTCCGACTTGGAAGTTAGATTCAGAAAAACAGGTTGCATAATTGAAGATAATTCCGGTAAAACTATTGAAGTAGAGACAAAAATGTCTATATTCTAAACTCAATGAAAGGAAGCTCAGAACATATTTGTTTTGCATCTATCTCCGAAGACCCTTGGATTTGACACAAAAAACTTGGTCACGCTAGCATGCGATTGATTGAAAAACTTGCTAAACATGAGCTTGTTTTGGGACTTCCCAAACTAGTAGATTACTCGAAGGATCACATCTGTGATGCTTATCAAATGGGTAAGCAGACTCGAAATTCATTTGTTGCTAAAGATGTGGTGTCCACATCAAAACCTCTTCAATTACTTCACATGGATCTATTTGGACCAACTAGAACTGCAAGCATTGGAGGTAAAATGTACCCTTTTATAATTATTGATGATTACTCTCGTTTCACATGGATTATGTTTTTATCTAACAAAGATGACACTTTGAGAAATTTTGAGATATTTTGTGAGAAGGTTCAAAGAGATAAAGGTTTCTATATCACTTCAATCAGAAGTGATCATGAAGGAGAATTTGAAAACAGGGCCTTTGAAAAATACTGCAATGAACAGGGTTACATAATTTCTCATCTCCAAGATCTCCACAGCAAAATGGAGTGGTTGAATGAAAAAATAAAATTCTTCAAGACATGGAAAGAATAATAATTTGTGAACACTCTCTTCCTCATCAATTTTGGCTGAGGCAGTAAGTACAACTTGTCACATCTTAAATCATTGTTTGATCAGACCCATTTTGAAAAAGACTCCAAATGAACTTTCGAATGTAAGAGACCAAATATTAGTTAATTTCATCCATTTGGATGTAAATTCTTTGTTCATAACAATGGGAAAGACAATCTTGGTGAGTTTGATCTTGGAAGCGATGAAGGTATCTTTTTGGGATATTCCAATTTCAGTAGATCTTATAGAGTTTTTAATAAAAGAACTTTTATTATTGAAGAATCTATTCATGTTATATTTGATGATTCTAATAAAAAATTTAAAAAAAAATATGAGTACAGATGATGATGAAGTCCAAAACTCTTAAGCTACTGATATGTCATTTAAAGAAGTCAACTGTCTAGAACAACTGATTGATAGTTAAGGAAATCAATTCACTATTGAAGACATTCCTCATGAATGGAATAGTGAACCTGACTATTCTAAGAAATTCATTATTGGTAATCCAAATGAAGGAATGAAGACAAGAGCCTCTAGCAAGAAAAATGCGAATATAGTTGTTATATCTCAACTAGAACCAAAGAAATTTGATGAAGCATTGAAAGAGAGTCACTGGAAAAAGGCTATGCAAGAAGAATTGGATCAATTTAAAAAAAATGAAGTATAGACATTAGTTCCAAAACTTGAATAAACTTCCATTGTTGGTACAAAGTGGATTTTCAGAAATAAGCTGAATGAAGCAGGTGAGGTTGTACGAAACAAGGCTAGGTTAGTATCTCAAGGATACTCTCAACAAGAAGGAGTCAACTATGATGAAAATTTTGCTCCTGCAACAAGGTTAGAGTCAATTCGTATACTTCTTGCTTATGCAGCTTTTAAAAATTTTAAATTATTTCAAATGGATGTTAAAAGTTCCTTGTTAAATGGTTTTATTGAAGAAGAAGTGTTTGTCAAACAACCTCCAGGTTTTGAAAATCCTGAATTTCCTTTTCGTGTTTTTAAGCTCTCTAAAGCTCTTTATTGTCTCAAACAACTCCTAGAGTTTGGTATGAGCGATTGAGCTCCTTTTTTAATTTCTCATGAATTCACAAGAGGAAAACTTGATACTACTCTTTTTATCAAACGTTCATCTATTGGGAATCTAATTATTTAAATTTATGTTGACAATATTATTTTTGGTAGTATTAATGCTTCTTTGTGCAAGGAATTTGCAAATTTAATGCAAAGTGAATTCTAAATAAGCATGATGGGTGAGTTAACCTTCTTCTTGAGTCTACAAATTCAACAAACTGATAAAGGCATCTTCATCGGTCAAAGTAAGTACACTAAGGAACTTATTCACAAGTTCGGAATGCGCATTGCTAAAGCTATAGGGACTCCTATGAGTCCTACATGCTCCTTAAATTTGGACAATGAAGGTAAACATGTAGATGAAACAAAATATAGAGGTATGATTGGATTCCTTTTGTATTTGATTGCAGTCGACCTGATATAATGTTTAGTATTTGCAAATATGCTCGATTTCAGTCAGCTCCTAAAGAATCTCATTTAACTGCTTTTAAAAGAATTATCAAATATCTTATGGGTACTACCTCTTTTGGTCTTTGGTATGCTAACTCTACTCACTTCAATTTCAAAGGTTTTTCTGATGCTGATTTTGCAGGAGATAAAATTGGTAGAAAATGTACTAGTGGCACCTGCCAATTTCTTGGAAATTCCTTAGTTTTCTGGAATAGTAAAAAGCAAAATTGTGTTTCAATTTCTACTACAAAAATAGAATACATTGCCATTGATTTGTGCTGCACTCAACTTCTATACATGATTCATCAATTAGTACACTATGACTTATCATGCAAACCTTCTCAATTTTTTTGTGATAATTCTAGTGCTATATGTTTGTCAAAAAATCCTGTGCATCATTCCCATGCTAAGCATATTCACATCAAGCATCATTTTATTAGAGATCATATTATAAAAGGTAATGTTGAAATTTCTTTTGTGAACACTGACTGCCAATTAGCTGATATTTTTACAGAACCTCTTCTTGAAGAGAGAATCTATTTTCTTAAAAAATCCTTAGGCATTATTGAAAATTTGTGTTAATTTTTTACATTGATTGCGTTTCCATAATTATCTTATTCTTTTTTTGTTTCTACTGCCATTCTTTTCCCTAGTTAAGTAATATTATTACTGACTCTTCCTCTTCTTGTCTCTTCACATCAATCAATCTTCTCTCTTTTCAAAATTCATCTTCTCTTCTTCCACACTCTTCCTCTTCATCTTCCAATTTCTTTAAAACAAACACTTCCTTTCTCTTTCTTCTCTCATCCAGTAGCTATGGCTAAAACCTCAAAATCTTCTTCTTTTCCTTTGAGTAAGAGTTCTCGTAATGAGGGAAAGGGGGTTATTTCTTCCCCTGTTCCAGTTGACTCAGATGGTTCGAAATACCAATCACTCAGTTGTTCCTCTGAATCATCTCATCCTCTCAAGCGTTTCAGTGAAGAAGAAATCACTGGAGATATGAAGAAAAAGGTAAAGTTTGATACTGACAGTTCCTTGAATGTTAAGATCGACTTTTGGGGACCTTTTCATGAATCTCTATTTCATTCCTTAAAGTCTAAAACATTTGTGCATGGCTACATTGTTGATTTAAATCTTTTGTTCTCTCAAAATTATCCTATTAAAGATCTTTTTGTCTATCAAGGTTGGACTAATATCTTCTCCTCCACACCCAACACCATATATGAACCTCTTATCTGTTTGTTTTTGTCACAACCCGAACTAGGACCAAGATGCGACATAGCGATCGGTATGCGAGGGACCCCAACCAAGCCATCTTAGCATACATTGCATTTATAAGGTAAAAAATATGATATTAAGAGCGGAAGTAACATCTAGAGGGAATGGGTCTAAGGGATAGAAAACTCAATCAATCAATGTCCGAATGGACTACATCATAATATCTTCTAAACATGCCTCTACTCTAGTCCTTGATGGAGGCTTAGGACAAGCTCCTAACTCACCCTAAACAATAGGAGAAGCAAAAATAGTAGCAACATGAAAAGAAGTCATTGCCCTCGACAAGATGAGGACTCACCAACTCTTGATATCTAAACAACTTTATGAACAATGTAGACAAAATATGTGTTAGTACATTGAAGGTACTAAGTATGTGAGACATGCATGAACAAGTAAAAGAACGTGAACAATATGTCATAAGATGCATGACTAATCATAATAAACATGAGTATGGCTTAAATACATTTGAAAATATATGAAAACTCATGGTCAATGCATATCATACAACTTCATCATAAAACTCATAGTTTACTTTCAACTTGTGTGTGATAAGACATTTAACCGACATTTTCGACCATTAGAGCTATAACATTGAATCCGATGGAACCCTCATCGAGAAAGGGGAGGCTACCTTACCGGGTATACTCCATCATGGTACTCATCTCAACTCAATTGTGCTATATGTGGATCTACTAGTTAGGCCATGAAAGCAATCTACAGGAGCAACGTAGTTTGGGACTTTAGGTTGCTACTAGGATTCGACTTGGTGCCGTAGTGGCGCGATGCGCCACTATTGCGCCAAGGGTGTTTTTGGCCTATTTTCCAGATTTTTGGAGAAAGGGCAGTTTGGGAATTTTCCCAAATTATATATACAGAAGCCTTGAACATTTTTGTACCATATTTTTAGCCTCTCTCTCTCTCTAAAAGCCCTAGAAATCCCTCTCTTCTTCTTCAACCCTTCTCCAACAAAGATTTAATTCAAGAGCTTCAAGAAATTCAAGCTTTCCATTGAAGACCCACCATAAAGGTTTTCTTCAAGTCTTCACTAAGGTATGTAAGGCTACTCAAAATATGGGTTGAGTCCACCCATGTGCCCTACACTTTCTTTGAGGTTAAATGTTCATAAGAATGGAGTTTCTTGATAGGCCTATGTCCAAATGAGTCTTGTCATCCATTAATGTGATTCTTGTTATGATGATATTGTTGAGACAAGAAATTTCTAGAAAGAACCTTCATGTGAGTATGATTTGATGAAGATGAGTTGTTAAACATGCTTTATTGATTTTCTTAGCTATGTGGATTATGACAAAAATGCTAATTCTCTTAACTATGTTGTTCATTTTAAATTGTTGGTCTAAAAACTTGGAGTTGTGATGAGTTCCAAATATGTGTTAAATGAATAGAGAAATGATTGGATATGTTTGTATGTTGCTATAAATGTACATTTAATCTACTCTTGAAAGATGTGATTGGGATTGATCAGATAGTATGATTGGGAGAGATTTGATTGTGCTAGAGTTGATGAGTTGACAAGATTGTAAATGAGACTCGTCGATATGATTTGATTGAGTTGATTGGATGGAGTTTTATAAGCATTGAGTGTTGGGAGGAGTATCGAGTGCCGAGTGGGTAAGAGTATTGTCCATACTCGAACCCCATGAACTACACCACCAACGTAGGAAGAGATTAAACCGTTAAGGTCAGATGCTTCCCATGGGAACGAACCGTTAAAGTCGGATGTTTCCTATTTTATTGTCCTGAGATGATAGGACTTGACTGATCGATGGGATCCATGGTTGGTTGATTCATTCATACCCTAGCAAGGTATGAATAGACGTGGCAACAACGTCGGTTTGTTGTACTATCACTGGCTCATAAGTGATGGTTTTCGGATAAGAGAAACTCCCATATAGGTCTTGATAGTACTCTGAGTCGGATTGAGTTGAATGATATGTGATTGGTCCCGTCTAAACCATATTCTTGTTTAGACTTAGGGCACTTAATTGAGTTGTTATTTCTCTTGAGTTGAGATTCCGAGTTGATTTGATTCTTCCTTGATGTTTGTTTTATTCGACCATTTTACATACTCGTACATTCCATGTACTGATGCCATTTGGCCTGTATCATTTCATGATGAAGAAAAAGGTACTAGAGATCATCAACCAACGCACCGTTGAAGATCTACCTACCTCCAGCTAGTTGGTGAGTCCTCCTAGTTTCCGAAGGATGCCGAGATCTTCTTTACAACTTTGTTTTGTTTTCTTTATTTTGATTGTTGGTAGCCATGGGATTGTCATTGACACCTCATAGATTGTTGATAGAGGCTTCATAGACTAGAGTGTGGGAATGATGAGTCGTTCGTTTGACTAGTTTTATTCTAGTTGATTATTGATTTGGTAATTGTTTGGCCTTTGGCCCTAAATTATGAATGGTATTCCTATAATTGAGTTTTCTGCTGATAGAATATGATTGAATGAAAGTGTGAATGGACCAGGTGGTTTGTTTGAAGGTCAGAAATGGCTTTCAAGTGCCGGCCACGCCTAGGGTACCCTCCCGGGGCGTGACAAATATGGTATCAGAGCCCAGAGTTCAAGAGTCCTAGGGAGTCTATGAAGCCATGTCTAGTAGAGTCTTGCTTATGGGTGTGTTGTGTACCACACTTATAATCAGGAGGCTATAAGATATTAAGAATTGTTTTACTTCTTTCATACTCTGAATTCGTGCGATAGAGTTAAACTCTATAAGCTTCCTTTCTAATTCGTGCATTTATACGTTACAGATAATTCCTCCTAAACGTACTTCTAGCTAGAGGAATGATGATAATACAGAGATGCCACAGTTAGAGGTACGCCCATCGAGGGCTAGAGGCCGACCGACAAGGTATGTAGAGGCACCTCAAATGCCTACTACTCCACCTGCACTAACTTCAGAGGTAGACTTTTGAGGGGCGATTTCTATGCTCACTCAATTAGTGGCTGCCCGAAATGGTAACCAGAGTTCGCAACAGGCAAGAAGGCAAGATCAGATGGGCATGAGAATGAATAGAAGCAGAACAAGGGCAATAGGTCCTTCTTCCAGAAGAGGCCTTCCAACTATGCCTCATCTACCGCCAGTGCACCTATGCTGCAGAACAGGTATGATCGGCAGGGACAAAATTGCCAGAATTTCAGACCCCAGGGTTCTCAATTTCAGGTTAGCATGGGTCAAGGTTCGAAAGGGAAGCCACCATGCAGCAAGTGCGGTAAGCTCCACTTGGGAGAGTGCAGAGCGGGAAGGGTTGATTGTTATAAATGTGGCCAAATGGACCATTTTCAAAGAGAGTGTCCAACAGAGGGAAATAGAGCCCAGTTTTCTACCACTGCACCTCCAGCTAGAGGTAATCAGAGGGACACTACTTCAGGTATGAGTAGGGGCACAAACCGCCTATAATCCATGGGTAGTCGCCAAGATCAGGAGAACTCTCCAAACGTCGTGACGAGTATGATTTGAGTCTCTTCTCTTGACTATTATGTTTTGATGGATCCGGGTGCCACCCTATCTTTTGTGACTCCTTACATGGTAGTAAATTCAATAAAATCCCTGAGTGTCTCCTTGAGCCTTTCAGTATAGCTACTCTTGTCGATGATTTTGTCTTAGCTGAGAGAGTCTATAGAGATTGCACTGTGTCAATTCATCACAGGGATACCTTGGATGACTTAGTTGAGTTGGACATGGTTGATTTTGATGTGATCCTTGGCATAGACTGGCTTTCTATCTATTATGCTTCTATTGATTGTAGGACTCAGATTGTTAAGTTCAAATTCCCAAATGAAGCTGTCATAGAATGGAAGGGTAGTCCTGTCATGCCTAAGGGTAAGTTTATTTCATACCTTAGGGACAGAAAGCTAATCTTAAAAGGGTGTATTTATCACCTTGTCTGAGTGAAAGATGACAGTATTGAGTCTCCATCCCTTGAGTTGATTCCGATTGTCAACGAGTTTCCTGACGTCTTTCCTGAAGATCTGCCTGGAGTCCCTCCTGATAGGGAGATCGACTTTGGGATTGATGTCCTTCTTGATACCCAGCCTATCTGTATCCTTCCGTATAGAATGACTCCAACTGAGTTGAAAGAGTTGAAGGAACAGTTGAAACACTTGTTAGATAAGGGATTCATTAGGCTGAGTGTCTCACCATGGGGTGCTTCGGTCTTTTTTGTGTGAAAAAAAGATGGGTCCCTTAGAATGTGTATTGACTACAGGCAGCTGAACAAGGTCACCATAAAGAACAAATACCCTCTCCCCAGAATAGATGACTTGATCAACTTCAGGGTGACACTTGTTTCTCAAAGATAGACCTAAGATCGGGCTACCATCAGTTGAAGGTGAGGGAGTGTGATATCCCAAAGATAGCTTTTCATACCTGCTGTGGCCACTTTGAGTTCATAGTGATGTCCTTCGGGTTGACTAATGCCCCCACAGCTTTTATGGATCTCATGAACCGAGTATTTAAACCATATCTTGATATGTTTGTGATTATATTCATAGATGATATTTTGGTTTACTCCAAGAATGAGGAGGAGCACGACCATCATCTTAGAGTCATCTTGCAAACTCTGAAGGACCAGGTATTGTATGCAAAGTTCTCCAAATGTGAATTCTGGCTTGCATCAGTGGCTTTTCTAGGCCACATTATATCTGAAGATGGTATTTAGGTAGATGCTCAGAATATTGAGGCAGTGAAAAATTGGCCCAGACCCACATTCTCGACAGAGATAAGAAGCTTCTTGGGTTTGTCCGGCTATTATCGAAGGTTTGTAGAGGGATTCTTATCCATATCATCACCATTGATCAAGCTGACCCAAAAGAAGGCTAAGTTCCAATGGTCTGATGCTTGTGAGGAGAGTTTCCAGAAATTGAAGACCAGGCTAACCACTGCTCCTGTTCTAACTTTGCCCGATGGAACAGAGGGTTTTGTGATCTATTGTGATGCATCTAGAGTTGGTTTGGGCTGCGTGCTGATGCAGAGGGGAAAGGTGATAGCCTATGCTTCAAGACAACTTAAGGTTCATGAGAGGAATTATCCAACTCATGACCTTGAGCTGGCAGCTATGGTATTTGCTCTAAAAATTTTATGCCACTATTTGTATGGAGTGCATGTTGATGTGTTCACCGATCACAAGAGTTTACAATATGTCTTCAGCCAGAAGGAACTCAACCTGAGACAAAAGAGATGGCTCGAACTACTCAAAGACTATGATATGAGCATCCTCTACCATCCAGGTAAAGCTAATGTTGTTGCTGATACTCTTAGCAGGTTGTCTATGGGTAGCACTGCCCATATAGAGGAGGGAAGGAAAGAATTGGCTAGAGAGGTGCACAGATTAGACCGATTATGAGTTCGTCTTGAAGAAAACAATAAAGGTGGAGTTAATGTTCAGGATGGGGCTATATGCTCACTCGTGGCAGAGGTAAAAGAAAAGAAAGATCAAGATCCCGTCCTTCTCCAATTGAAGGAAGTTGTTCACAAACAAGAGGTTATGGTTTTTACCAAAGGGGGAGATGGTGTGTTAAGGTACCAAAATAGGTTGTGTGTACCTGATGTCAGTGATGTTTGAGAGAGAATTATGGCCAAAACGCATTGTTCCAGATACTCTATTCATCCGGGCTCTACAAAAATGTATCACGACTTGAGGGAAATCTATTGGTGGAGTGGGATGAAGAGAGATATTGCGGAATTCATTTCCAAGTGCCCGAATTGCCAACAGGTGAAAGTTTAGCATCAAAGACCATGTGGTTTGGCTCAAAATATAGAAATCCCGGAATGGAAGTGGGAGATGATTAATATGGACTTTATCACAGTTCTACCGAAGTCCCGAAAGCAACATGATTCAATTTGGGTGATTGTGGATAGAATGACGAAATCAGCTCACTTCTTGGCAGTTAAGACTACTGACACCGTAGAAGATTATACAAAGTTATACATTCGGGAGATCGTCAGACTTGGCGCCGTAGTGGCGCAATGCGCCACTATCGCGTTAAGGGTGTTTTTGGCCTATTTTTTTCCAGATTTTTGGAGAAAGGGCAGTTTGGGAATTTTCCCAAATTATATATACAAAATCCTTGAACATTTTTGGACTATATTTTCAGCCTCTCTCTCTCTCTAAAAGCCCTAGAAATCCCTCTCTTCTTCTTCAACCCTTCTCCAACAAAGATTTCATTCAAGAGCTTCAAGAAATTCAAGCTTTCCATTGAAGACCCAACATCAAGGTTTTCTTCAAGTCTTCACTAAGGTATGTAAGGCTACTCAAAACATGGGTTGAGTCCACCCATGTGTCCTACACTTTCTTTGAGGTTAAATGTTCATAAGAATGGAGTTTCTTGATAGGACTATGTCCAAATAAGTCTTGTCATCCATTAATGTGATTCTTGTTATGATTATGTTGTTGAGACAAGAAATTTGTAGAAAAAACCTTCATGTGAGTATGATTTGATGAAGATGAGTTGTTAAACATGCTTTATTGATTTTCTTAGCTATGTGGATTGTGACAAAAATGCTAATTCTTTTAACTATGTTGTTCATTTTAAATTGTTGGTCTAAAACCTTGGAGTTGTGATGAGTTCCAAAGATGTGTTAAATAAATAGAGAAATGATTGGATATGTTTGTATGTTGCTATAAATGTACATTTAATCTACTCTTGAAAGATGTTATTGGGATTGATCGAATAGTATGATTGGGAGAGATTTGATTGTGTTAGAGTTGATGAGTTGACAAAGTTGTAAATGAGACTTGTCGATATGATTTGATTGAGTTGATTGGATGGAGTTTTATAAGCATTGAGTGTTGGGAGGAGTATCGAGTGCCGAGTGGGTAAGAGTATTGTCCATACTCGAACCCCATGAACTACGCCACCAACGTAGGAAGGGATTGAACTGTTAAAGGCGGATGCTTCCCATGGGATCGAGCCGTTAAAGTCGGATATTTCCTATTTTATTTTCCTAAAATAATAGGACTTGACTGATCGATGGGATCCATGATTGGTTGATTTGTGCATACCCTGGCAAGGTATGAACGGATGTGGCAACAACGTCGGTTTGTTGTACTATCACTGGCTCATAAGTGATGGTTGTCGGATAAAAGAAACTCCCATATAGGTCTTGATAGTACTCTGAGTCGGATTGAGTTGAATGATATGTGATTGGTCCCGTCTAAACCATATTCTTGTTTAGACTTAGGGCACTTGATCGAGTTGTTATTTCTCTTGAGTTGAGATTCTAAGTTTATTTTATTCTTCCTTGATGTTTATTTTATTCGGCCATTTTACATACTCGTACATTCCATGTACTGACGCCATTTGACCTGCGTCATTTTATGATGCAGAGACAAGTACTAGAGATTATCAACCGATGCACCGTTGAAGATCTACCCACCCCTAGCTAGTTGGTGAGTCCTCCTAGTTTCCGAAGGATGCCGAGATCTTCTTTACAACTTTGTTTTGTTTTCTTTATTTTGATTGTTGGTAGCCAAGGGCTTGTCATCGGCACTTCCTAAATTGTTGATAGAGGCTTCATAGACTAGAGTGTGGGAATGATGAGTCGTTCGTTTGACTAGTTTTATTCTAGTTGATTATTGATTTGATAGTTGTTTGGCCTTCGGCCCTAAATTATGAATGGTATTCCTATAATTGAGTTTTCCGCTGATAGAATGTGATTGAATGAAAGTGTGACTGGACCAGGTGGTTCTCTTGAAGGTCAGGAATGGCTTTCAAGTGCCGGCCACGCCTAGGGTACCCTCCCAGGGCGTGACAAGCATTTTCTGACAGTGTATGAATTTTACTTATCTATTTTAAATACTCATTTATTAAAGCTTTCTCATATATGTTTATTCTTCCACTAATTAGTCAGCTAGGCCAAGGGTTCGCTTGAGACTAACAATGGTTTTTGATTGTCGGCCACGCCTAGGTTGTGGACTCGGGGTGGGACAAACTTACTACTAGATCACAAGATTTACAAGTTCTAGGATGTCTATGAAGTCGTGTCTAGTAGAGCCCTTCTTATTGGTGTGAAGCACACCACATCTATAATAGGGAGGCTACGGGGCATTAGGAAATATTAGCCTTCACTCATACTCTAAATTCATGCAATAGAGTTTAAATCTATAAAAGTTTATTCAAACTCGCGCGTTTGTGTATTTCCCCAAGAAAAGTAAAGTTACCATTTTAGAATTCAATACATTGAATTATCTCAGTTGAGAAACATTAATGTTTTATTAAACTTTCATGCTTTACTTTTAGTCAAGTTGCTTTCAGTATTCCTTTGAGCATGTGTATTTTGTTCAGTATTGTTTCCTTTCAGTTTTGTTACATACCTTACATTCCATGTAATGATATCTTTTGACGCTGCATTATTTTATAATTCTATACATTGAATTATCTCAGTTGAGAAACTTTAATGTTTTATTAAACTTTCATGCTTTACTTTTAGTCAAGTTACTTTCAGTATTCCTTTGAGCATGTGTATTTTGTTCAGTATTGTTTCTTTTTAGTTTTGTTACATACGTTACATTCCATGTAATGATATCTTTTGACGCTGCATTATTTTATAATTCAGATACAAGTATTTACCATTATCAGTAGGTACTACGTTGAGATCATTACTTCGTCAACTTTTTGTGAGACCTTCTTCCTTTTGGAGGGCTCTATTTCATTTATGTCATTTAGCTTTAGTAGATTGTTATTTTATTATTGAGGTAGCCATGAGTCTTGTACTGGAACCTATTTTTAGTTAGTACAGACTTCATGGACCTCTAAGTGAGTCAGTTAAGTCTTCAATTTTTAGATGTTTTTAAACATTCTTACTATTTATGTTAAGAGCATTTTCAGATAGTGCATGGATTTGACTTTGCTATTAAATCTTTCGCGTGTATGTTTAGTATTCCACTAAGTAGTCATCCAAGACAAGGGTTCACTTAAGACCAATAATGGTTTTCGAGTACCAGCCACACCTAGGTTATAGACTCGCGGCAGGACAAACTTGGTATTAGAGTACAAGGTTTAAGAGTCCTTGAATGTCTATGAAGCCGTCTCAAGTAGAGTCATTCTTATCAGTATGAAGTGCACCACATCAATAATAGGAAGGCTACAGGACATTAGGAAATATTACCCTTCTTTCATACTCTAATTCGTGCGATAGAGTTTAAATCTATAAAAGTTTATTCTAACTTGTGCGTTTGCATATTTTAGATCACACCTCCAAAGAGAATCACCAGCCAGAGAATGCCACCAACACTAAGGTTTGCACTGGAACCAATATGAATACTTTGTCTCCATCCAGATGTAGACTAGGAATAGAGCTCACCCCATAGATCATGGCACTAGTGTTGGGACTCAAGGAGTTCCTGCTAGCACTGTGAGGGTGTCACAGATACCTTCTCCTCAGCCTTTCCTCACTTAAAAAATATAGTTTAGGGGAGCTATTAAGATGCTCACTCAATTGGTGGCTGCTCAGTCAGGCCTCCAGGGCACCTCAGTCATTAACTCCAGCCCCCAAGATTCATCAGCTGCAATAAGGATTAGGAATTTCTCGACGATGAATCCACTAGTGTAAAAAGTCTCTAAGGTAGAATAAGATCCTCAAAACTTTATTGACGAGATGTGGAAGATATTTAAGGTAATATATGCTACTGAGATATAGGTAGTTGAACTTTCTGCATATCAACTCAAGGATGTAGCAAATATTTGGTACAATCAGTGAGAGAAACGCGGTGGCAAAGATGCTGAACCGGCTTCATGGATGAGTTCAAGGAAGTATTCTTGAACAACTTCTTTCCCCAATCTTAGGGATGTGAAGGTTGAAGAGTTTGTGAATTTGAAGAAGGAAAGGTTAAGTGTGAAAGATTATAATCTTAAATTCATTCAATTATCTCGTTGTGCTCTAGATATGGTTCTGAATAAGAGATTTAGAATAAGGAAGGTTGTCTATGGATTAGGTAAACATGTGAAGAAGAAATACGAGGTTACACTTTTAATTTCTGACATGGACATCTCCAAGATCATGCTGTATGCACAACATGATGAGGAAGATAAGAAGAGGGATATGGAAGATCATCAAAACAACAACGCAAAGTCAGCATGTCTTGAGCCCAATCAGCATACGAGTGGTTATGGAAACATGTCTTTCTTCAAGAAAATGTCATCTAGTCATGCAACATAATTAGCGAATGCACCTGCACCGATTATAGAAATGATCAAAAGTTTTGGGGTAGTCAAAATTTCAATGCTTAAGGTTCACAGTCGCAAGGTAGTGTGGCACGGGGATCTACTAGGAACCCACCTTATGGTAAGTCTTGTAGGCCCCATTTGTGAGGGTGTCGTGATGGCACTATGGTTACTACTAGTGTGGACAAATGGGTCACTTTTTGAAAGACTGCCCAATAAGCAAGGTAATAAGGGTAGTAAGGCCTAGTTTTCATAAGTGTATCCATTAGGCAGGGTTGCCCATAGGGGTGCAATTTCAAAAATAGGTAGAGGTTCAATTCGGCTGTATGTTATGTTAGTTCCCAAGATTAGGAGAATTTTCCATACGTTGTCATTAGTATGCTTAAAGTCTTTTCCCTTGATGTATATTCCATACTTGATTTAGGTGTTGGTTTGTATTTTGTGACTCCCTATATAGCCATGAAGTTTGGGATCGGTCCCGAATGCCTTCTAGAGCCTTTCAGTATTTCTACCCGTATTGGTAAGTCAATTCTTGCTAAGAGAGTGTATAGAAATTGTACCATCTCAATCTATCATAAAGACACCAAAGCTGACTTAGTTGAGCTAGAAATAGTGGATTTTAATGTTATTCTAGGCATGGATTGGCGACACACTTATTTTTCCTTAGTCGAATGTAGGACTCGACTAGTTAAGTTTCAGTTTCCAAATAAGACAGTCTTAGAGTGGAAAGGTAGTCTAGCAGTGTCTAAATGTCATTTTATCTCATACCTTAAGGTCAAAAAGTTAACTTCCAAGGAGTGTATCTATCACATAGTTCAAATTAATGATACTACTATTGAGACACCACCCCTTTAGTCAGTTCCAGTTGTGAATGAGTTTTATGAAGTCTTCCCCGATGATCTTTCTATAGTTACTCTTGATAGGGAGATAGACTTTGGGATAGATGTCCTTCCTGATACCTAAACCATCTCTTTTCTACCTTACATAATGGATCCAACCGAGTTAAAAGAGTTAAAATAGTAGTTTAAAGATCTCATTGATAAAGGTTTCATCAAACTAAGTGTCTTACCTTGTGGTGCTTCTGTCATTTTCATGCCAAAGAAATATGGTTCGCTTAGGATTGTGTATCGACTATCACAAGTTAAATAAAGTCACTATAAAGAATACGTATCACCCTTCCTAGGATCGATGACCTATTCGACCAACTCCTGGGTGCCATTTGTTTCTCTAAGATAGACCTCAGATCTGGCTATCATCAGTTGAAAGTGAGAGAATGGGACATCCTGAAGACAACTTTCAGAACCTATTATGGTCATTATGAATTCCCTGTTATGTCCTTTGGTTTGACTAACGCTCTTGCAATATTCATTGAACTCATGAATAGAGTATTTAAGTAGTATTTGGATATGTTAATTATTGTGTTCATCAACGACATCTTGATTTACTCTAGAAGCGAGGAGGCTCATGCATGTCACCTTAGAATAGTTCTATATGTCACCTTAGAATATTTCTATAGACTCTTAAGGATCGGCAGTTATTTACCAAGTTTTGGCTAAAGTTAGTGGCATTCTTAGGCCACATTATTTCCATGAAGGTATCTAGGTTGACTCGCACTAAATTGAGGCAGTAAAGAGTTGACCAAGACCTACATCATCGATTGACATAAGGAGTTTTCTAGGTTTGATTGGTCACTGTAGAAGATTTATAGATTTGATCCATTTCGTCTCCATTGACGAAGTTGACACAGAAAAAGACTAAGTTTCAATGGGCTGAATCTTGTGAGAAAAGCTTTCAAGAATTAAAAACTCGTTTGACTACTGTTCTAGTTTGGATCTTACCAAAAGGTACATAAGGTTTTGTCATATATTGCGATGAGTCCAGAGTGGGACTTTGTTATGTGTTGATAAAGAAGGGTAAGATTATAGCCTATACTTCTAGGCAGCTTAAATCCTTGAGAGGAATTATCGATTCATGATCTAGAGTTGGCGGCAGTGGTATTCGTTTTGAAGATATGGTGTCATTACCTCTATGGCTTGCATGTGGATATGTTTACTGACCATAAAATCCTTCATTATATTTTCTGTCAGAAGGAGATGAACCTTAGAAAGAGAACATGGCTCGAACTTCTTAGGGATTGTGATATGGAGTATTCTCTACCATCCAGATAAGGCTAATATGGTTGTTGATGCACTTACAAGATTATCCATAGGGATTACCACTCATGTGGAGGAGGGAAAGAGTTGTCTAAGGAAGTACATAGAATTAAACGTTTAGGAGTTTGCCTAGTAGACTCTGATGAATGTGGTGTTCTAGCCGAGAATAGGATGTATCATCTTTATTGGTGGAAGTGAAGAAAAAGAAAGGCAAAGATCCCATCCTACCTCAGTTAAAGAGAGATGTTCACAAGCATGAGGTTATGGATTTTGAACAATGGGTAGATGGTATATTGAGGTATCAAGGCAGTTTATGTGTTCCAAATATGGACGATCTCTGAGATAGGGTCACGATAGAGACCTATAATTTGATATATTCGATTCACCCTGGCTCTACCAAGATGTACCATGACTTGAGAGAAGTCCATAGGTAGAATGGCATGAAGAGGGATATTACAAACTTTATTTCTATGTGCCCGAATTGTCAGCAAGTCAAAGATGAGCACCAAAGGCCATGTGGCATGGGGAAAAACAAGTCTCGGAACACTAGGAGCCACCATGATCTAAATCTGTGATAGCCAAGGGAGATCCAATGCTCATGGAAGGTGGGTCATGTAGGAGTTGCATCAGAAAAAGATGAAAAAATATAGTATGAGTACCAAAACAGGCATCATAGGTCGACTAAGCACAGAAAGATCAAATATATAAAGAGAAGCATGTTGATACTATCATTTCAAGGATAGGTTATAGGATAAGACAATGATAAAATGCAGAACAGAAAATAAAACAATAATTCAACAACTCAATACACACAGGCACATGGCGACCACACCCATAGCCAGAAGCTAAATATAACAAAAATGTAATGCAAGTGATGAATAAAGGAAAGTAAGAAGCCCAAAAGAAACTTCAAGCCGCTCTGAATGGTACCTCAGACTTATCAATAGTAAACCAATAATCCAAAAATATATGGATGTGCCACCTCGAATGATACCTCAGATTTATCAACAAGTATAAATAGTATAATGTAGCCAGAACTAAGTCAATGGGCCATCCAGAATGGTACCTCAGACTTATCAATAGTAGCCAAAAGTATGGAAAACTATGCAACCGTGTACTTCCTTTCCATTCAAGTCATACAATTTCGAGAATTACCAAATTATTGAAATAAATTCCATTTTCTATCATTTCCAAGGCTTTTTTCAAGATAAGTAACTATATGCATTTACCATGCTCAAATCACCACACATCTCAAAAATCGACACCAGAATCACAATATATTACAAACATTCAGGTAACCCTACCATAACACAAAAATATAGACATGGAACTCCAGCAAATGCAAGCTCACTGCCTCAAGCCTAATAATCAATATCGACAAAAATTAAGAACTCTAATACGACAAAATAGAACAAACAAACAATCCAAGTCAAACACGTGGTAGAAAAAGTTTCATGCCACCTAGAAGCCATTTCCAAGGTTACTAAATGATACAAGAAATAAGGATCGACCTAGACAAAGGCTTTCTAGCTAAAAGCTACACTAAACAACCCAACAATGGCCATAAATTGAATAATGATCAAGTAAGCCTAAAAAAATCCTAAATTCCACAGTAATATATGATACTACTCAAAATATAATCAACCTAACTGAGCTAAGTCTAAGAAAAGGAAAATTGTAACCTGACTCAACGCCAAAGCCACACTCAAACCTCTATTCTGGTGCTTTTCCCTTCCTAAGAGCCTCAGAACCCTTCTAGGATATCAAAAACCCAATGAATATATCAATGTGGAAAAACGATTCCCATAATATAGTTATAAAAATTGGACCAAACGTCGGATCAAAATTGACCCTCAATTAACATTACAAAATTACAAAACTAACCACATCATTATGTTCAGTTGAGGTGAGGATCACATACCCAAAAGTTGGGCGAAGGAGAGATCAAATTTGGACCTCAAATGGTCCAAAAACTATTCTTGAAGAGTTTGAATTTAAGAGAGTTCAGGTCCAAAATGGAATGGAATCAATGAAATAAAGCTAGTATCGAGTTTAGGAAGTAAAAAGGGAGAAATTTATCTTTGAACCACTAGAATCAGCTAAGAAATGAGCAAAACCTTGGCTTGAGCTCTCTTGGAAATGGGTTCTTTTAACAATGAAGGTGGAAGAAAGGGAATTAAATCCCCCCAATAACTGTAAAAGCAATCAAATGGTCGTTTAGCGCCCATTACTTAAGCCATCAACTTGCCGCTAAAGTGGCCTAGCTCTAAGAGGCGCCTGTTGTAAAAGCTCTGCTAAAGTTGTCAGCTGGTTGCTTAAGCAATCCCCGCTCCCAAGAGGCATTCCACTAAAGTGGCACCAAAGACATTTAAGTAACCACCACTAAAGCGGTCAAGGGGCCACTAAAGTGGCCGTACTAGTGATTGCTACATCAATAGTTGGAGAACAATGCTCCAAACTTTGAATGGATCCTCAGATTTTGTTTGGAGTCCTAACAATGCAAATCAAACGTGCTACTGATTCTAAAATGATATTTCCGACTCAATAAAATCGATAAAACAACCAACGGAGGTCGTCTCATTATAATGTTGACCCAAGCCAACACTTACAAAGAAATATCAAATAAAATGAGAAAAGTCACAAACTCATCCTAAACATCTGAGAACCAATATAAATGCCATTCTAGACCAAACTCTGCATTTTAGAGCTATTCATTAACTCACTAACTTAATAAAAACCTCTCAAAAAAATATAAACATATAAAGTAGAACTAAGTTTGCAACCTTAATTCATAAATAAAAACATGTTGAATTAATAAAACCCATATCAAATTAATAAAGTATTGAGTTAGTACAAGAACCCAAGTTGAAAAACTATAATTCAACTATATTAGCACCCCCTAGAAGGATGGAGTTTAGCTACATATTGCAAAATTGACAAAGGAATTATACCAAAGGAAATGTATCACATTAGTTTCAGATGAATTAAACTTCAATTTCAAATGCCCAAAGCTAAAAATCCCCAATTTCAGCCAAAAACAATGTTCAAAATCCCAATGAGTTGGAATGTTCTATTCTCTAAGTCCAGAGCAGTGTAAAGACACCAATTTCTCTTTCTTCCACACTATTTATACCTTTCCCAAAATATGGCTAAAAGCCATACCTAGACCAGCTCATCAACGTTAGTCATGCTCGCCGATGGGTTTGGTGAGTTGTCAAGGGGGAAAGGTTCTCGCATTTGAGTCGCTCAACTCTTCAATACTGAGGTTGCCCTTTTTGCGAGCTCGATGGACCCCCCTTTCCATATCGATGAGTCTCCAACTAGTTTTCTTACTCATCTTTTTGTCTCTTACATTGCTCAGATATTACAAGATATTTTTGCGAGCTCAATTGAGCTCGGCGTCCAAATCGACGGGTCGCCATCTTTTAAATCTTCTTGTATTTTTATCTCTTCACCTGGGCAATATTTTTAGTACATTTATGTGAGATCAATCGCGATCGCCTTTCACTTTGGTGAGTCATGTTTCAGTACTTAGGCTCTTCAAGATTAGTTGAATGTTGGCTTCATCTTTCAGGTCTCTTGGGTGACAAAAGAGACAACTTGGTGAGTCGCCTAGCCCTTCTTTGAGATATCCAACCTTTATTTTAACAGTTTTGCAAACCTTTTGTCTCTTTTCTTCAATGTAGTGCCAATACCTTATCCTTAATCCTTTATATATATAAACCAATACTTTAATATCAGTTATGAACACAAAATAGGCAAAGATCACACTATTACATTAGATTTTTAGCCCTAAATGAGTCCAAAATTCTCGACTCATCAGGTCACTTTTTGTAAATTTCATTTAGGGTTATTTTAGACATTTCCTAACATCTTAACTCCTAAACTATGTTATTTTGGATTAAATTGGATGAACTATAGACCTATAACTACCAAATCCCTTAAACTAATGTTATTCCCTCTCATTCTCCTAAAATCATCTAAGGCATCAAGGATTTTCTCCCAAGGTTTCTTCTCCAAGACAAAGCTAGGATTTCAAGGTCAAGTTCAAGTCTCCATTGTTAGATCTTGCATTAGGGTTGTGATTACCAAGATATGTACGAATTCACTAATGGATCACTTTCATTCATTGGGTCCCAAAAGATCCCTATCTTTCAAGTTCAATTTCACCCAATTCAATGAGGGTTTCATCTCAATTCGTCACGTGTAATTTTTATTTTGATTCAATATATATTATTCTACTTTATTTTGTATGAATTTATAAAGATACATGATTTGCAACTGATTTTATATGAGCCATGCATTATGCCTTTGATTTTCACCTATGAACTATGAATTATGATTATGAAATTAATGAAGGATTTTTGTATGCTTTATAAAAATTATGAATTATGTTTAAAGGATGCTTTCAAGAATGTATCAATTAATTGTGAAAGGGTTTATCACAATATAAATGAAATCATGATTTAGATGATTATAAAGGTAAGTGTATATATGAATTATGTTATTAATCATGATTTGAAGGATCTACTCTTATATGATTTATGATGTATATTGATAATTAATTTTATCTATTCCATTGAGATTTGACTTAACATTTAGAGGGCTTGAGGTAGAGGCATGGTAAGGGGTCTCTAGTAGCAACCTCTAGTCCCAAACTACGTGCCCCATAGGTTGTCTTAAATAATTTAGTTAGTGGATCAACAAATAACTCATGATAATATGATACAGAGTCTACTGGCAAGTAGCCTCTCCTTTTTTGGTGTAGGAGTTACATCCGATTCTATGTTATAGCTCACTTGGTCTTATTTTTAGTTACAGTCCATATCCCATAAAATGACTATGTTTTCTTACAAGAATTTTAATGATGTCTTTTAATGATGCATTGACCTTGTCTCATGAATTTATAATTTACTTCATACTTTTCAAGGATATTTGATCATGCATCTCATGTTTATTCCTATTATGATCTTTTATTTATGTTATGTATATTTTTCACATACTTAGTACATTCTATGTGCTAATGCATACTTTTTCCTATATTGTTTTATAATATCAGGACGCTCTTGTCCATTCTCATGGCTAGCATAATTTTTAGCGAATGTCACTTGTTTTTGTGAGTCCTCGTAATTCGAGGGTGCACCCACTATGTCTTCTTTATTTTAGACTTTTTTCCATTTTCTTTTATTTTGGGTGAGCTAGGGCTTATCCTACGCCTCCATTTATGTTATTAGAGGCATTGTAGGACTAGACTAGTATGAGTTGTTCTTTTCACATGCTATGTTGGGGTCCTCTTTTATCAAGATTTTATATTTTGAGACTTATCTTCCACATTTAAGTTTACTTTCAATTTCATTCTATCTCATGTCATGCTATGTATGCTAAGAGGCTTGGTTATAGTCCATTGAGATTCTAATTATTGTGTCATATCTAAGGTGTAGCTTGGGATGTGGCAAACTTGGTATCAGAGTATAAGATTAAAATGTCCTAGTTGTCTGACATGCTGCGTCGAGTAGAGTCTTATTTATGGGTGTGAAGCTTGCTACATCTATGTATAAGAGGCTATGAGGCATTTAGAAAATTTCACTTTTATCAGCTTTCTTAAGTTGTGCGATAGAGTTGAACTCTATAAGTTTCTTTCTAACTCTTGTTCTTTGCGATTACATAATCATGCCTCCACTAAGAGCTCCATTGCGAAATAATGTGGATGATGAGAAATAGGTCCATAAGCTCCTCATGATCCCTTGGTCGAGCAAGTTTCCAATGAAAAATTTAGGGCAGCTTTCCAAGTGCTTGCCCAAGCTATGGCGACATCAGTCAACCATGACGTGGTTACTCTCTTGAACCCAAATATGGGTATGACAACTATTAAGGTGCATGATTTCAGAAGGATGAACCCTCTGGAATTTCATGAGTCAAAGGTGGACGAGGATCTACAAAAGTTCATACAGGATATCCAAAAGATTGTTTACATAATATAGGTAACAATGCTTGAAAAGGAGGAATTTTCCTCTTATCAATTGAAAGGTGTTGCCTAAATTTGGCTCAATCAATGGAAGGATGAAATATTTTGGGATATAGGTCTCTTAGATTGGGAATAGTTCAATTATGCATTTCTTAACCATTTTATTCCCCTTGAGTTGAGGGAGGCTAAAAGTCAAGAGTTCATCAATCCTAATCAAGATAACATGTGTGTGATGGAGTATGACTTGAAGTTCACACAATTATCTAAATGTTCTCCGTTCTTGGTTGTGGACTCTAGAGTTTGTATGAGCAAGTTTATTTTGGGTGTTTCAAATTTGGTGGTCAAAGAGGGTAGAACCTCCATGTTGATTAAGGATATGGACATATCAAAGTGGATGACTAATGTTGACAAAATTGAAGATAAAATCTCAAGGATAAGGTAGGGAGTAAAAAAGGGAAAGGACCGATGATGGTGACTTTTCACATTCGAGGTCCGATAATAGTGGCCATTAATAGTTTTGCCTAAAGTTCTCCCATCAAATTTCTTCTAGTACTCTAAATTATAGGTTCAACAAGGATATGGTTTCTAAACCTAAGACTCAAAGGAGTGCTCCAAGTGGTCATACTATTGCCGTATGTAGGAAGTATGAAAAAAGCCATCGAGGAGATTGCTTTGAAGGTTCTAATGTATGTTATGGTTGTGGAAAGATGGGTCATAATGTGAGAGATTGTCTTTCGGGTGCCGGTAGAGGTGGAGTGGTCACTCATACTACTACTTTTGGTCATCCGGCTAAGCAAGGTACTTCATCAGGTTCTGGTGGTGGTCATCACCAGAACATATTTTATGCCTTTTAGACTCGATATAATTTAGAGGATTATCCCAATGTGGTCACCAGTGTGTTCTAAGTCTTTCAATTTGATGTTAATGTTTTGTTAGATTCGGGAGCCAATCTTTCTTTTGTGACTCCTTATCTTGATATAAAGTTTGATGTTAGCCCCAGAATCTTATTAGAGCCCTTTTCAGTCCATACTCCTATTGGTGATTTAGTTTTTTTCTAAACGATTCTATAGAAATTGTCTGGTCTCAATTTTTCAAAGAGTCACCTTAATTGACCTAGGAGAGCTTGATATAACTGACTTTGATAATTTTTTAGTATGGATTGGATTCATGCATGTTTTGCCTCTATTGATTGTAAAACCTAAGTGGTTAAGTCTCAGTTTCAAAAGGATCTAGTCCTAAAATAGAAGTGTAGTAACTCTGTGTTTAAGGGTCAATTCATCTCGTGCCTTAAATCTTGGAAAATGATTTCTAAGGGTTGTATATATCATCTTGAATGGGTTAGGGATATGAATTCTGAATCCCCTACTCTTGAGTCAGTTTCATGGTGAATGAGTTTCCGTAAGTGTTTCTTGATGATATTCTTGGTATTCCTTCTAAAAGCAAAATAGACTTTGGTATTGAAGTTCTTCCTGTTATCTAGCCTATCTCTATCCCTTCTTTCTAGAATGGCTCTGATGGAACTTAAGGAGCTAAAGGATCATTTAAAGGATTTATTGGATAAGGGCTTCATAAGACCGAGTATCTCTCTATGGGGTGGTCTGGTCCTCTTTGTCTGAAAGAAAGATAGTTTTTTCATATGTTTATTGACCATCGATAGCTGAATAAGATGACAATTCATAATAAGTATCCCATCCCAAAGATTGATGACTTGTTCGATCAACATCAAAGATCTATCTATTTTTTAAATATGATCTTTGATCGGGTTATCATCAACTTCGAGTAAGAGAATATGACATTTCGAAGATGGCCTTTAGAACTTGGTATGGTCACTTTGAATTTTTGGTTATATCTTTTGGACTAACAAATTCTCCTGAAGATTTTATGGATTTAGAGAACACACTGTTGAAGAAATATTTGAATATGTTCGTCATTGTGTTCATTGATGATATTTTAATCTATTCTCAGAGTCAGGATGAGTATGCTACTCATTTGCATATTGCCGTTAAGTTGTCATGACCGAACCTAGATCTTAGTCGTAACACGGCGATCGAAACCCCGAAGGCTTCCAACCAAGCTTCTTGACATATTGTAAGCATACATAAGGTAAAGTAAATACGGAAATAACATAGGAAGAGTCTAAATCATGAATCATAAAAGAGGTGCAAACTTGACTACATAGACTCTACAACATACATCCAACAATACCTTTACTAACAAGAATATAGGTGGGGGCTAAGACATGTCCCTAGTTCACCCTCAACATGAATGTAATAAAAGTCTTTGAAATGAAAAGATCAACTCATAACTAGTCCTCGATAGATGAGGACTCACCACAACTATAATCGTATGAAAACACAATTAGCCACGTGTGGGATTGTGATCCTCAACCCCTATATTATGAGACAATGTAGGAAACAATATGCGTTAATACATTTAAATATACTAAGCATGTGGGAATGTCATGCAATATAAATCAAAAGATGCAATGATCAAGGAATGTACATGATAAAGAGAATAACTAAAGTCATGAATAAAACCATAATAATCAAGCATTTGAGGAGCATAGTTTAAATCATAAAAGAACATAATGAGAACATAAATATGTTGGATAGGAACCATTACCTATAATAATACCATTAGAGCTATAACATGGAATCCCGATGTCTCCCCATACTACGTAAAAAGAGGAATCTACTTGCCAAGGTAGACTCTATCCCACTAGGCGGGTCATGTTTATACGCTATATGTGGATCCACTATCTAGGCCAAAAAAGGGAAATATTAGGGTGACACATAGTTATGAGACAAGAAACTTTATATAAGGACCCCGTAGCTTGAGCCCCCACCTCAAGTCATTATTCGATGCTAAGTCAAATCCCACGGAATACATAACATAGTAATCATACTTAACATATAATTATGAACTTGTTCATAGATTCCATAATTCATAAAATAACACATTTTCATAACATACTTTCAATGTGAGCTTAGGCTTTTCAACATCACAATATCATACTTGCATAATTCATGTCATTAGGTTCTTAGGTCACCAATTAAGGATCCTAAGTCACATTTCTTCATTACTTGCATGAAATTTATATCTTGAACATAATTGGAATCCGTAATCATAGTTCATACATAAATTTAGGGTAAAACTTGAATACATAGTCAATTTGTTGAAAACCATGAAATACTTGAAAATCATTGAACTTCATAAACATAATTCATGTAAACCACTGTTACTAATAGCTTCATGTATGGATATTCATAATTCATCTTGAAATCATGCAATTAATGTAAATCATACTTAAACTGATCATTGTTAATAATGAAAAACGTAATCGAAATATCCCAACACAATTAATCAAAATCTAAGGTTAGAAAATAACAAAATTTAAAGAGATCTTTGAGGAAAACCTTGGTATTCCATGGGTGAAAGAAACCTATGGATCAATCCCCACATACCTTAATAAAATCGACATAGGATTAAAGAGGAACCTTGATGAACTTGAAACTCTAGCTTGAATTTGTAGGAGAATCTTGAGAGAGAATTTAGAGTCTTGACTTAGGGAAATTTTGAAGAATGAATTGAATAGGAGGAGAATTTGAAGAATTGGGTACATATAGGTTTTGAACTTGTCCATAAAAGTGTCTAGGTTCATTGAATCGAACTTGGTAAAAGACTGAAATAACCTTATTTAAAACCTATATTTGATCCTGCGATTTCACTATATGAGTCGTAGAGGTGATGAAGAGTCATAGGGATGACCCGTCCTACAGGTCTTCAAAACCCTGAGAATTTAGGGTCTTTGAAGTTGCCTCTACGAGTTGTGTCTACGACTTGTCCTTAGGTCTAAAAACCTGTAAAATTTCTAAGCCTCTGAACTTTCATTAGGATTTGTTATTATGACTCGTCAACCAGATGAAAGTCGTAGGGGCTTCTTCAGAGGGTGGTTCTGAATTAGTTCAAAAACTCACCTTACAACTCATTCCTACGAGTCATAGAAAGCTTTACGAGTCGTATAGTGACTCGTGGTCTTGAAGTCAGTTAATATTTTGAGAATTTCTCCTTGGTTCAAACTTTTTGTCTTTTGGTGTCTTACAATATCTCTTCTTTGAGAACATTCATCCTCGAGTGAGATTTAACTATCATATGAAAGAAACACAAAGAGGACTAGAAACACAACATGAATATAATGACGTAGAAAGGTGAGGAGTAATAAAATACAAGTTAGCAATCAGATCAAGAAATGCATAAACATCAAAGTTAAAGACCCGTAACATACCTATGACCACATCGAAAATCTTATCCACATCTTGCCTAGCATGAAGAGCGTAGAATTGATTGTTGCGTTGGCCACCCTTTGGTTGAGCTTGGGCGCTTTATTGCACTTGGCCTCCTTGAGGACAACCTTCTCCACCTTATTTGGAAATATAAGGGCACTCGAATTGCTTGTCGCCAACCTTGCCACATCCATAGCAAGCACCCGTTCCCATCAAACACCTTCCTCCATGATTTTTTAAACATTTAGCACACTTGGGAAATGAAGGGCTACTAACATTCACACCTCCTCCTTAAACCTTAAGATATGTTACCCTATCTTTAACAAACTTCTTTATCAAACCTTGGCCTTTTTTAGAACGGCCACTACCACCACCACCACTAGTCCTAGCATTTAAGAACCCACCTTCATATTGGTCCCTATTAGAGTCTCTCATTCTTATCTCTTTGAGTTTCTCTCCTTTAATTTATTTGGCAAAGGTCATGAGTCATGATATGTCCATCACTTTAACAAGCATGGTGGTATGGTATTCTTTCGAAACCAAGTTGGACACCCCCGATATGAGTTAGCTTATTTGAGCATGTGAATCTGTAATCAATAAAGAAGCATACTTGGATAGCTTGGTGAACTCCAATACCTTTGCTTCCCTTAGTTAAAGAGGGAAGAAGAGATCAAGGAAAGCAAGCTTGAAGGCTTCCCACTCAATAGGAAATTCATCCACTCTTTCTAACTTCCATAGAGTGTACCAAACTTGAGCAACACTCTTGAGTTAGTAAGCCGCAAACCTCTCTTTCTCTTACGAAGTTATCCCCATAATACTCACTATATTATAACCCTCATCAATGAACTCTTGAGGATCCTCATCGACTTTTGAACCATGGAATTTAAGAGGATTTATCCTTGTAAAGTCCTTCATTCTAGAAGCCGGAGTAGGAGGACTAGGATGAGCAACAACTCCTCAGTTGGCCACAACTTGGGCTAGCATGGTGATAGCGGTCTGGAACTCCACAATAGTCACTTTATCGGTAGGGGACAATTGCCTTGTGGAGCCGAAGGAGCTTGGTACTTATTAGCATTGACCCCTCTTTGTATACATGGTCTTCTTGGAGGCCTTTCTGAAAATCGCAAAGGACAATCGTTAGGGAAAATAAGTCTTAGAGTGTACTATATTGCATGAGATAGATAATGAAAGAAGTAAAGATTTCCTAGAAGACTTATAGCCTTCTATTCATAGATATGGCGTGCTTCACTACCCTGAATAAGACTCTACTCGATGCGGCGTGTTGGACCTCCTATAACATCTTAAACCTTGTACTCTGATACCAAAATTGTCATGACCTGACCTAGAGCCAAGTTGTAACACGATGATCGAAACACCGATGGACTCCAACAAATCCTGTTGATGTATCGTAAACATACATAAGGTAAAGTAAATGCAGAAATAATATAGGAAGATTCTAAATCATGAACCATAAAATAGGTACAAACTTTACTACATAGACTCTTCAACATATGTCCTACAATGCCTTTACTAACAAGAAGACAGGCAGGAGCTAAGACATGTCCCTTGTTTACCCTCAACATGAATATAATAAAAGTCTTTGAAATAAAACAGTGAACTCATAACTAGTCCTCGATAGATGAGGACTCACCACAAATCCACCGGATGAAAGCTCAACTAGACACATGTAGGAATGTGATCCTCAACCCGTACATTATGAGACAATGTAGACAATAATATGCGTTAGTACATTTGAATGTGCTAAGTATGTGAGCATGTTATGCAATGTATATAAAAGGATGTAATGATGAAGGAATGTACATGATAAAGAGGATAAGTAAAGTCGTGAAGAAAACCATAAAGATCAAGCATTAGAGGACAATAGCTGAAATCATAAAAGAACATAAAGAGAACATACATAAGTAGGATAGGAACAAAAACCGATAATAAGACCATGCAAGCAAATATGAAATCCCGATGTCTCCTCATATAATGAAAAAATGGGAATCTACTTTCCAAGGTAGACTCTACCCCGCTAGGCGGGTCATGTTCATACTCTATATGTGGATCTACTAGCTAGGACAAAATAGGGAAATCCTACAGTGGGACGTAGTTATGAAACAAGAAATTTTATATAAGCACCCCGTAGGTCGAGCCCCCACCTTAAGTTGTCATTCGGTCTTAAGTTAAATCTCACACAATACATAACAAAGTAATCATACATAACATATATCATAAACTTGTTCATAGATTCCATAATTCATAGAATAGTTCATGTTCATATCATACTTGCATTGTTATTATAGGCCTTTCAACATCATAATATCATACTTGCATAATTCATGTTATTAGGTTACTAGGTCACCGATTAAGGATCCTAAGTCATCTTTCTTCATAACTTGCATGAAATTTATATCTTGAACATTATTGGAATCCGTATTCATAGTTCATACTTGAATTTAGGTTAAAACTTGAATACGTTGTTAATTTGGTTGAAAACCATGAAATACTTGAAAATCATTGAACTTCATAAACATAATTAATGTAAATCACTGTTGCTAATAGCTTCATGTGTGGAAATTCATAATTCAACTTAAAATTATGCAATTAATGTAAAATCATACTTATAAGTATCATTGTTAATAATTAAAAACATAATAAAAATAGTCCAACACAATTCATCAAAAATTTAAGGTTAGAAACCATTGAAATTTAAAGAGATCTTTGAGGAGCACCTTGGAACTCCATGGGTGAAAGAAACCCATAGATCAATCCCCACATACCTCGATAAAATTGACTTAGGATTGAAGAGGAACCTTGATGACCTTTAAACCCTAGATTGAATTTATAAGAGAAACTTGAGAGTGAATTTAGAGTCTTGACTTAGGGAGATTTTGAAGAATGTATTGAATAGGAGGGGAATTTGAAGTGTTGGGTACATATAGGCTTTGAACTTGGCAATAAAAAGTCTAGGTTCATTGAACCAAATTTGGGAAAAGATGGAAATAACCTTCATTTAAAACCTGGATTTGATCCTACGATTTGACTCTATGAGTCTTAGAAGGGATGACGATTCGCAGGGATGACTCATCCTGCAGGTCTTCAAAACCTGGAGAATTTGGGGTCTCTGAAGTTGCCTCTACAAGTTGCGTCTATGACTCATCCTTTGGTCTATGAGTCGTAAACCTCTCATTCTGCAGGTCCAAAAACCTACATACTTTCTAAGCCTCTGAATTTTCATTATGAGTCGTTATTACAACTCATCAACTGACGATGACTTATCTTGTCGAGTCTTATGAGCTTCTTCAAAGGGTGGTCCTGAACCAGTTCAAAGACTCACCTTATGAATTACTCCTATGAGTCGTAGGAAGCTCTACGAGTGGTATAGTGACTCGAGGTCTTAAAGTCAGTCAACATTTTGAAAATTTCTCCTTGGTTTCAACTTTCCAACTTTCCAACTTCCAAGGTCTTACAATATCTCCACTTTGGGAACATTCGTCCTTGAATGAGATTCAGCTGGAATAGGAAAGACACGGAAAGAGAACTAGCAACCTAACATGAATCCAATGACACATAGAAAAGCATAAACCATGAGGTTTTCAATCTTAACACAAATCATGACTTTAAAACCAACTTCATGAACATGAATGCATATGGAAGACATACAAAGCTGAAACATAGTAGTTTAATCGAGTTGATCATGAACAATTTAGTACCTTAGGCTTGAGTGGAAGGAAAGAGATACGGATAATTCTTTATCATGTCCACTTCAGCTTCCCATATAACACTCTCTACTTGTTGATTTCTGTACACCACTTTGGCGGGCGCAACCTCTTTATTTCTTAATTTCTTCACTTGTCGGTCTAAGATTTTCTCCGAAACCTCCTCATAAGTCAAATTATCTTCAACATTCACATTTTCCAATGGCACAATCAAATTTTGATCACCCATAAATTTTCTTAATATAGACACGTGAAATATCGGATGAACCATAGCCAACTCAAATGACAAATCTAACTCATATGCTACTTTGCCAATATGCTTCAATATCCTATAAGGTCCTATATATGTAGGACTCAATTTACCTCTCTTTCCAAAATGCATTACACCCTTCATGAGTAAAATTTTAAATAGACCCAATTATCCACATCAAATTCAAGTTCTTTTTTTCTTATGTTCGAGTAGGACTTTTGACGACTTTGAGTTGTCTTCAATCTCTCCCTTATGAGTCTCACCTTCTCCGTAGCATTTATCACAAAATATGGACCAATCAATGACATCTCACCTACTTCAAACCATCCCATCGGACACCTATATCTTCTCTCATATAAAGCTTCAAAAGGAGCCATTTGGATGCTGGAGTGATAACTATTATTTTAGGCAAACTCAATCAATGGCAAATGTTCATCCTAAATTCCTTTAAAATCAATCACACATTCCCTCAACATATCCTCCAAAGTTAGAATCATTCTTTCGACTTGTCCATTGGTTTGAGGATGAAAGGCGGTACTTAGTTTAAATTTCGTACCAAGACCCTTTTGAAATGACTTTCAAAAGTGTGAAGTGAATTGAGTATGTCGATCCAATATAATAGACATGGGGACACCATGAAGCTTTACAATTCACAAATATACAATTAGCATAGTCTTTGGCCCCATAAGAAGTCTTAACTTGTAGACAATGTGCTGATTTCATCATTCGGTCCACAACAACCCAAATAGAATCATATTGCCTTTTTGTATGTGGCAAACCCGTCACAAAGTCCATATTCACATCTTCCCAATTCCAAGTAGGAAATGTATTGAGAAAAACCTCTCCATTTTTATGCTCTACTTTCATTGGTTGACAATTTGGACACTTAACTATGAACTCTGCTATGTGCTTCTTTATGCCATTCTACCAATACACTTCCCTCAAATTACGGTACATCTTGGTGGATCCTGGATGAATCGAATACCGAGAACTATGGGCCTCATCAAATATCAACTCTCTTAAACCATCAATATTAGGAACACACAAACGAACTTGGTAACAAAGTACCCCATCTCCCCTTTTAGAGAAAGCCTCAATGGCTTTTTCGGCAACCGGCTTCTTCAATTCTAGCAAAACCAAATCATGGTCTTGTTTGGCCTTAACATCCACCACAAGAGATGATTCTGAGCCATTATGCACAAGAACACCCCCATCATTAGAATCAACCAACCGCTCACCTAAATGTGTCAATCTATGAACATCCTTAACCAACTCCTTCTTACCTTCTTCAATATGAGCAACCCTATCCATAGAAAACCGATTAAGAGCACCGGCTACTATATTTTCTTTACCCTGATGGTACAACATGCTCATATCATAGTACTTTAGAAGTTCAAGACACCTTCTTTGTCTAAGGTTCAATTCCCTTTGGCTAAAAACATATTGCAAGTTTTTGTGTTCGGTGAACACATGAACATGCATCCCATAAAGATAATGATGCCAAATTTTCAAAGAAAACACAACCACCACGATTTAAGATCATGAGTTGGATAATTCCTTTCATGAAATTTAAGTTGCCTAGAGGCATATGCTCTAAACTTACCATGTACCATCAAAACACAAACCAAATCAATACGTGTGGCATCACAATAAACAACAAATCCATCCAGACTTTTGGGCAATGTCGCCGATCTAAGATGATCCTTCAATAATTGAAAACTCTTCTCACATTCATCCGACCATTGAAACCTAACTTTATTTTGGGTCAACCTAGTTTAAAGCGAAGCAATCGAGGAGAACCCTTCAACAAACCTTCTATAGTATCCAGCCAAGCCCAAAAAACTTCTAATATCCAAAGGAGATAATGATCTAGGACAAATCTTTACCGCCTCTATTTTCTTTGGATCAACCTTAATCCCATCACCGGACACCACATGGCCAAGAAATGCAACTTCCCTTAGCAAAAATTTTTACTTGCTAACCTTGGCAAATAGTTGCTTATCTCTCAATATTTGCAACACAATCCTCTAATGACTCACACGATCTTCCTCATTTTGAGAGTAAGTCAAAATGTCATCAATAAACACAAACACAAACATGTCTAAGTATGGCTTGAAAATACAATTCATCAAATCCATAAAAATAGTGGGAGCATTAGTCAATCCAAATGACATAACTAGAAATTAAAAATGACCATACCTTGTTAGAAATGCCATTTTGGGAATATCACATTTCCTTACTCTTAATTGATGATAAGAGAAACGGAGATCAATCTTAGAAAAGCAACTTGCCCCTTGCAATTGGTCAAACAAATCATCTATCCTCAAAATTTGATATTTATTCTTTACGGTGACCTTATTCAATTGCCGGTAATCTATACACATACAGAGTTGCCTATCTTTCTTCTTGAAAAAAATATGGGAGCACCTCATGGTGAAATACTTAGCCTTATAAAACCCTTATAATACAAATCCTTCAATTGCTCTTTCAACTCCTTATATTCCGCCGGAGCCATACAGTAAGGAGGACTAGAAATAGGTTGAGTATTAGGAATGAGATCTATGACAAGTTCAATTTCTCTTTTGAGAGGAACACCAGTCAAATCATCGAGAAACACATTAGGAAACTCACTAACTATAGGGACTGACTCAAGATTAGGAGTTTCAGAATTATCATCCCTAAATCACACTATATGGTAAATTCACCCTATGGAAATTATTCTTTGGGCCTTAAGACATAAAATAAATCGACCCTTAAATACCGAACCATTACCCTTCCATTAAAATAGGCTCATTAGGAAATTTAAATTTGAATTTATGGGTTATACAATCAATGGATGCATAAGAGGCATGCAACCAGTCCATAACAAGAATAATGTCAAAATCGGTCATGTCAAGTTCATCAAGATCACAAGGGATAAATTTATGAAAAACAGGCATGGTATAATTCCTATAAACTCTCTTGTCTAACACCGAATCACCAACGGGAGTATAAACTGAAAAAGACTATAACAAGATTTCGGGGCACACATCAAATCTCATAGCAAGGTAAGGAGTAACAAAACACTAGTTGGAAACCGGATGAATTAATACATAAACATCAAAGTTAAAGACCCGTAACATACCCATGACCACATTGGCAGTCTCATCCACATATTGCCTAGCATAAAGAGCATAGAATTAGTTATTTGCGTAGGCCACCCTTTGATTGAGCTTGGGCACTGTGTTGCACTTAGCCTCCTTGAGGATGACCTTCTCCACCTTTGTTGGAAACATAAAGGCATTCATATTGCTTTTGTACCACCTTTCCACATCCATAGCAAGCACTCGTTCCCATCAAACACCTTCCTCTAAGAATTTTTCCATATTTAGCACACTTGAGAAATGAAGGGCTACTAGAATTCACACCTCCTCCTTGAACCATAGGGTATGGTACCCTATTCTTAACAAACTTCTTTATTGAACCTTGGCCTTGTTGAGAATGGACACTACTACCACCGCTGGTCCAAGCATTTGAGAATCCACCTTCATACCGGGCCCTCTTAGAGTCTCTTATTTTTATCTCTTTGAGTTTCTCTCCTTCAATTTGTTTGGAGAAGGTCATGAGCTGAGATATGTCCATCTATTTACCAAGCATGGCAGTATGACATTCCTTAGCAACCAATTCAAACACCCCCAATATGAATTGGCTCATTCAAGCATAAGGATTGGAAACTAATGAAGGTGCATACTTGGATATCTTGGTGAACTTTAGGGCATAGTCCCTCATACCTATGTTGCCTTGCCTAAGATTGATGAACTCCAACACCTTTGAATTCCTTAGTTTAAGAGGGAAGAAGCAATCAAGGAAAGCAAACTTTAAGTCTTCCCACTCAATAGGACCTTCGTCCACTCTTTCTAACTTCCATTGAGTATAACAAACTTGAGCAACACTCTTGAGTTGGCAAGCCGCAAACTCTAGATTTTTCTTCCAAAGTCACCCCCATAATACTCACTATCTTATAAATCTCATCAATGAACTCTTGAGGATCCTCATCGACCTTTGAACCATGGAATTCAGGAGGATTTATCCTTGTAAAATTCCTTACTCTAGAAGCCGGAGTAGGAGCACTGGGAGGAGAAATAACTCCTTGGTTGGCCACAACTTGGGCTAGCATAGTGATAGCGATCCAAAACTTCACATTAGTAACTTGGTCGGATAGGGTACCATTTCCTTGTGGGGCCAAAGGAGCTTGTTTCTCATTAGCATTGACGCCTCTTTTCATAGGTGCTTTTCTTGGAGGCATTTTAAAAAATCGCAAAGGACAATTGTTAGGGAAAAGAAGATTTAGAGTGTACTCTATTGCACACATAGATCATGAAAAAGTGAAGATTTCCTAAATGGCCTATAGACACCTATTCATTGATATGGAGCTCTTCACAACCATGAATAAGACTCTACTCAATGCGGCATGTTGGACTTCCTAGAATATCTTAAACTTTTTATTCTGACACTATGTTTGTCACGACCCAACCTAGATCCTAGTCGTAACACGATGATCGAAGCCCTAAAGGACTCCAATCAAGCCTCTTGACATATCATAAGAGTACATAAGATAAAGTAAATATGGAAATAACATAGGAAGAGTCTAAATCATGAATCATAAAAAAGGTGCAAAATTGACTATGTAAAATCTACAACATATGTCCAACAATGCCTTTATTAACAAGAAGAGAGGCAGGGGCTAAGAAATGTCTCTAGTTCATCCTTAACATGAATGTAATAAAAGTCTTTGAAATGAAAAAATCAACTCATAACTACTCCTTGATAGATGAGGACTCACCATAACTCCATCGGATTAAAGCTCAACCAACCACGTGTATGAATGTGATCCTCAACCCCTACATTATGAGATAATATAGGCAACAATATGCATTAGTACGTTAGAATGTAATAAGTATGAGGGAATGTTATGCCATATAAATCAAAGTATGCAATGATTAAGGAATGTACATGATAAAGAGGATAAGTAAAGTCATGAAGAAAACCATAATGATCAAGCATTTGAGGAGCATAGTTGAAATCATAAAAGAACATAAAGATAACATACATATGTGGGATAGGAACCATAACCGATAATAAGACTAGACGAGCTATAATATGGAATCCCGTTGTCTCCCCATACAACGGAAAAAGGGGAATCTACTAGCCAAGGTAGACTCTACCCGCTAAGCGGGTCATGTACATAAGCTATATGTGGATCAACTACCTATGACAAAAAGGAAAATCCTATGGTGGCACATAGTTATGAGAGAAAGGAATTTATATAAGGACCCCGTAAGTCAAGCCCCTACCTCAAGTCATCATTTAGTGCTAAGTCAAATCCTATGGAATACATATCATAGTAATCATACTTAATATATAATCATAAACTTGTTCATAGATTCCATAATTCATAAAATAGCCCATTTTCATAACATACTTGCAATGTGAGTATAAGCCTTTCAACATCACAATATCATCCTTGCATAATTCATGTCATTAGGTTCCTAGGTCACCAATTAAGGATTACAAGTCACCTTTCTGCATAACATATATGAAATTCATATCTTAAAGATAATTGGAATACATAATCATCGTTCATACTTAAATTTTGGGTAAAACTTGAATACATAATCAATTTGGTTGAAACCCATGAAATACTTGAAAGTCATTGAACTTCATAAACATAATTCATGTAAATCATTGTTTCTAATAGCTTCATGCATGGGCATTCATAATTGCTCAATCTATCATAGGGTGATCGCAAGCTAAATTAGAAATAAAACATATTTTTAGGATTTTTTTAGTGTTGTTGATTTTTTTCCAACTATTTCTACACGGGTGCTCACCACGGACCATTAAAAGTTACATGGCCCATAAATAGTATTGTGTAGGGGATCCACTAAAGGGGTGTTGAGAACATGTTGGAAAATTTTCTAAGGGTTGGATCATGATGCACTTCACTGTCTATGAAGAAGTTCATGACCCGTGAAACTTCTCGTGATCCCTCACGTAGAAAGTTTTCCTTGTGCTCCCATCTTGAGAAAAACGAGCACTTACCATGTACCGTTAAGTTCAATACGGCTTGTGAAAGTGTTTTCATCCCAAGTATAATAGTTCAGCAATGGAGTATTCTCCTTATGTCCAATTTCAACACAAAGCACACACAATTTCAACATAATACAATCAATTATAAACAAACCCACCCCCTTAACCATTTTATTTCAATTGAAAGCAAGAAATTCGACCCTCACTGTATGATAATCGTGTTTTATGTCCACACTTCAGTCATATTAGGCATACACTTAATGAGCTCAGTCCTAACAATAAATATGATATGAGATCATTACGCCCTAATCCACAATACCATAAGTAACTAGTGAAATCATGTAATGGGCTTACTTGAACTGCAAATTTGACTGACTTAGGACTGGGGACTGGTGCACTGTGGATTTTTGATACTAATCGACACTTAACACACTTTGAAAAATTAGAAATTGATGGATCAGAGTGATTATTCAAGCGTCAAATCGGAGAGGGAGTATTGATTGCATTGGTGATTTTGCAAATGACCTGTATTTTTGGCGGAGATTAGGTAAAAACCCAATAACCCTTGTGAATAGGAATGGGTCAAATGGGGTTGATTTTTATTTAAGTTAGCCGACCTGGACACCACGGCTCATGAATGATGCTTGTGAAGAGCACCACGGGCTGTGGTCCCTCGTGTGGTGTTTGACTCTAGAGAAAACAAACAAAAACTTACTTGAAGGTTTAGGGAATGGTAAATGGTCCGTGAAGATTTTCATGGGCCTTAAACCCAACCATGAACCTGAAGCCTTACTTTTCCTATTACCTTAAGGCTCACACACCACGAGCCATGGTGCGATACACACTCCGTGTAGTGGCCCATGGTGAGGTTCCGTGGTCCAGTTCCTAACTTTTTCTTATTTATTGGGTACCTGCACTCGCAAAACACACTGTGACAATATAAAAATATCAAAAACAAAAATATAGCCTAACTATTACAAGTACAATTCTTAGGGTGCCTCCTAAGCAGCACTTGATTTAACGTCATGGAAAAACGTGGGTCACTTCACTACTCAGACGTCTTGATTCTTTTCCCCATGGGTTGCCTCCAATGCAGTGCCTGATTTAACCTCACAGAAAGATGTAGGGTCCTTGACTATTCAGACATCATCAAGATAAGGCTTCTCAACCATCCTTTCTTCTCCATTGGTTCCCACATATAGCTTCACACGCTAACCTTTTACTTTGAACTTTCACTCATCCTGTTCTTCAATCTCAAGTGCACCATATGGGAACACTCTTGATATAGCTAAAGAGCCAGACTATTTGGACTTTAGCTTAGCTAGAAACAATCTCATCCTAGAGTTGAACAATAACAGTAAGTCACCAGGATAAAACTCTCGCTTCTCGATATGTTGATCATGATATAGCTTCATTCGCTTTTTTCACACCCGATATCTTGTATGCTCTTAGATAGAACTCATCCATCTAATTTATCTACTCCAGCCTCATATTTGCAGCTTTGCTCCAACTCAGATTTAGCTTGTTTGGTGCCCATAACACCTTGTGCTCTAACTCCATAGGCAAATGGCATGCCTTTCTAAACAGTAACTAATATGGTGACATATCAATGGGTGTTTTGAAAGTTGTCCGCCCATAGTGCATCATCAAGTTTCCTTGACCAGTCTGTTCTATTTTCATTCACAGACTTAGCCAAGATCTCTTTAATCTCTCTATTGGACACTTCAACTTGCCCACTCAACTTAGGATGATCTGGAGTAGCTACCTTATGCTGTTTTATACCATATTTGGCTAATAATGTGCGAAAAATCTTGTTACAGAAATAGGACCCCCCCATCAATGATAATTTCTCTTAGAGTGCTAGACTTGGAGAAAATGTTCCTTTTTAGAAAACTAGATACACTCATGCTCTCATTATCTGCTAAGGCCACAACTTCCACCCACTTAGAGACGTAGTTGACTACAACCAGGATATACTTCATACCATACGAGCCCACTAATGGTCCTATGAAATTGATACCCTAGATATCTAAAGGATCAACCTCTAAGATTTAAGTCATAGGCAAGTGTTGGTGCATTGATATAGCACCTTGCCTCAGACATTTTTCAAAACTCTTAGCCAAGTCATATGCATCTCTTTAGATGGTAGGCCAATAATATTTGAACTAAAGCACCTTTTGAGCTTTTTGGTCTCCACTATGATGTCCACCCACTAGAGAAGAGTGATAGGCCTCAAGAATACTCAGTATCTCAGCTTTATGTACACACCGCCTAATCAAATTATCAACACACATTCTAAACAAATACGACTCATCCTAGCTATACTTGCTCACATCATGTAAGAATTTCTTTATCTGATTGAATATTAGGACTTTGAGCATCATGTCACTACATAAATAATTGGCAAAGTCAGCGTACCAAGGAATAAGATCAAGAGTAGAGGCTAATATATGTTCATATGGGAAAGATTCATCAATCTCAAGCTCATTCCCATCTCTTTTTTCAGCTTCTAGCCTAGACAACTAATTGGCTACTTGATTATCACAACCTTTTTTGTCATTAACTTAAAATTCGAATTCCTGTAGCAAGCGAACCCATCTAATCAACCTTGGCTTTGCGTCTTTATTTTCCATTAAGTAACTCAAAGTTTATGGTTAGTGTGCACTATCACTTTTGTACCTTGAAGGTACGCTCTAAATTTCTCAAACACATGCAAAACTACTAGCAACTCCTGTTCAATGACACTGTATTTCTTCTAGGCTACATTGAGTGGCTTGCTTACATAGTATATGGGCTGAAAGATCTTGTCGCGATTTTTCCCTAGCACAACCCCTAAAGCTATACCACTTGCATCACACATAATCTCGAACAGTGCAGACTAGTTAAGAGCAATAATCACTAATACTGAAATCAATTTTGCCTTCAAGTAGTCAAATATACCTCATCTAAATTGAACTACACCTCCTTCTCTAACAATTTACTAAATGGATGTGCAATTTTGGAGGAGTCCTTGTTGAATTTCTTATAGAGTCCAGCATGTCCTAAGAAACTCTGGATACCCTTCATAGAGATGGGAGGGGGTAACCTCTCAATAACCTCTATCTTTACTTTGTCTACCTCTAAGCCTTTTTCAAAAATCTTGTGGCCTAGTAAAATACCTTCTTTGACCATGAAGTGTCACTTCTCTAAGTTTAGAACCAGGTTGGCCTCTTCACATATGCCCTATTACATTTGAACAAACAGTCATCAAAAGTATCAACTACCACATAAAAGTCATCCATGAATACCTCTAGAGTGTCTTCCACCATGTCTGAGAATATTTATACCATACACCTCTAGAATATAGTGGGCGCATTATATATTCCAAAAGGCATGCGCTTGAACACAAATGTGCCATATTGACATGCAAAAATGGGTTTCTCTTGATCCTTTGGTGCTTTAGAGATCTGACTATAACTGAAGTACCCATCTAGGAAGTAGTACCAACCTCTATCTACCAACCTGTCTAGCATTTGGTCCATGACAGGAATTAGGAAATGTTCTTACAAGGTCCATTTATTGAGTTTCCTATAGTCCATACAGACTCGCCATCCTATGACCGGTCGAAGTAGAACTAGCTCATTCTTTTCATTTGCAACAACTGTCATACTACCCTTCTTTGGGACACATTGCATAGGACTATCCCAACTGCTTTCTAGAATTGGGTACACAACACCTGTATCAAGCCACTTTTTAATCTCCTTCTTCACCACCTCTTGCATAGGTAGGTTGAATCCCTGCTAGTTCTCAATGCTAGAAATACACTCCTCCTCTAGCTGGATCTTATGAGTGCAAATTCTAGGCAATATGCTAATGATGTCAACAATGGTCCAACTGATTGCTTTCTTGTACCTTTTCAAGACTTTGACAAGCGCCTGAACCTTCTTTTCATTCAAATTTGCAGCCACAATTACTAGCAAAGTCTTAGTTTCACCCAAGAACACATACCTTGGATGACATGGAAAGAAGGTTGTTCATATGGGAAAGATTCATGAATCTCAAGATCATTCCCATCTCTTTTTTCAGCTTCTAGCCTAGACAACTAATTGGCTACTTGATTATCACAACCTTTTTTGTCATTAACTTAAAATTCGAATTCCTGTAGCAAGCGAACCCATCTAATCAACCTTGGCTTTGCGTCTTTATTTTCCATTAAGTAACTCAAAGTTGTATGGTTAGTGTGCACTATCACTTTTGTACCTTGAAGGTACGCTCTAAATTTCTCAAACACATGCAAAACTACTAGCAACTCCTGTTCAATGACACTGTATTTCTTCTAGGCTACATTGAGTGGCTTGCTTACATAGTATATGGGATGAAAGATCTTGTCGCGAGTTTTCCCTAGAACAACCCCCAAAGCTATACCACTTGCATCACACATAATCTCGAACAGTGCAGACTAGTTAAGAGCAATAATCACTAATACTGAAATCAATTTTCACTTCAAGTAGTCAAACATACCTCATCTAAATTGAACTACACCTCTTTCTCTAACAATTTACTAAATGGATGTGCAATTTTGGAGGAGTCCTTGTTGAATTTCTTATAGAGTCCAGCATGTCCTAAGAAACTCTGGATACCCTTCATAGAGATGGGAGGGGGTAACCTCTCAATAACCTCTATCTTTACTTTGTCTACCTCTAAGCCTTTTTCAAAAATCTTGTGGCCTAGTAAAATACCTTCTTTGACCATGAAGTGTCACTTCTCTAAGTTTAGAACCAGGTTGGCCTCTTCACATATGCCCTATTACATTTGAACAAACAGTCATCAAAAGTATCAACTACTACATAAAAGTCATCCATGAATACCTCTAGAGTGTCTTCCACCATGTCTGAGAATATTTATACCATACACCTCTAGAATATAGTGGGCGCATTATATATTCCAAAAGGCATGCGCTTGAACACAAATGTGCCATATTGACATGCAAAAATAGGTTTCTCTTGATCCTTTGGTGCTTTAGAGATCTGACTATAACTGAAGTACCCATCTAGGAAGTAGTACCAACCTCTATCTACCAACCTGTCTAGCATTTGGTCCATGACAGGAATTAGGAAATGTTCTTACAAGGTCCATTTATTGAGTTTCCTATAGTCCATACAGACTCGCCATCCTATGACCGGTCGAAGTAGAACTAGCTCATTCTTTTCATTTGCAACAACTGTCATACTACCCTTCTTTGGGACACATTGCATAGGACTATCCCAACTGCTTTCTAGAATTGGGTACACAACACCTGTATCAAACCACTTTTTAATCTCCTTCTTCACCACCTCTTGCATAGGTAGGTTGAATCCCTGCTAGTTCTCAATGCTAGAAATACACTCCTCCTCTAGCTGGATCTTATGAGTGCAAATTCTAGGCAATATGCTAATGATGTCAACAATGGTCCAACTGATTGCTTTCTTATACCTTTTCAAGACTTTGACAAGCGCCTGAACCTTCTTTTCATTCAAATCTGCAGCCACAATTACTAGCAAAGTCTTAGTTTCACCCAAGAACACATACCTTGGATGACATGGAAACTCTTTCAATTCAAGTACAAGCATCTCCCTAATAGATAGTTTGGCGGGAGGAGGTTGTCTATTCTTCAAGTCAAGATCTGGATTTTTAGAAGCATAAAGGTCTGATCCAATCCCCCACAAATCATTTACAGTCTCATCAAACACCTCTAAGAAATCACCCTAAAAATTCATGATCACATCAGCTAATGTATTGATAGTGAACCTTTCCTCAATAGATGCCTCAATAATTGCTTTTTCAGCTACAACGATCAAGGACATCACAGTCATGTCTCTAGGATGCTTCATTTTATTTGCACATATTACATTTTACTTTGTTATTGTTAAGGTTGAAAGTGAGATTGCCCTTTTGCATATCTACCAAAGCTCGGCCTGTGGCAAAAAATGGCCTTCCCAAGATTATGGGAACTTCAAAGTCAACCTCGTAGTCTAGAATGAAAAAATTAGTAGGAAATATAAAAATGTCAACTCTTACTTACACATCACATAGAATCCCTAGGGGATTTTTCATTGATTTTTCAACCTTCAACAAACTCATTATAGTCTATTTGGGGGCTCCCAAGCCTAACTGTCTGTAGATCGCAAGTGGCATCATATTGATACTAGCTCCCAAGTCACACAAAGCCATGGTGAAATTAAATGCACAATAGTGCATGGAATAGTGAATGCTCTTGTATCCTTCTTCTTTTCAACCAATGAACTTATAGCAATAGCACTATAATGGTGTAGGTTGGTAGCGGGATCAAATGTGATTGTCCTCTTCTTAGTAACCAGTTCTTTTACGAATTCGCATAACCCAGCATTTTCTCCAACACTTCTACTAATGGAGTGTTCACAGGCAGTTCTTTCAGCATGGCAATATTTTTTAAGAATTTCCTACCCTTGGCCTTCTTCTTCAATCTATATGGGAATAGAAGAGGCATTTTCCAAATTGGTGGCAATGGTTGTGCTACCTCTGCTTCCACTGTATGTTTACCTAATGAATTCTCTGTCTACTTTAGCTCTACCACTACCTCGTCAACCTCGACATCATCATCAACCAAAACTGAATTATGTGTACCACTCATTTCCTACTCATCCGTGTTGGATGCAATATCCTTATCCTGCTCAATACTTGTAGGTGATAGTACTTGAATAATATTACCACTTATGGTTGTCATTTCCATACATTGACCTTCTTTCTTTGAGTTTTGTACAATATTACTGGGAACTGTGCCATTTTTCCTTTGGTTGGTTGGTGTTCTAACTTTTTAATCATAGTGGAGTTTGAATCTACCAGCTAACCTATGTTGGACAGTTACACCCCATACTTTTGTACCTTGGAAGGCTTCTTAAGCTTTTTAAGTTGTTGGGAAGGCTTTTAAGTTTCATAGAAGTGGTCATCTGAGCTAGATAATCTATAACTCTATCAACTAATCCTAAGGAAAGGAGAATGAGATACTCCATAATAGAGAAGATTGGAAATAGGGTTATAAGAATCTGAAAGAAGTTGGAGGTCAAATAGTGAGTCGTAGGACTCGACTTACTTGTGAAAGCTATTACTTGGGACATTTTACATATTAAGCTATTGGATTGCATGTCAAGTTGACATAGAAAGGATTACATAGGTTCTTAAAGTGAGACGAGATTACGAACCCACGAAAGAGACGGAAGGAGGCGTAGCACCTACTCGGAAGCAAGCAGGTGATACACCTACTTGGACTAAGTAGGTGATGCACCTACTTGGACCAAATAGGTGACACACCTACTTGGGGGTGGACCCCACTTCTATGTGGCAGCATATGGGTGGCGGCATGGCATGAGGTGGCGCCCTAGGGGGCTGCCACATGTCACCCCTAGGGGATGCCACATGTCACCCCTAGGGGATGCCACACGTCACCTCCAAAAGTGGGATATATATGCTTAAATTATCACTAAGGAAATCATTTTTCAGCACCTACACTTGAGGAAAATTGGAGAAAACTTGACGGAGAGAAGAGAGAGTCACGACGGCCACAAGAACAAGGTAGGCCCTCCATTTTCGATCCATGAATTAATTATTTAAGGTATCCTATGGTTTCCTAATGGTGTTTAATAGTGTAAAGTAATTATTTGGGGCAGCAGGAAGTGCAGCGAGCAGCCCCACCAATTTTCAGCATGTTAAGAGAACTTTCGAGACTAGTTTTACCAAGTTTTAGCAAGGTATGGCTTGGTTCTCTTCTCCCACATTTTGGTAATGGTTTGGAAATGTTATTAGGGTGTTAATAATGTAAATTTAACGTTTGGAGTATCACCAAGCGGACATAAAACAGCCACGACATTTCAGTCGTGCTAGAAGAACTTTGGAGGGATGTTTTGGCAAGCTTTGACCAATTTAGGGTAAGGTAAGACCTTTCCCTTCAATTTGTAATTTATGGTGTTGTTATGAAGTGTATTACATGTTGATTAAGTGTCTGTAAATATGAAAATCCCACAAATATGCTTGACGTTCAAAACAAACTAAATTGGAGTTGCTATAGTTAAATTGTAGTCAAAGCAAGGTGTTGTGCTTGTGGTGTGCTGATGCAAGTGTGTGGTGGTGTGTTACAGGGCCTAAAAGTAGTCTAAAAGAGGTGTGGAGCTTCTGGTTGCAGCCACACGACCCCTTGTTTCATATAATTAAAGGTTTTTTGAAATAAAGAATGGAAACCCTATTTTGGTATCGTAATTTTCAATAAGTTGTTTGGAGCTTATATTGTGTAATGTTGCCATGTTTTATTTTTATAAGAGCTGCAGGTTGTTGTTGTTAGTTGTCTGTAGTGGTTAGGTATCTAATTGGAAATTCGGATAGGGCATGTTATAGGGGAGGTGCTACCCGATTTCCGTTAACTCCTTAACTAACTAAGAAACCAGTCGAGAAGGCGAGCGAGGAGATGAGTTCTATGAATACTATAATGTAACTTAAGATGCTGGAAAGTCAAGGGTTATTGAGGCTCGTATTGCTTTCATGTTAAATAGGTTCAAGAGACGACGAGGCGAACGTGTTAAGAGTAATTCGTAAGAGGTATGTAAAGCTAACGTTTCCTCCTTTTGGCATATTTTTGGTATAAGTATGTAAAGCTTATTCTTTCTCCTGGCATGTTTCGACATAAGTATGAAAAGCTAATATTTCTTTTGTCATGGTTTTATGAAACAAATATATGACTATTTTTGGTTCCGAAGAAGTTCCTATTCCTAAAGCCACTAGGATGGCCAATTTCTTGGTTTCCAAAGGACATTTTATTGCGCTTTGATACGAGTATATAATTCCAGAAATTCCATTTTGATGTAATCCATAGTGACTTTCAAAAGGTACTTAATATGATTCTTGTCTTAATTTTGAATGATAGCTTATTTAATTATTCCATTGAGCCCCATAATATATCTTGAAATATGGAAACGATTTCAAAAAGACTATTTTGACATAGACCATCGCGACATCTGAAAGACATGCACTGTGGTTATCGCTCAATTTCTCTTATATGACTTGGCATCGGAGTTACGCTATCAAGTCTCTAGAAATGTTTTGTATTTTATATTGCATATAGTTTCTCACTACTCCACTCGTGGATGCCTCAATGATTCCTTCACCGAGCCTGAGTCAGGTTTTGTTATCGTGCGTACTTCTCTGCATTATTCGTCGTGCCCCGATGTGAGGGGGCAAGTACGACCTGTACATGGGTTTTTGTGTTATGATATGCCATATACACATATGATATGATATAATCTGATATGAACATCTGATATGATATGATATGTTACGAAGATATTCTCTATTCTGGAGTTATGATGTGTTGTAGCGCTAGTGAAGGGGTGGTTACCACGTTTTGTATTTGTTCACCGAGTCCCATAATGGGGCCGGATATGGCATATGTTTTTCTGCATACATTATATGTGGTTATGAAAAGCATTTTGATATTATGGATATTTTGCTCATTTTTGCACCTTCTATTTTGGTAATGGCTTTACTTGTTACAGTCCGTGCTTTATATACTTAGTATGTATATCGTACTGACCCCCCTTTCTTCAAGGGGGGTGCATTTCATGCTCGCAGGTACATATGTTTATTTTGGAAATCCGCCAACTTAGGATTTCCGCTAAACTATGTTGGAAGTGCTCCACTGTTCCGGAGCCTAGCTTTTGGATGTTGGTCATTCAATGTATATATTCATTTATTCAGGGGTACGACGGGGGGCCTATCCCGCCATATGATACAGTTAATACTCCTAGAGGTCTGTAGACATGTGTATGTGGGTTTTTGTGAGTTTTTTCAGTTGTAAATGTTTTTATGATATAACAGCCTTATCGGCTCGCATGCCCTTTCATGATATGATATGAATGAAAGAGGCTATATGTACATGAAAATGTTATTACCCACTGTGGTTCTTGTGTATAGTTCTCATATTTGATAATTATGTATACGGGGTCCAGGTCGGACCCCAGTTACAGCCTACGGGATTGGTTCATGACAAAAGTGGTATCAGAGCTGTTCATCCTTGGATTGTCTACAGACCGTGTCTAGTAGAGTCTTTTTTATCGGTATGTTATGCACCACATCTATAAACAGGAGGCTACAAAATATTTAGGATGTTACCTTTCTTTCATAGCTAAGACCGTGCGATAGAGCCGAGTCATAGGGAATGAAATTCCGCATACTAACCTATGGTTTCAGCAGAAGGACAACATCGATAGAAGAAAGTAACTGACGATATTGGAAGTTACAAAGTATACAGGTAAGCAAAGGCATGAAAGATATATGTTAGGTGAGGTATTGAAGTATGATTGACATGTAAAGTTAATATGGAAAGGAAAAATAGACAGGAAAGTGCAACAGGTGCAGTTCGAGTGGACATATGAGGTAAGTCCATTTTTATACTATTGATATTGGGCACCCTGTGTGGCTGTGATATGATATGATCTGAATACATATATGCGTGTCATGTGAGGCACTGTTGCCATTTTCTGTGTATAGGTGTTGAGATAGTACGAAATATAGAGGAAACTCTACCCAAATTTTCCTAGAAATAGGAAGAGAATGAGATATAGAGCTGTAGTATGTCTTGAAAGGTTGTGCCCACAACTATGATAAGATTTGATTAAACTACGAGTATGGATGACCTCGAGAAATGAGTTAATTGTTGAATTGATGGGAAAAAAACCTAGGAGGTCGATACTGGTATAGTAGAACAAAGTTGGAAAAGACTTATAAGCCAAAGAAGATGATTTAGAGAAGATTGATAGATCTGGATAAAATGATATATTAAGGCATCGCCTGAATTGATACATAGGGATAAACTATGACGAGTTATAGTTGAAAAAAGTAATAGTATGATTAAGATAAGAGTACAAGGGAAAAAGAATTGTGATGGAAGTGAAGTGTTAATAAGACAGCTTATGAGATATTAAGGATAAGACTAACTAAGAAGGGTAAGTAATCCATAGTAAGAATTGTGAAGAACGTCAAGGAGTGTTAACTATGGGATTGAATGCGAACAAGATACCATGTGAATATAACGAAGGTCATTATGAGAATAACTAAGGAATAATAAGGAAGTTCTAATAGAGGCACCCAAGATAGACATAAGTAACTGAATATGAGGACGGAGCGAAAGGAGAATGTATAGTTATGCATTAGAGGGGTAGTACAACAACATGGTGTTAAGGTAGACCTCTTATTGGGGAAAGCTCGATATGCTGTTAAGAAAGTGAGCATCGGGTGCACGAAAAAGATGAAAGCTCATGAAGCATAAAGAAGAATTGTGTATACGTGACTCGAGTACCAACGATTAGATTGGATTAGCACCTCACGATTATGTTAGGATGTCGTACATGGGCAACTAAAGGTATGGGTGATATCAAGGAAGGCATAGATAGGGTGCAGTATACCAAAGGTATTGGAAAAAAATCTTACGCATTTGAAAATTAGAAATAATGGCATAAGGTAGATCACAAACAGATAGTGACGTGGGTACACCCTAAAGGGGAGAAGTGGACAAGAGAAGTACAAACATAAGAGAAAATCAACTGACTCTATCATATGTAAATGGGAATGCTTAAGCTTCAAACGAGATCCCATAAGGGATGGATGCGATCATACCAGTACTAATGCACTGGATCCCATCAGAACTCCGAAGTTAAGTGTGCTTGGGCAAGAGTAGTACTAGGATGGGTGACTCTCTGAGAAGTGAAAGAGGAAATGAAACACAAGTATCCGTACATATTTCCTATGTCTATAAGTAATCCTAACCTTTTTAACTCTAATATTGATTGCTCGATGAAAGTATATGTCATGGCAACGGGACAGAGAAACTCTCCATATAGTCGGTATAAGATCCAGAGGAGGGTTTTGGTTCACATTCGAGGACGAATGTTCTAAAGGGGGGAAGGATGTTACACCCCGTACTTTTGTACCTTGGAACGCTTCTTAAGCTTCTTAAATTACTGGAAAGGCTTTTAAGTTTCTTAGAAGTCGTCATGTGAGTCGGATAATCTATAACTCTATCAACTAATCCTAAGGAAAGGAGAATGAGATACTTCATAATAGAGAAGATTGGAAATAGGGTTATAAGAATCCAGAAGAAGTTGGAGGTCAAATAGTGAGTCATAGGACTTGACTTACTTGTGAAAGCTATTACTTGGGACATTTTACTATCACGCCCAACCCCGTAGGCCGCGACTGGGGTCCAACCTGGACCCCCCTCCCCCCATATGCGTATCTATCAGTTACACCTAAGTTGAACCATGTGTGATGTGACACCATACCCAAAAGCCTCAATAGTTGAAAACTTTTTCATGTACATATAACCTCTTTCATTTGTATCATATCATGAAAGGGCACGCAAGCCGACGAGGCTTCCATAACATAAAAACATTTACAACCTGTCGTATAGGCACAGTCGAAACAAACTTATAAACAACCCACATATACATATGTCTACAGACCTCTAAGAATAGTAACAGCAACATATGGCAGGACAGGGCCCCCGCCGTACCCCTGGATAATTAAATACATACATATTACATGACTAGTATCAAAAGATAGGCTCCAGAACAGTGGAGCACTCCCAATATCGCTGAGTGGAAACCCTAAGCTGGCGGATCTCCAAACTGAACATCTGTACCTACAGGCATGAAACGCATCCCCTCAAAGAATGAGGGGTCAGTACGATATATGTACTGAGTATATAAAGCATAACAATACATAACTGAGCTGACAACTGAAGTAGGGATGTAGGAAACAAATATAACAATTAACGAATTTATCTACCTGCATCTTATGACATGATGTCATTTCATCATTTATCATGCCCGGCCCTTCATGGGACGTGGTGCATGATCATTACATCAAATATCATGCCCGACCCTTCATGGGATGCGGTGAATAATCATTTCATCATATATCATCCCCGACCCTTCATGGGACGTGGTGAATTTATCATGCCCGACCCTTCATGGGACGCAGTGAATTTATCATGCTCGGACCTTCATGGGACACGGTAAATTTATCATGCCCGGCCCTTTATGGGATGCGGTAAATTTATCATGCCCGGGCCTTCATGGGATGCGGTGAGTTTATCCTGCCCAGCCCTTCATGGGATGTGGTGATTTTATCCTGCCCGGCCCTTCATGGGACGCAGTGAGTGACGTATTAATAGCCTGCATGAGTAAACTAATGAGGAACCATATGCAATTAGCTTATTATCTGAGATTCGGTATAACAATCGTCATGGACTATGATTTGAGGATCAAAACTATCATCATCTCACGTATCCTCTAACTTCCATTAGGAGCTATATCGACAGATTCTCAAGAGTCCTACGCTTTTATTAAGGTAATACCTAACGGCTTATGCAATCAGAGACACTTGTCATTATAGAGTTCTTAGGCATGGAAGCTCATACATTCAATTAGTATTCATCATATAGGGACTCGAGGGTAGCAGTTCAACTACTTTAAGAACTTCGATATTAAGAAATGAATAGGACTTATAGTTCATGCTTCCCATGCATCCGATTACTATTTCTTGTATAGAAGGCTTGAGGGTGATAGCTCAGCTACCTTAAGAGCCTTAGCATTTAGAAGTGAACACGAGTCAATAGGCTTTACATATATTACCTTTTATCCTATAGAAGCCTTAAAAAGGCAATAGCTCAACTATTACAGGAGTTCTACCATTACAAAGTGGATAAGAACTATGGAATGTACTCGAAGCTTTATGAATGGAACTATTCCCAAGTTCCATATACAAACCATTTATAACTTATATCTAATACATGCCAAAATAAAGAAGAATAGCTTTACCTACTTATGCCAAAAACATGCCAAGAGAAGGAATAAGCTTTACATACCTCTTACGGCTCTTTATCTCATTCGTCTCGTCGTCCTCTGAACCTAAGTAATATAAAAACAACATGAATATTAATAAACCTTGGATTTCCAGCATCTTAGGTTACGTATGAGTATTCATAGAACTCAAATCTTCGCTCGCCTCCTCGATTAGCTCTTTAACTAGTTTAAAGAGTTACCGGAAATTGGGCAGCATCTCCCCTATAATATGCCCTATCCAAATTCCCAATTACATACCTAATTACTACAGACAACCAACAACAACAACCTTCAGCTCATATACAAGTAAAACATGGCAACATTACACAATATAAACTCCACCCAACTTGCTGAAAATTATAATACCAAAATAGGGTTTCTAGTCTTTATTTCGCAAAACCTTTAATTATACGAAACGAAGGGTCGTGTGGCTTCAACCAGCAGAACCCACACCCGTTTTAAAATACATTTAGGGCCTGCAACACATCACCACACACCTACAGCATCACCCCACACGCACAACACCCTATTTCATCTACAATTTAACTACGACGACTTCACTTTTGATTGATTCTATCGTCAAGCATCTCCGTGACTTTTTTTATACTTACAGAAGTACAAAAGGTATATAATAAACTATATATAAACCTCATAAAGTCCAAATTTAAAGGAGAAGTCTTACCTTACCCGAAATTAGACAAAACACACCAAAACTCGCCTCGAAACTTCTCTAGTCGCGCTGAAACTGTGTGGACTGTTTGCTGTCCGTTTTGGCTGCACCAAGTCATGATTTTATACTTATAATACTTCCATATCATCATGGTATACTCTGGATAATTAATTTATGGAATGAAATTGGGACTTACCTATTTTGTCCTCCTAGCCGCCACACTTTTCTCTCTTAGCTTAGGGTTTTCATTTCTTTGTGTTGCTGAAGTTTTTGGTGCTTTGCTGCAGGTTTTTGAATAATTAACTGAAGCTAAGAGTCATTTTAACATGTATATATGGGCTTCCTTGGATGTGACACATGTCAGCCCCTTAGGGAGACACGTGTCGAGCCATAATTGGCCACCGTATCATGCTGCCAACTAGGGGCTGCCATATGGAAGTAGGATCCACCCCCCCAAGAAGATACATCACCTACTTGACCCTAAGTTGGTGCATCACCTGCTTGCTTGAGGTGATGTCACGTGTCGCTCCTCCATTGGCTACCACGTGTCCTCTTTTTCCCTTTCTCATGGGTCCGTAATCTCGTCTTATTTTAGGAGCCTATGTAATCCATTCTACGTAAGCTTGGTATGTCCTTAAGCAACTCAAGTTTATAGTACTTCTAAATTTGTAGCTTACGTAGATAAATCGAGTCCTACGACTCATTACTTGGCCTCCAATTCCTTCCGGATTCTTATGACTCTATTTCCATCCTTTTCTACTATAGGGTATCACATTCTCCTTTCCTTGGAGTGGTTTGATAGTGTCGTAGCTTATTCAGCTCACAAGATGACTTCTAAGAACCTTAAGAGCCTTCCCAGAACTTAGGAAGCTTACGAAGCGTTCCAAGGTACCAAAGTATGGGGTGTAACATCCTTCCCCCCTTTAGAACATTCATCCTCGAATGTAAACCAAAACCTTCCTCCGGACCTTATACCGATTATATGGAGAGGTCCTCTACCTCGTTGCCATAACATATACTTTCATCGAGCAATCAATATCAGAGTTCCAAGGGTTAGGATTACCTATAGATGTAGGAAATAGGTATGGATACTTGTGTTTCATGTTCTCTTCAGCTTCCCAGGTCATTTCTTCACGATTCTCATTCTGCCACAACACCTTGACAGAAGCTACGTCCTTAGTTTGCAACCTTTTACTCTGCTGATCCAATTCATAGGCAGCTTTATCTATCCTACTAATGACTTGAGAAGGACCAATGTATCCCCTTCTTGCCGACTCTAGGCTGCCAATCGATAGCTTGTCCCTGAATAAGCTTCACTTTATCGATAATTTAGTGGATCACATTTGCGCCTATCCATTTCTAAGTTGGAATTTCTATCTCCTGTAATTGGTCATTCGACTTTTGATACTCGATCTTGTTCAATCTACTTCACCATTTCTCTTACGCCAACTTGTAATACTCTAGGTATATTCCACTGTGCCTTTACTCAAATCTTTTTTCCAGTTTTATTACCATACATTATATTATAATCCTTACACAACGTGTGTAGGTACTTAGAGCAATTTAGAAAATACCTTAACGTCGCTATACTAGCGGCTTACCCCTTTCAATCGAGGTCAGGGCTCCGCCATGGCTTTTTTCCTTAATACAGATTAGATCTTAATAGTTTTTCCTCGAACCATCTTACATTTTTCTTGCATAAATTCTAAGTATGGCAATCACATTGCTATTACTGACTTCTTTTTATCGAATAAGCACTTGCTCTTACTCTTAGTATGCCAATGCTCGTAGGCTACACAATTATTCTTGTACCATTTGCACGAGGTGCATTCAGATTTAGTCATAATCCTTTCGGCTCTTGGCTTACTCTATTCCATATGTGCCATTGCACTAACACGCACTTACAATCTCTTTTTGTCATACTGGTTTCGTTCCCTTTTTCACTTCCTAGGGGGTCACCCATCCTAGCGCTACTCTCACCCAAGCACTCTTAACTTCGGAGTTTTGATGGAATTTGGTGCATTAGTGCGGGTATAATTGCGTCTATCATTTATGGATCGTTTGAATTTTAAGCGTTCCCATTTATATACGATAGCGTCAGTTTATTTTCTCTTACGCTTGTACTTCTCTTGTCCGCTTCCCCCCTTTTAGGGTGTATCTATGTCATCCTCTGTTTATTTTCAACTATTCACATGCGAATGATTCTACTCCAACCTATTTAACGTGCCACACCATATCTACATTTTCTGTTAAATCATCCATACGTTATGTTGCCTTTATAGGAAACTCTAGCACAACCATAGGGTGCTTTAGTATTCAGAATATATCCTATAAAATCTCATCTAATGGTTGAAACTCGAGTAATATCCGTCATGTAGCAGTGCATTCAAAGCCATATTCCATTCATCCCAACCAGTAATTAGCCCGTGCTCATAATTGGTTCAAATTCTCTATTCGGGAGTACTCATACTTTGATGATCCGTGTTTCAAGCTCTGTCATTATACTAACCTTATTCCAATGGATACCACCTATCCTTCTAATAACCTCGTAATATAGCAATTGTTCTGCAAATCTTTCAACTATAACTTGTCATAGTTTATCCCTATGTATCAATTTAGGCGATGCCTTACTATATTATTTTATTCCGATCGATCAGTCTTCTCTAAGTCATCTTCTTTGGTCTATAGGTCCTTCCCAACTCATTCTATTATACCCATATCGACCTCTTAGTTTTTATAGCCATTAATTCAGCAATTAACTCATTTCTCGAGGTCAGCCATACTCATTTAGTCAAATCTCATCATTCTTGTGAGCACAACCTTTCAAGACATACTACAGCCCTGCATCTCATTCTCTTCTTATTTTTGGGAAAATTTGGGCAGAGTTTCCTCTATATTTCCTACTATCTTAACACCTGCACACAGAAAATGCCAACAATGCCTCACAGGGCAAACATATACATTCACATCATATCATATCGTAGCCACACAGGGCTCCCAATATCAATGCACATATATTCCAGAAGAAAATTGATAATATACTTGTGACCACATTTGGTGATGCCTCCTGATCCCGTCTACTGGTTAAGGCCTAAATGCGATTCGAAGGAATTCTAGAACTAGAAGTTCTACCACGGCCTCTACCGTGGCCTGTTGGCATCTGAATACTCTGTCCCACAGGGCGCATAGCCACGAACAAAGATAAACCAGCAACTAGCCCAGTAGGCTGAACTACACTTCCTAGGCTGCCCCTGTATGGACAATCCCTCATAACATGGCCCTGACGACCGCAAGTAAAACAATCATTTGTCCCAAAACAACATTTCCCAAAATGAGCCTTATCACAACGAGGACAATGAGGTAAGGATGGCCTCGACTAATGCGAACCCTTGTTCATCTGTGAGTTTGAAGCCCTGCAGCTCTGACCAGCTTCTGAATACCGTGTGGTATAAAACCTTCTACCTATGACCTGTGAAGGTGCACTCTGGGCTGGCTAGGAAGGGTATCCACCATACTGTTGAGGCTGCCCGCCTCAAAAGTCACCATAATAACCAGCTGATTTAGTCTTTTTATGTTGGCCTCTGTCAAAATCTCTCTCGCGCTGATATCCCCTGTGCCGATCCTCCATTCCTTGTGCATATGATTGTACTCGAGAAATATCCATGCCTGGCTGAGAAGCCATTTCCATACAACTATCAACCAAGTGACGATCTAGCCCCATCACATACCGATGCACCCTATCAGCTATATCGGCCACAATACTGGGCGCATGTCACGCCAATGAGTCAAACTTGAGGCTATAGTCTTTAACGCTCCTACCATTCTGCCTCAGCTGCAGGAATTTATCAACTCTGGCTTGTTTAATTTCCAGAGGTAGAAAATGGCCAAGGAAGGCTTCCACAAACTCATCCCAGACTATTGGAGGAGCACCCTCGCCCCTTGATAATTCCCAGGACTCATACCAGTTAATGGATACGTTATGCAGCCGATATGAAGCCAACTCAACAGATTCAGCCTCAGAAGCCCTAAGTACTCTCAATGTGCGCTGCATCTATTGAATAAACTTCTGTGGGTCATCTATAGGCCTCGACCCATAAAACTCTAGAGGGTTACAAGTCAAGAAGTCACGAACCCTCAAACTAGTATGTCTATCAATATTATCCGCTCCTAACCCACACCTTCAAGCCTGCCTTGCCACTATTCTGGTCAGCAACTGCATGGCATCTCTCATAGGCTTATCTTCCAAAATTGGTGGTGGGGCTGGAGGCTCAGGTACTAGAGCTTCAAGACCTGTAGTTGTTGTTATTCTAGGCTCCTCTGAAGGTGGCAGCGTAGTAGAGCTCGCCAATTGCCGCGCAATCCTTGGCATAGACTGAGAATGAGCCCTAGTAACTCTCGGGGTTTGACTAGTTTCCCCTGTTACTGACTTTCCCTTCTGGGCAGTTTTCGCTTTTCTTGGAGGTATCATTGTAACTATGAGGATATGTTAGTGAGAGACCATCCTAATAACATAGCTCTATCTCACGATGTGAGATACAAAAGAACAACAACATCCTAAATGTCCTGTAGCCTCTTCTTTATAGATGTGGTCCACAACACGCCGATAAACAAGCCTCTACTAGTTACGGTCTATAGACACTCCGAGGACGAACCACTCTAATACCACTTCTATCACAACCCAACCCCGTAGGCCGTGATTGGGGTCCAACCTGGACCCCCCCATATGCATATCGATCAGCTACACCTAAGTTGAACCGTGTGTGATGTGACACCATACCCAAAATCCTCAATAGTTGAAAAATTTTTCATGTACATGTAGCCTCTTTCATTTGTATCATATCATGAAAGGGCACGCAAGCCGACGAGGCTTCCATAACATAAAAACATTTACAACCTGCCGTATAGGCACAGTCAAAACAAACTTATAAATAACCCATATATACATATGTCTACAGACCTCTAAGAATAGTAACAGCAACATATGGCAAGATAGGGCCCCCGCCGTACCCCTAGATAATTAAATACATACATATTACATGACTAGTATCAAAAGTTAGGCTTCGGAATAGTAGAGCGCTCCAAATATCGCTGAGTGGAAACCCTAAGCTGGCGGATCTCCAAACTGAACATCTGTACCTACGGGCATGAAATGCAGCCCCCCGAAGAACGAGGGGTCAGTACGATATATGTACTGAGTATATAAAGCATAAAAATACATAACTGAGCTAACAACTGAAGTAGGAATGTAGGAAACAAATATAACAATTAACGAATTTCTCTACCTGCATCTTATGACATGAGGGCATCTATACCTTCCTTACATACCATACCTGGCCCACTATGGGACTTGGTGCTACAAGTGTGTCACTATATTTCCACATGCATGCCTACAGACTGTATCCGTCCCTACAGTGAGGGACTCAATGAAGATGTCATTTCATCATTTATCATGCACGGCCCTTCATGGGATGCGGTGCATGATCATTACATTATATATCATGCCCGGCCCTTCATAGGATGCGGTGAATAATTATTTCATCATATATCATGCCCGGCCCTTCATGGGACGCGGTGAATTTATCATGCCAGGCCATTCATGGGATGCGGTAAATTTATCATGCCCGGCCCTTCATGGGACGTGGTAAATTTATCATGCCCGGCCTTCCTTTCATGGGACTCGGTGAGTGACGTATTAACAGCCTGCATAAGTAAAGTAATGAGGAACCATATGCAATTAGTTTATTATCTGAGATTCGGTATAACAATAGTCATGGACTATCATTTGAAGATCAAAACTATCATCATCTCACGTATCCTCTAACTTCCATTAGGGGCCACATCGACGGAGTCTCAAGATTCCTAGGATTTTATTAAGGTAATACCAAATGGCTTATGCAATCAGAGACACTTGTCATTATAGAGTTCTTAGGCATGGGAGCTCATACATTCAATTAGTATTCATCATATAGGGACTCGAGGGTAGCAATTCAACTACTTTAAGAACTTTGATATTAAGAAATGAATAGGACTTATAGTTCATGCTTCTCATGCATCCGATTACTATTTCCTGTATAGAAGGCTTGAGGGTGATATCTCAGCTACCTTAAGAGCCTTAGCATTTAGAAGTGAACACGAGTCAATAGGCTCTACATATATTACCTTTTATCCTATAGAAGCCTTAAAAAGGCAATAACTCAACTATTACAGGAGTTCTACCATTACGAAGTGGATAAAAATTATGGACTGTACTTGAAGCTTTACGAATGAAAATATCCCCAAGTTACATATACAAACCATTTATAACTTATATCTAAGACATGCCAAAATAAAGAAGAATAGCTTTACCTACTTATGCCAAAAACATGCCAAGAGAAGGAATAAGCTTTACATACCTCTTACGACTCTTTATCTCATTCGTCTCGTCGTTCTATGAACCTAAGTAATATAAAATCAACATGAATATTAATAACCCTTGTCTTTCCATCATCTTAGGTTACGTATGAGTATTCATAGAACTCAACTCTTCGCTCGCCTCCTCGATTAGCTCTTTAACTAGTTTATAGAGTTACCGGAAATTGGGCAGCATCTCCCCTATAATATGCCCTATCCAAATTCCCAATTACATTCCTAATTACTAAATCCAACCAAAAACAACAACCTTCAGCTCATATACAAGTAAAACATGGCAACATTACACAATATAAACTCCACCCAACTTGCTGAAAATTGTAATACCAAAATAGGGTTTGTAGTCTTTGTTTCGCAAAACCTTTAATTATACGAAATGAGGGGTCGTGTGGCTTTAACCAGAAGAACCCACACCCCTTTTAAAATACATTTAGTCCCTGCAACACATCACCACACACCTGCAGCATCACCCCACACGCACAACACCCTATTTCATCTACAATTTAACTATGACGACTTCACTTTTGATTGTTTCTATCGTCAAGCATATACACGACTTTTTTTATACTTACAGCAGTACAAAAGGTATATAATACACTACATAACAACCTCATAAATTCCAAATTTAAAGGAGAAGTCTTACCTTACCCGAAATTAGCCAAAACACACCAAAACTCGCCTCGAAACTTCTCTAGTCGCGCTGAAACTGTGTGGACTGTTTGCTGTCCGTTTTGGCTGCACCAAGTCATGATTTTATACTTATAATACCTCCATATCATCGTGGTATACTCTGGATAATTAATTTATGGAATGAAATTGGGACTTACCTATTTTGTCCTCCTAGCCGCCACACTTTTCTCTCTTAGCTTAGGGTTTTCATTTCTTTGTGTTGCTGAAGTTTTTGGTGCTTTGCTGCAGGTTTTTGAATAATTAACTGAAGCTAAGAGTCATTTTAACATGTATATATGGGCTGCCTTGGATGTGACACGTGTCAACCCCTTAGGGTGACACGTGTCGAGCCATAATTGGCCATCGTATCATGCTGCCAACTAGGGGCTGCCACATGGAACTGGGGTCCACCCCCCCCAAGCATATACATCACCTAATTAACTCTAAGTAGGTGCATCACCTGCTCTCTTGAGGTGTTGACACGTGTCTCTCCTCCATTGGATGCCACGTGTCGTCTTTTTCCCTTCCTCGTGGGTTCGTAATCTCGTCTTATTTTACGAGCCTATATAATCCATGCTACGTAAGCTTGGTATATCCTTAATCAATTCAAGTGTATAAGACTTCTAAATTAGTAGCTTACGTTGGTAAATCGAGTCCTACAACTAATTACTTGGCCTCCAATATCTTCTGGATTCTTATGACTCTATTTCCAACCTTCTCTACTATAGGGTATCATATTGTCCTTTCTTTGGAGTCGTTTGATAGTGTCATGGATTATCCGGCTCACATGATGACTTCTAAGAACCTTAAGAGCCTTCCCAGAACTTAGGAAGCTTACGAAGCATTCCAAGGTACCAAAGTACGGAGTTTAACATTTACATATTAAGCTATTGGATTGCATGTCGAGTTGACGTAGCAAAGATTACATAGGTTCTTAAAGTGAGACTAGATTACGAACCTACGAAAGACACGGAAGGAGGAATAGCACCTAATTGGAAGCAAGCAGGTGATGCACCTACTTGGACCAAATAGGTGACACACCTACTTGGGGATGGACCCCACGTCCACATGGCAGCATATGGGTGGCGGCATGGCATGAATTGGCGCCCTAGGGGGCTGCCACATGTCACCCCTAGGGGCTTCCACATGTCACCTCCAAAAGTGGGATATATATGCTGAAATTATCACTAAGGAAATCATTTTTCAGCATCTACACTCAAGGAAAATTGGAAAAAACTTGAGGGAGAGAAGAGAGAGTCACGGCAGCCACAAGAACAAGGTAGGCCCTCTATTTTTGATCCGTGAATTAATTATTTAAGGTATCCTACGGTTACCTAATGGTGTTTAATAGAGTAAATTAATTATTTGGGGCAGCAGGAAGTGCAGCGAGCAGTCCCACCAATTTTCAGCATGTTAAGAGAACTTTCGAGATAAGTTTTAGCAAGTTTTAGCAAGGTATGGATTAGTTCTCTTCTCTCACATTTTGGTAAGGGTTTGGACATATTATGATCGTGTTAATAATGTAAATTTAAGGTTTGTAGTAGCACCAAGCAGACAAAAAACAGCCACGACGTTTCAGCCGCGCTAGAAGAACTTCTGAGGCATGTTTAGGCAAGCTTTGGCCAATTTCGGGTAAGGTAAGACCTTTCCCTTCAATTTTTATTTTATGGTATTTTTATGAAGTTTATTACACGTTGATTAAGTGGCTGGAAATATGAAAATCCCATAAATATGCTTGACGTTTGAAACAAACTAAATTGGAATCGCTATAGTTAAATTATAGTCGAAGCATGGTATTGTGTTTGTGATGTGCTGATGCAGGTGTGTGGTGGTGTGTTGCAGAGACTAAAAGTGTTCTAAAATAAGTGTGGTATTTTTTGATTGTAGCCACATGACCCCTTGTTTTGTATAATTAAAGGTTTTGCGAAATAAAGAATAGAAACCCTATTTTGGTATCATAATTTTCAGCAAGTTGTTTGGAGCTTATGTTGTGTAATGTTGCCATGTTTTATTTTTATATGATCTGCAGGTTGTTGTTGTTGGTTGGATGTAGTGGTTAGGGATCTAATTGGAAATTTAGACAGGGCATGTTATAGGAGAGGTGTTGCCCGATTTCCGTTAACTCCTTAACTAAGGAATTAGTCGAGAAGACGAGCAAGGAGATGAGTTCTATAAATACTCATATGTAACTTAAGATGCTGGAAAATAGAGGGTTGTTTATGATCTTATTGATTTCATGTTAAATAGGTTCAAGAAACGATGAGGCAAACGTGTTAAGAGTAATCTGTAAGAGGTATGTAAAGCTAACATTTCCTCCTTTTGGCATGTTTCTGGCATAAGTATGGAAAGCTTATTCTTTCTCTTGGCATGTTTCAACATAAGTATGAAAAGCTAATCTTGTTTTTGGCATGGTTTTATGAAACAAATATATGACTTTTTTTAGTTCCAAGGAAGTTCCTATTCCTAGAGCCACTAGGATGGCCAATTTCTTGCTTTCCAAAGGACATTTTATTGCGCTTTGATACGAGTATATAATTCCAGAAATTCCATTTTGATGTAATCCATAGTGACTTTCAAAAGGTACTTAATGTGATTCTTTTCTTGATTTTGAACGATAGCTTATTTTAATTATTCCATTGAGCCTTATAATATCTTGAAATATGGAAATGATTTCAGAAAGACTATTTTCACATAGACTATCATGACATTTGAAAGACATGAACTGTGATTATCGCTCAATTTCTCTTATATGACTTGGCATCGGAGTTATGCTATCGAGTCTCTGGAAATATTTTTTGTATATTGCATATAGTTTCTCACTACTCCACTCGTGGATGCCTCAATGCTTCCTTCATCGAGCTCGAGTCAGGTTTTGTTATCGTACGTACTTCTCTGCATTGTTCGTCGTGCCCCGACGTGAGGGGGAAGGTACGACCTGTACATGGGTTTTGTTGAGGTATGATGTGCCAAGTACACATATGATATGATATGATATGATCTTATATGAACATCTGATAAGATATGATCTATTACGGAGATATTCCCTACTCTGGAGTTATGATGTGCTGTGGCGCCAGTAAAGGGGCGGCGACCACATTTTGTATTTGTTCACCGAGTCCCATAATGGGGCCGGATATGGCATATGTTTTTGTGCATACATTATCTGTGGTTATTAAAAACATTTAGATATTCTGGATATTTTGCTCATTTTTGCACCTTCTATTTTGGTAATGGCTTTACTTATTACAGTCTATGCTTTATATACTCAGTATATATATCGTACTGACCCCCCTTTATTCGAGGGGGGGTGCATTTCATGCCCGCAGATACAGATGTTCATTTTGGAGATCCGACAGCTTAGGATTTCTACTCAACTATGTTGGAAGTGCTCCACTATTTCGAAGCCTAACTTTTGGATGCTGGTTATTCAGTGTATATATTTATTTATTTAGGGGTACAGTAGGGGCCCTGTCCCGCCATATGATATAGTTAATACTCCTAGAGGTCTGTAGATATATGTATATGGGTTGTTGTGAGTTTGTTCAGTTGTAAATGTTTTTATGATATGGCAGCCTTATCAGCTTATGTACCATTTCATAATATGATATGAATAAAAAAGGCTATATGTACATGAAAATGTTATTACCCATTAGGGTTCTTGTGTATAGTTCATATATTTGACAATTATGTATATAGAGGTCCAGGTCGAACCCTAGTCGCGACCTATGGGGTTGGGTCGTGACATGGACATATCTCCCTTCAAGTCTTTGACACCTGTATCTGTTGACTCTATCTTTTGCAGAACATGTGCAACATGTCGTCTATTTTCAAGTTTCCAGAACTAGTCGCAACTCGATATCTGTTCTTAGGAGGCACATACACACCGCTATGGTCATTCTTGAAAGTATCTTTGCTTTTGCAGTTTCCTTGATCATCGGTGCCAGCTCGTTCATAATAGGAATTCTTTTGAAAGTTTTGACCTTGATTTCTAGAATTGTAATTCCGAAAACCCCCTGGTTATTCAAAATATTTCACTTCCTCCTCAAAATCTATCTTTGACTAATCATACCTGTTAGAGCCCCCAATTGCATTTACCTTTTCAACACCTTCGGATAGTAAGCACTTAGTTAGTAAATCCATCTGGGTTTTGATGCAAGCCACATCTTGATCACGCTCTTCTCTGCTTCTCTTCTCAGCCGACATCTCAAATGTATGGACCAGGCCTCCAACCTTAAAATCTCTAGTGTGCCAAGCCCTTTTAGTATTTGAAATCTGATCCAAGATTGCTAATGCTTCTGTAAAGGTTTTGGACATGAAAGATCCACCACAAGCTTGATCAACCACTAGCTTAGTCAAAACGTTGCATGATTCTTAGAATAGCTCTATCAAATGCTAGTCTATGAGATTATGATTTGGGTACTGTTTCAGCTTCTGACTGAATTTCAACTACAAGTCATGTAGAGCTTCATGAGGGAGTTGTTTGTGTGCATTGATCTCATCCTTGATCTGTAGATTTCTTGAAGGTGGGAAGAATTATTCTAGAAATGCTTCCTTCAATTCTCTCCACTTGGGGATTGAGTTATGCGGGAGTTCATTTAGCCACTTGATTTCCTCCCCAGATAGAGAAAATAGAAATAGTCACAGGCAAATTATTGTTTGGATAACCCTAGGGATGTCATATATTTTGCATGTACCAATGAAGTTCATCAGATGCTGACATTCCTCATCTCCAGCCGCTCCTTTAAACAATCCTTTCAAGTTCAAGAGCTAAAGCATGGTGCTAGTGATGGTGAACTTCACGCTTGGTGGTGGTGAAGGAAAAATTATCGCCCAATGGCTCCAACCCCATCCATATCTGGATCATCATCCTCCACAGCAAAATCAATGGGCCTTTGTTGTTGTGCTTTATGTCATTGTACTGGTGGATGATGCTGGGGTGCATCTTCCAAATCTTTTTCCTCATCCCCAAGATTATCATTATTACCATAATTAACTCCGTCTTGGGATTCTGCAAGCTCTCTCAACCTTTGCGCCTTATTCTCTTGTGCCTTAATTTTGTTAATAGACTTTTATAGCTCAGGATCACAAGAGTGCAGTGCTTCACCCTTACTTCGGGTGTTGGGCATGCACAAACATGTATGCTGTATGAAACATAATAACAAACAAAAATAAAATTAGGAAATAAGACTACAAACTGAAATAAATACTAATAAAATTGTACTGTATTAGATTAGTTATCCGTCTCCCCTGCCCTGTTAGAACAGTCTGGTCTGTAACAACACAACCTGAAAGGAAGCCATTCCTAATAGGAAGGGAATTTCTTACCACACGGACTCTCCATAGCCAATTTTCCATTTTTGATAGAAGGTGGTCGTTTTTTAATCTTCCCTTTATTTTACTTTACCCTAGTGGAAATTCATTTTGAAAAGTTACTAGGTAATTAGTGAAGAGGTTTATAAAAGTAACAAGCTTGGTGGAAAGCTCTTTTCTTAGGAGGAAAAGCTAAGTATGCCCGAGTAGTCTTGATATTGGTTGGAGAAGAAAGAGGAGTCTTCAAGGTTGACCTCTCGAGCTGGGACATCATCCACATCATCATCATCCTTCTGACGATTCGAAATTCTCGTCGTCGGCTTCCTCTCCCTGTAGGTCGAGCTTCCTTTTCAGCCCTCTCACTTCATTCGAGCGGAATTACATCCACCCTCGAGGTAGAGTTGTGTTCGCATATGCATCTATTTTTCTCAATAAAGCATGTTCCCAAAGTGTGATAAAGATGAGACCGTATAAAATGAATATTCATCAAATTGACTATTTTCCAATTTGTTCTTTCGTCGATGGGGCCTTAAAACAAAAAAAAGAAACTATGGATTTCAGCGAGGGAAATGTCTGGCGAGACACGTTTAACGTAGTAGAAGGTTTAATTGATAGGAATAGTACCCTATCTATGTTTCTATGATGGCCCAAGAACACGCCCATTCTTCAGCCGTAGAGAGATTTTTGAATTGCGAGGTACCATTACGAGCTCAATATATACGAGTGTTATTCCGTGAAATAACTTGAAAGGACTAATCCAACTACAAATAAAAGAGTAAAGCGCATTATCTTCATTCTACTTCCAATTTAATGTGTTATGCATAGTGACATTTGCCAATCCTGTTCCTGTTAGGAATCAATTTGAGAAAAAATATACAACCACGAGATCTCTCTCTTTCTTATATTTCAAAGCCGTATTCCTTAGCACCGATGCTAAAATTTGATATTCCCAAACTTACACTTTAATTTAGAAGTATAAAGCGGTCTATGTCAAATATAGAACCCAACTAGGTTGATGTCAAACCCACAGGGAATGCGGAGGAAATAAGTCTATTAACACTTAAACGCAGGTGTAGTCAATATTTTCAAACAATAAACATGAATAAAGTAAATGGGGTTTTTGTTGTTTTAGTAAGTAAATATTCTCAGTAACAGAGTAAAATAGACTTAAGGTTGTAAACAATATGAGCTAGTAACTAGGACTGCATTCTTCATGACATGTAACTCATTGGTTATTAGGTATTGGTGATATCATATCAATGCATCGCATGAAAAATATAGAAAGTTATTTACATTTAAATACCTCACAGTCTGATTAAATGTATTTCACTTATCAGCTCCCGGTCTCAGAGTGTATTACCACTTATTCCTTGCTTTAGATCTCAGAAAACTATCCCCTTCTTAGACGAAGGTTTAGACATCGAATCTCTATTAAAGTTTTGTTTTCCTAATCATTACCCCTCTCCCGAGAAAGTAATGAATACAACTGAGTTTTAATGTGTGCACTCATTAAAAGAAAAACAAGATGAAGAAAACTACAATTTAATGCTAAATACTTAACGGCAATAACCTATACGTTGGCCTACTTCATTTTTGTGTCATGGTTCCCACAACCTTAATTATAGGGTTTAGCTACTCATATTCACAAGAAATGAATTTGAAAAGTTATTGAAGTATGTTGTCACAATGTTCACAATACTTAAAACTCAGTAAAAATGCATAACCCTTAAAACAAAACATGTTCGGGTATTTATAGAAGTACAAAACCTACTCCTAAATAAACTAGGAAAACTGGTTGGCACATGTCACAAAGACTCTTCATGAGCCGTGGTGTAATTCACTGTCCGTGGAGAAAATTTGTGGTTATTTCCTTGACTTCATCATCTTCTTTTTCACGACTTCACAACTAGGTTTCATGGTCCATTCAGGACAACACGCTCCATGATCAATATTGAAGAAATCCCCTTGGACTTTTCTTTGAATCATCTGTACTTTCTGCACAGGCAACATACACGACCCATGGTACTTTAAACATCTCGTGGTCAAAATCATGGAAATCTCCTTGACTATCTACTGAATCTTTTTAGCTCCTCATTCGCACACACCTTTCATGGCTAGTACACTTCTCCACATCCTGTGAAGGGTGTCATAGGGATTTAATTGGCAAAACATTTCAGCTACAGTTCTTAGTAGTCTTTTAACGGGTGGTATCCATGATCCTTTCACTGGTTCACAATCTATGGAGGCTCTCGTGAACCCACATTTGTAGCCAATTTCATAGCAAAACTCATAAACAACCAATAAATCATGTGCAACTCCATTTTCCTACAAAATAACCAAAACACATATCATATTTACAAAAACACACTTGGAACTCACACTTTTCCACTATTTTGAGAGTCAAAAGTGTTGCAAATACGCAACACATCAAACTCCTTATTATTATCTTTAATATGGGAAACACTATTCATTGATAATCCACGAAGAGAATCGAAAACCACATTCACCTTATTCGGATGGTACAACACGCTCATATCATAGTCCTTCAACAATTCAAGTCATCTTATTTGTCGAAGATTCAAGTCCTTTTGGTTGAACACATATTAAAATATCTTATGGTCGATGAAATCATCAACATGGACAACATAAAGATAGTGTCTCCAAAGTTTCAAAGCAAACACAACTACCGCCAACTTCCAGTCATGGGTCGGATAGATCTTTCCATTAACCTTGAGTTGCCTACAAGATTATGTTATCATTTTTTTTGTTTTGCATCAATACACAACCAAGACTAACCCTTGAAGCATCATAATAAACAACAAACCCATCATACCCTTCTAGTAGAGTCAATATCGAGTAGAAGTCTTCTTATTTTTTAATTCTTGAAACTTTTCTCATTGGCCTCAAACTATTTAAATTTCTCCTTTTTTTGGATCATAGTAGTCAAGGGTGATGCAATGGAAGAGAAACCTTCCACAAATCATCTATAATAACCGACTAAGCCAAAAAAACTTCAAATATAAAAAGGATAAAAAGGTTTAGGCCAATTTTTAACCGCTTCGGTTTTCTTAGGATCAACCATAATTCCTTCACCTGAGACAATATGTCCAAGGAAAGCAACAAACCTTAACCAAAACTCGCACTTGCTAACTTTATCCTTGAGAACTTGCAACACCATTCTCAAATGATCTTCATGCTCCTCTTTGCTCCAAGAATAGACCAAAATATCATTAATGAATATAATTACAAACATATCCAAATATTGATTGTTAACAAAGTCTATTTCCCTTTCGGGAGGTATACCTAGGAGATAATTGGGAAAAACCATTAACAACTCATTAACAACTGAAACTGACTCAAGAGTAGAAGCTTTAGAATTTATATCCCTAACCGATACTAGATGATAGATGTAACTCTTGGAAATCATTTTCCGAGCTTTCAGTCACGAGATGAATTGACCTTTAAACACGGAATTACTATTATTCTATTCTAGGGCTAGCTCATTGGGAAATTAAAACTTAACCACACAGGTTCTACAACATATAGAAGCATAACATGCATGTAGCTAATCTATACCAAAAGTAACCTCAAAATCGATCATATCAAGCTTTACTAGATCAACTGATGTAATTTTATTAAAAATCAAAACTAGACAATTTCTTTTAACTCTTTTGGCCACAACTAAATCACTAATAAGAGTATAGATTGAAAAAGACTCCAACAAGATCTCGGGACTAACAACAAACTTCAAAGTAAGATAATGAGTAACAAATGATAGAGTAACACCCAGATCTAATAATGCATAAATGTCAAAGTCAAAGACTTTCAACATACCCATCACAAAATCGGCTAAAATCCTCTAACTCCTAACAAGTATGCAAAGCATAAAACCTATTTTGGCACTAACCGCCACCCCAAGTAGTACCCTACTGAACCGGATGGCCTGTAGCCTTAGTCTAGGTATGGGGCCAACCACTATATCTACAATCCTTCGCATGATGAGCTGGCTTACCACACCTATAACATGCACCCAATCCCGCCAAGCGCTCTCCTTTATGGTTCCTCCAATATTTCTTGCATGCGGGGATGACTTGACCACTCGGAGCTACTTCTTGGACCTTAGGGTTAGATACCCTATCTTTATTGAACTTTGGAGCCACAATGTTTGAATAAATTTAGCCTGAATAACTTTAGTGAAAGTGAGGGTGACCACCATTATCAGATCTAGAGTATGAAAAGTTACCACCGTTGGTTCTTACCCTCTTGGACTCCCTTGCCTTCTCCCTAAGCTTTATATCCTTAATTTGTTTGGCATGGGTCAAGATCCTTAAGATATCCATCTTCCTAATTAGCATGGAAATTTTGCACTCTTTGGACCCCAAGTTTGAAACACCTGAAATAAATTGCTCATACGAGCTCTTGAGTCGAATACCATGAATGGGGCGTATTTTGACAATTAGGGGAATTTGAGGGCATACTCGCTCAAACTCATGCTACCTTGTTTCAAGTTTGTAAAGTCTTGAATCATAGACTCCCTTAGCTCAAGGGGAAACAAACAGTCAAGAAATACCTCTTTAAATTCTTCCTAACTAATGGGACCCACTTTTTTAGCTCATTCCCCTTTCCATTGATCAAACTAAATTCTAGCAACTCTTTTCAATTGGTAGGTGGTCAACTCCACCATTTACATTGGTATTATCCCTATAATAGCCACAATCTTGAGAATGCTTTCAATAAATTCTTGTGGATCTTTGTGTAACACCCCCTAAAATATTGTATGTGGTATTTTAATTTTCGATGAAAATGATACTACTTCTGTATTTTGAGCATAACTTTTCATAGAATAGTCCAAATTAGGTGATTCAAATTTTTGAATAACTCAACATCATTACCTACAACTTTCATGAAGACCATATCTTAAGATTCGTAGGTTAAGTAGATCATATAAATGAATCTTTGAAAGACATAGTGTTGTGATGAAATAGAGTATCTGTAGAATAAAAATCATATCTCACAGTAGGATGCGCCAAATTGGCTGATTCTTGAATGACATAAAACTAGACTTCTATTTATACAATTCTTATGAATATACCAAATCCTAATAGGGAATTTATCTTGTTCAAATGCAACTTCGAAAAAGGGTATTCAGTTAAAAGAGAGTTCATCTCACCTACCATAGAAAGATCTAGAACCATTTGACATCATACATGACATCAAAATCCTCCATTGAATTTTCAAGATCATCATTTGTAATTATTTTTATTTATTCTTAGGTCCCTCCTCCACACCTATAAATACCCACCTTATTTCCTCATTTTATTCATCAAGCTTTCTTAAGAAAGTTTTCTCTCTATACACTTCTTTACTTATTCTCAAATATAATTTTAGTTTTAGTAGTATAAAAATATTATTTAGGTGATTCTTATACTCCGGGTAGTACACAAAATGCTCCGACGAGAACAAAAGGCTAGGGGTCCAAGAGTGTCCTAATTCGGAGTAAAGCTTCGGATTTAAGGTATGTAAGGCTTTCATAGCATTGGATTGAGTTCGTCCATGCGCCCAATATTTAAATTCATTATAATTGAGTTATAGTTGAGGTTTATCCAAATCTTGAATTCTAAATGAATTAATTCTTATTCTATTGAGTTAGATATATTATGCATTGAGATTATTATTATTTTTATCTCTCATATTATTAGAATTATTGTTCATGGCTACTTTCCCATGAATCCTAATTGATTTGATGTTCTTGAATATTTTTACACATATTTTGAGTAAGGATATTAGCTTTTAATAATCATTAACAAAAGAGTGATTTGAATTAATACTATATATGTATTTTATTGAGTTTTGAAAGAACAAAAGAATTAAGTTTAAATAAATTTGATTCTTTAGATTAAATGATGTTTTGAGCAAGATGTTTTGATGAGATGTAAATGATATTTTTGAAGTATAATGATTGATTAAGAGGTAATGAGATGAGTTTGATGATTTAAATTGAAGTACAATGAGACTAGATGATGAGGTTAATATGAGCACATATTTTGGGAGTAGTATTGAGCACTGAGTTGGGTAAGAGTTTAATTAACTCACACCCCAGAACTACGTAGCCAGCGTAGGATGGAGGCTATGCCTCTTATGTCCCAAAAAGAGGACTTTGATGATTGGATCCAAGATGGTGATGTCCTTTACCCTGGCAAGGTATTGGATGGATGTGGCAACGACATCGCTTCATTGTATCATCACTAGTTCATAAGTGATGGTTGTCGGTTAGAGAAACTCCCAACTGAGTAAGAAATGCTTATTATTATTTTTAGATTTGCATTACATATTAATATTGAGATGATATTGAGTTCTGAGTCGAGTCTTCTTGAGAGGAGTTTCTTGATATTTGTCCTTACTTTTCTGCCATTTTACATACTCGTACATTCCATGTACTGACGTCATTCGACCTGCATCATTTTATGATGCAGATATAGGTGTTAGAGATCCTCAACAGGCGCATCGTTGAATATCATTTCTTTTCAGTTATTTGGTGAGTCCTTCTTGTATTCGGAGGAACTCCTTATCCTTTTATTATTGTTGAGTGTGATATTTCTTTTGAGGTAGTCATGGACATGTCATTGGCACCATCTTATAGCATTAGAGGCTTCATAGACAGAGTTTAATGATTTAATTGGAGTAGTTCTCGTTTGAAACTACTTCTCCTAAAAATTTCTTTCTTTCATTTGATGTTGATGATGGAGATCCCACATAAATATTCATATTAATTCTTCTGCTGATGAACGAATAAGTAATGAGACCAAGTGGTTCTCTTAGAGGCCAAAGATGGATTTTGAGTGCCGGCCACGCCTAGGTACCCTCTCGGGGCATGACACTTTGTCTACCTTTGACTCTTAAAACTCTGAGGGACTCATTCTCCTGAAATCAGAACCCTTGTTACCACCGTGCCCATATTTGGGTTCAGGGTAGCAACTACCTCTTTGTTGGCTTGAGCTACCACAGCTTGAGCAAGTACTTGGAAAGCGGCTCATAACTCTGCATGGGAAACTTGATCACTCAAAGGGTCATTTGGTGCTTGGTGCTCCTCCTCAACATTTCTTTGAACGGGGATTCTTTGTAGAGGCATAATTCCGAAATCACAAAGAGAAAGCATTAGAGGGAAAGCCTTAGGGTTTGACTCTATCACATGATAAGATCATGAAAGAAGTGGAATTTTCTAAAATGCCTCATAGACTCCTATTCATATATGTGGTGCGCTTCACACCAATGAACAAAACTCTACTTGGTGCGGCATGTTAGACTCCCTAAGACACTTTAAAACTCGTGTTCTAATACCAAATTTATCACGACCTAAGCTAGTCCATAGGCATGACACGATGATCAAAATATTGAGGGACTCTAACCAAGACTCTTAGCATACCTCGCACAAATAAGGTAAGTAATAACATCAATGAAAACATAAGTAGAAAATAAGCCTCAAACAAAAAATCATATAAAGAGGAATCTTAAAGCAGCATGTCCAAATACTCAGAGCTATAACTTATGGTAGTCTAAATCATGCCCCTACTTAGTCTAGATGGAGGCATAAGACATGTTCCTAACTCACCCAAAAGATAAAACTAACCTAATGAAAGAACTATAACTCATGTTGGTTATGCCCTCGGGAAAAGAAGACTCACAAATCAAGTAATGATAGTAATAGACAACTCTACCCACGAACAGAAAGAGCATGATCATCGAGCCTTATATTATTATACAATGTAGGCAAAATTATGTGTTACTACATGTAATGCACTAAGTATGTGAGAAGTATGCATGGAAAATAATAATACAATATAAGCAATATGAACATGGAATGCATGACCAATATCTTTAAAAATATGAGTAAAACTTGAAAACATTGGAATATCATATCATAACCACGTGGTTAATGCATCATAAACATCATAAAGACATACCATTTCATATACCTTTGTGTGGGATAGGACCTTAACCGACACTTAAGACCATACAAGCTATAACATGGAATCTAATGTAACTCCCACATTGAGAAGAGACAGTCTACTTGTCAAGGTAGACTCTGTGAGAACATCTTTAATTTAAGCCAATTGTTTTTTTATGGGCAAAAAACCTTGCCCCGAGGATCCCACCCTTAGTGACGGTCAGGGGTTGAGCAGCACACCTCCAAGACTTATTATAGATAAAAATAGAAAGTACAAGGAGTGGGACATAAACCTTACCTCCATTCTTAAGTTTGTTCATAAGTCAGCTAACCTACTAAGGTCGTCTAACTCATCCACGATACAATAAAGTGCCTCCTAAATACAAGAAAAGACTATGCTGGCAACATATTTAGGGACAAGAGGTTGGTACTAGGATTCCATGGGTCTCTCTTTGAGCTTTCGGACAGAATTCCACCTCAAAGTCCTCTCGGTGCTTAGTCATTATTCCAACAGAATTCATTAAAACATAAGCATTCACATCGTTAGAAAAGGCTATAGTAAATACCAATCCAATCATCATAAAAATAAATATAAGAGTAGTTCATTAAGATGATTGATTCATACAAGAATGAGATAACCTTTAAATCCTTATGAATCTGTGAGTCAATGAGAAAATCTTTCACCATATTCAACATGAATGTGTGATAATTTCCTTTCACAACCATAGATACTTGTTTGAAACATCATTGAAATCATAATTCATCATCATCATAATTTTTCATAAATACTTCATCAATTCACAATCATAACTTCATAATTTTGTACTTGAAAATAGTATAATGCATGGTCTTTGGAAATCAACTTTAAATCAAGAAATTTAACCTAAATTAGGCATATTAAATCAATGATTATAAAATAAGCTATAATTGAATTGACCTAATTCAATTTTACGAGAAGTAAAGCTAGAAGATAATCATAGAAGAAGATTTGGAGAAAAGTCTTTTTGGGACTCCATGGATTAAATCCCACATACCTCGATCTCGAAGCCTAAATAATGGAGATTAGAAAACTTGAAACCTTGGAGATCCCTAAATTGACTTGAGAATTTGTCCTTTGGAAGAGAAATTCTAGAGAGAAGATTTGTGTAATGAATGATTTAAGTTGGAATGAGGGGAATTCAAAGGGTTTGGGTAGTTATATTCCTTAGGAATAGGCCTAAAACTATGTAAATTAGGGATCAAATGGATCAGAATTTATTAAAATATCCCAACTTAAAACTAGCAAGGTCGATCGAGCTCACCGTTCCGATTAGCAAGTCATCAACCACTTGGCCTAACTAGCTAATTTGTCTAACATACTGATCAGAAAACCTTTGAAGTTTTTGGTGAGAAGACTTGGCTCACCGGACAAATTGGTGAGTCACTGACTTGTTCCTTTCCTCGCCCTGTTCCACTTTTCCCTGCGAACGTTTTTGATAATTTCTACGAGAAGGCACTACTCGCCAACCCCTTTTAGTCAGTCGCCAACCTGTCTGTTCCTCACCAATCTTAATTGCCTCTAAGCCAAAATTTTTGTATCATTTGGTGAGCTACTCGACTCATTAGTGAGTCTCCAAGATGACCTGGCGAGTCACCAAGGCCTTTTTGTCACGACTCAACCCCGTAGGCCGTGACCGGGTGCCCAAGCTGGACACCCACATATATGCCTATAAACCATAAGTAAGTCTGTCTCTCGAGGGACCATGACTTATCATTTAGGCAGCATAACACCTGAGCGGACGAGGCTATCATAGCATGTGGTGTTATCCCATTATATACATATACGCGAGTCGACAAGGCTGCCACGACAAAGGGAACATCCCAAAACATAAATCATATGGGCATTATCGAACACACAAACATACACAACCCACACACTTATCTATAGACCTCTAAGAGTGTTGATAACTATATATAGAGCGATAGGGCCCCCGACGTACTCCTGAATAAGCAAATATATACATAGGAGGTTTGGTACCAAAACTCAGCTCTGAATCAAAGGAGCTTCTTCCTACTTGCTGAGTGAAATCCTAAGCTGGCGGACTCCCAAAACTTATGTCTGTACTTGTGGGCATGAAATGCAGCCCCCCTCCCTTGGAAAGAGGGGGTCAGTATGACATATGTACTGAGTATGTAAAGTATAAAATATCATAAAGAGGGCACAACTAACATAGGGATGCAGGGGACAAGCATAACGTTCATAAAACTACAATACCTGCATCTTATAAAATAGAGTCGTATATACCCTCATCAACCCTATACCCAACCCGCTAGGGGACTCGGTGTTACAAACACATCATCTATCATGATAGGCATATATATGCTATTAGAGCTGTAGAACGTACAACCCGATCCATGTATATAGCAAGTACATACCGAGGAACGATGACCCGATCCATATATTATATAATAATGCTGAGGAAGGATGGCTCGATCCATGTCTTATATAATAATATCGAGGTATGACGTCCTGATCCATATATCATATAATAATGCCGAGGAGCGATGTCCTAATCCGTATGCATACATATCATTTAAAAATGCCGAGGAACGACAGCCCGATCCACATATCACATAACAATACATATACATGCATGTAAGACTTGGTAACATGTCAAACATCCCTCAGGTATCACCATAAAGTATTCCCAAGAGCCCCTAGGTATAGGAACTTACACATCCCATCACTGTTCAGCCTATAAAAGGCTTGAGGGTCGTAGTTCAACTATTTTAAGACCCTTATTATTCAAAAGTGGGTACAAGTCATGAGTCACAACCGGAACCTATAGAAGGAATTACCTCTAACTCATATCGTTCATCGTTTCACTTACATTGAGTCATTTCAAGAGAAGGAAGGGATAGGCTTCATGTGTACTACTTTTCATCATGTAGAAGGCTTATAGGACAATAACTCAACTATCGCAGGAGTTCTAACATCAAGGAGTGAATAAGATTAATGAATCATGCTCGGGGATCTATGAATCGAGTTATCCCCACATTACATATACCAACCACTTATGGCTAAGACATGCCAAGAGGAAAGAAGAGTTAAGCTTTACATACTCATCCCTTCCTAACGTATGGAAGGCTTGAGAAGGCCTAGTTCAATTACTGTAAGAGTTCCATCATTAAGAAGTAAATAAGAACCGTGAATTATGCTTGGAATATATGAGTAGATTTACCCTAAAGCTCCTATCATTCATTACTTGACTTGCAGACATGCCAAAAGAAAGGAAAGATAGGCTTTACATACCTTTTATCGAGTAATTGTACCCACTCTTGCTTCGTCGCCTTCTGAACCTATTTAACATGAAGGTAATACTAATATTAATAACCTTCAATTTTCCAACTTCTCAAACCATAATCAAGCATCTATAGGAACCATTTCCTTATGGGCCTTTCTCAAGTAGTTTGTTAATCGGTTAAGAAGTTAACGGAAATCGGGAAGCACTTCTCTTATAACTTTCCCTATCCAAACTTCCAATTACATAATCAATTACTAAAGCCAACCAAAAACAACAATAAGCATCTTACATAAAAGTAAACCACTTCAACATTACGCAACACAAACTCCAAACAACTCGCTTAAAACTACGATACCAAAATAGGGTTTTCAATCATTATTTCGTAAAATCTTTAACCACGCAAAATGGAGGGTTAGGTTTATGCAACCAGAAGCACTCACACCTATTTTTACCCATTTTCCATCCCTGCAACATTCCATAAAACTATCTCCAAAGAAAACGACACAATCACAACAACACTATACAACCTTAACAACTTTAGCTCGGCTAGAACAACTTCAATTTAGTTTGTTTCTAACGCCAAGCACACTTATACATTTTTCCTACTTCCAACTTAATTTAACACATGTAATACACTCTATAACAATATTATTAACTCCACTTTGAAAGTAAAGACCTTACCTTGTCCAAACTTATCTCGGAAGCTTTCTAACGCGGCTGAAAAGTAGTAGACTACTCGTTACCCTTCCTTGCTGCCCCAAACTAGTAATTTACATTATTAAACACCGCTATATCACCATAGTATACCTTAAATAATTAATTTACAAAGAAGAAATTAGAGCCTTACCTCTCCTTTCTCAAAACCATAGCTCCCCTTAGGTTAGTTCTAGGTTTTTCTTTCAACTTTTCTTTTAAATTAAAGAGATAAAGAATGAGAACTTGATGAATTTGTCATCAATACACCTATATATATATCCTTTAAGAGGTGACATGTGTCATCTCCTAAGGGTGACACGTGTCCAACCCTCATTGGACTAACCAAGCTATGCCACCACTCCAAGGCTGCCACGTGGCTATGTGGGACCCACTCCAAGTAGGTGTGTCATCTAATTGGTCCAAATAGGTACATCACCTACTTAGTCCAAATAGGTGCATCACCTTCTTTCTTTCGAGTAGGTGCTACGCCTCCTTCCACCTCTTTCGTGGGTTCGTAATCTCATTTCACTTTAAAAACCTATGTAATCCTTGATACGTGAGATCAACATGTACTCCCATAGATTAAGTATGTAAGACATCCAAGATGGTAGCTTATACAAGTAATTCGAATCCCAAGACTTGTTATTTTGGCCCCCAACTCGCTTCAAATCCTTGTAGCCCTATTTCCAGCCTTCACTCTTATGGGGCATCATGTTCTCCCTTCCTTAGAGTTATTTGATAATATTATAGATAATATGGGTTACCGGACAACTTTTAAAAAACTTAAGAAGACGTTCCGAAGCACAAAGGTATGGGGTATAACACTTTTGGCGGGCATCAGACTCCAATTTTTTTACAATTATCCATTTTACTCAAAATTTTGACTTTTCAACTTTCATGGCCTCACAGAAGTATTGGGGGATTCCATTCTAATAATCATGACAAGGCATGTGTGATTGTATAACTTGGTAATCTCAACACCTCCATAGAAGGTTTTAATACCCATACGCAGGTCTCCTTGCATAATACTCCAAGCACTTTGAAAAATAACCCACTGTACCCATCTGGTTTTGGAGAACTATTTGGATCAATAGAGTATGTTGCTTCTTTGACCTCTTAGTTTGTGAGACCGGCAATGAGAATTCCATTTTCTTGGTTAGTGACTTTGATTTTTAGTTGGTTGGTGGCCTCCAAGTTTTTGTCTTATCTGCTCTGAGGAGAAAGTTTTCTTGAAATATTGTACTACTACTTCTGAGATAGCTTATTTTCCTTCAATCCATTGATGTTGATCATCCATGATCTTGTTAATAGTAAGTTTTTTTATTCTATTCTTAAACACCCCATGAAAGTAAGTAGTGTTACCAGCCCCTCTACAAGCCATTTAATTCTAGTTCTTTTACCTCAATACAGTCTGTTGCACTTTAAAAAACCTAGTGTATGTTGAAATGCCATCCTACTTTCCACATTGTTGTTATGAATAATCTTTTCTTCTAGTAGAAGGATTTCCTTTTCCTATTTCTTAGATTCCTCATAAATGTCTCCAAAAGCTTTTCTTGACCACTCGCTTAGCTCCTTGGCATTTCTTTTGAGCTTTTGTTGAAGGATATAGAGAGGATTGCTAGTGACCTCTTCTTCTTTTCTCACATGTACTACTTGGAAAATATCTTGGTAAGTAGTCCACACATTAAAGAATTTGAAGTATTTAATGTTGTTAGTTTGATTATTGGTAAACCTGATGAGCAAGGGAGCATGATCAGAGCAAGCCCTTGCCAAGTGTATCACGCAAGTTCCCTCAAAGTAGCAAACCATTAGGAGTTAAACAACAGTCTATCCAATCATTTCTATATTTTCTGGAGGGTCACTTTGGTCACACAATGTATATATTGAGTTAGAGAAACCTCTATCTTGTAAGCTACAATCATCAATACAAGAAATAAATTCTAAGTTTTTATTTAGGTCAAAGGGTCTCCCTCCCAACTTTTCTTCAAAACAAGTGATCGAATTGAAGTCTCCAACTCCACCGCATGGTTCCTGCATCACTATTGCAGTATATTTAGATCATCCTAGAGCTCCATTCTTTCCTATTCTGCACACTTAGAATAGGCAATTGTTAAATAAAAATGAGTAGGAATGTATTGAGAGGGAATTTTACATAGAACCTGTTGTTCTTTATGCTGCACAAGATTCACATTCACTTGGTTAGACCAAAAGATCCAAATTTTGTTGTTGATATTCTTGAAACAATAATTGTATCCATGCTTCCTCCTTAAAACATCAATCTTTTCAGGGCTGAACATAGGTTCTTGTAGGATGGTCATTGCAAAATTCTATTAATGTTTCATAAAGTTAAGTCACTCAAGGGTTCCCATTGATGATATCCCCCTAATAATCCAAGATATTGTGTTAAACATTAGTAACATTAGAATTATAATCCTTTGTAGGCTCTTGAAATTTTCTTTTTCCTCCTTAGTTTAGAGTTTTATCGGCAATCTCTTTGCTTTTGTATCCCTCTTGGTGAAAACTTATTGTAGAATGTAACTACTTGTTGGGCTTGTTGTGTTTTATCATGATCCATAAAGTACATTTTTTTGTCCTAGCCACCATATATGTCATCATCTAACTTGTTGCCTTCAATGCCAACTTGTGTCATTTCTAGGTATTCATCACAAGTGTTATTGTCATTCTCTATTGCAGCATCTCCTCGGTTAAGTATTTGGATTTTCATACTAGTATTGTGTTTGTAGGAGTTCATGTTTTTCTCCTTGGCCTTGTTCCCAATAATTTTATTTACAAAGTCAAGGAAATTTGGTTTCAGTATTCCTCCAACCTTTCTATAAGGGTTATTTACTTCATTTTTGTAAACTATTTCCACCTCTTTGGGGAAGGCCACCTTAGAAGTGGGATTTCTTTTCCTACTATTTTATCTGATAGTTTTCACATTCATCTTTAGCTGAGATTCTACTTCCCTTTGTTGTTCCTCCAAGAGTTTGGACAAGTCTGCTATTTTAACACTCTTATTTTTTCTTGTTGCCACTCTTTCTTTCTGTACTTTGGCTTTTTGCTGCTTTATTTTCTCCCTTTTGCTATTTCTCCTTTATGTTGATGAGAATCAGGTCCTATTCTCCTTCTATCTGAGGTTTAGTTATTTCCATAACATCATTTTCTTCCGTATGTTCTTGTAAGTTGGTATATATGGTTGTGTGGATGCTCTATGTAATCCTGACTTATTTTTATTCTACCTTTTCCCTTTCCTTTCTTCATTTCTACTACCTTCCTGTAATACCCCTCAAAATTTTCCCAAAGATTCGGACCCTTCCTGTGTTTGGGAGGGGGGTCGAACCCGAGTATCTTGAAGTATATTCGTGAGTTAAGATGAGTCTCTGAGGGACTGAGTAGTGTTAGAGGTGATGCGGGGTAACCAAGGACCCCTAGGGCCGAACTAAGTCCAAAGATCCGTCGTGGATAAGTTTATGATGAGTTCGTATAAGGGTCGACTTTTAATGACCCTATCTTTTGAAGGACGTCAATCTGGGTGGCCCACGACCTATCAAATTAAAGGTCGTCGAGTCTTCTTTCAAACGCCACCAAGATGTAAATTTTGGAGTTCGGAGTCAAAAGATATGACGATCCTAAGATGAACTAGCACGGCAGGAATTTCATTTTTGGCCTGGGTTGCAACTGCTGGGGGAAATGGCCTTGGCGCTATAAGGGCGCGACGCGCCACTATCGCGCCAGAAACATGCCTCAGTAGTTTGGTCCGTGGCACGACGCGCCACTAAAAGTTATGCAGGGTTTTTCAGGCCAATTTTCCAGAATCCAGAAACTTTGGCCTTGTCGCTGTAAGGGCGCGACGCGCCACTATCGCGCCAGAAACATGCCTCAGTAGTTTGGTCTCTGGCGCGGCGCGCCACTACTAGGTTTGCAGGTTTTAGGCGAATTCAGCCTGGCGCCGCAATGGTGCGACGCGCCACTATCGCGCCAGGTGCATTTTTAGCCTATTTTCAGAATTTTGAGGAGGGGCAATTTGGGAACTTACCCAAATTATATATATGTTACCCTTGGTCTTTTGGGAACACATTTTGCAGCCTCACCCTCTCTCTAAAAAGCCCTAGCTTCTCTCTCTTTTCTTCTTCTTCTCATTTCTCAACAAAGAGTTGTCCCAAGAGCTTCAAGATTTGAGTCCTCCATTGAAGACCCAATATCAAGATTTTCTCCAAGTCTTCACTAAGGTATGTAAGGCTATCCAAAACATGGGTTGAGTCCACCCATGTGCCCTATTCTTGCTTTGAGGTTAGATGTTCATGGAAATAGAGTTTCTTGGTATAGTTTATGCTTGTATGAACTTGTCCCCTATTTATTTGATTCTATATGTGTCAATGTTGTTGAGATAAGAGGTTCCAAAAATGAGCCCTTATGTGAGTATGAGTTGATGAAGAAATGAGTTGTGAAATATGTTTTATCTATCTTCTTAACTATGTAGATTATGATAAAGGATGTTATTTTCTTGAAAATGTTGCTCAATATGAAATGTCAATTTAAAGTCTTGAAATTGTGATAAGCCTCAAAAGATTCCTCAAATGGATGAAAGAAATGATTGATTACATCTAAATGATGCTACATATGTGCATTTAAATTTCTTTGAATGATATGCTTGAGATTGATCGGATAGTACGATTGAGAAAGATGTGATTGTGATAGAGTTGATGAGATGACAAGGTTGTAACAAAACTTGTCGATATGAGTTTATTGAGTTGATTGGATGGAGTTTTATGAGCATTGAGTCTTGGGAAAAGTATCGAGCACCGAATTGGGCAAGAGTATAGTCCATACTCGAACCCAATACCTATGTTGCCAAACGTAGGGGGGATTGAACCGTTAAAGTCGGATGCTTCCCCAAGAGATTTGTCCTGACATTATAGGACTTGGTTGGATTGGATCCATGAGTGTTTGATTCGTTCATACCCTGGCAAAGTATGAACGAGCGCGGCAACAACGTCGTTTTGTTGTACCTTCACTGGCTCATAAGTGATAGTTGTCGGATAAGAGAAACTCCCAAATAGATCTTGATAGTACTCTGAGTCAGATTGAGTTGAATTGTATGTGATTGGTCCCGTCTAAATCATATCCTTGTTTTAGACTTAGGACATTTGATTGAGTTATTATTCCTCTTGAGTTGAGCTTCCGAGTTGATTAATTCTTTCTTGATGTTCGTTGTATTCGGCCATTTTACATACTCGTACATTCCATGTACTGATGCCATTTGGCCTGCATCGTTTCATAATGCATAGACAGGTACTAGAGATCATCAATCGGCGCTCCGTTGAAGATCCGCATACACTCTCAGCTAGTTGGTGAGTCCTCCTAGTTTCCGGAGGATGTTGAGCCTTCATGTATAGTTTTGTTGACCTTTCCTTTATTTTGATTGTTGGTAGCCATGGACTTGTCATGGGCACCTCTTAGACTTTGATAGAGGCTTCATAGACTGGAGTGTGGGGAGGTCGAACAGTTATTTTGAAGAGTCTTACTTTATTGTCTTGTTGGGTTGTAAATGTTTGGCCTTCGGCCCCCATATATGAATAGCATTTCTTTAATTGAGTTTCCGCTAAGAGAATGTGATTGAATGAATATGTGACTGGATTAGGTGGTTCGCTAAGAGGTCAGAAATGGCCTCCGGGTGCCGGTGACATCTAGAGTACCCTCCCGGGGCATGACAAACATGGTATCAAAGCACAGAGTTCAAGTGTCCTAGGGAGTTTATGAAGCCGTGTCTAGTAGAGTCTTGCTTATGGGTGTGTTGTGCACCACACTTATAAGCAGGAGGATATAGGACATTAGGAATTATTTCACTTCTTTCATACTCTGAACTTGTGCGATAGAGTTAAACTCTATAAAACTCCTTTCTAATTCGTGCGTTTGTACATTACAGATAATGCCTCCTAAACGTACGGCTAGCCAGAGAAACATTGACAACGCCGAGATGCCCCAGTCAGGGGTATGCCCGGAAAGGGCTAGAGGCCGACTTGCGAGATACTCAGAGGCACCCCAAGTGCCAGCTACTCCACCTGCACCCACATCAGAGGCAGAATTTCGAGGGGCAATTGCAATGCTCACGCAACTAATGGCTGTCCGAAGTGGTAATCAGAGTTCGCCGACTCTTAGCTCTAGCTCCCAAGAGCCATCTGCTGCCACTAGAATTAGAGACTTTCTAAAGATGAATCCACCGGCATTCATGAGTTCTAAGGTCGATGAAGACCCCCAAAACTTTATCAATGAAATGTGGAAGATTCTGAAAGCTATGCATACTACGGAAATCGAAGGGGTTGAGTTGGTGTCTTATCAACTCAAAGATGTGGCAAACATTTGGTATAACCAATGGGAACAAGGTAGAGGTGAAGATGTTGAACCTGCTAGGTGGGATTAATTTGAGGGAGCTTTTCTTGACCACTTCTTTCCCCGAGAATTGAAGGAAGCGAAGGTGGAGGAATTTGTTAATCTGAAATAGGAGGGAATGACTGTTAAGGAGTATGGCCTGAAGTTCATCCAGCTGTCCAGGTATGCTCCAAAAATGATTCCTGATGTGAGGTCAAAGATGAGGAAGTTCGTCTCCGGATTAGGGGGACATATAAAGAAGGAGTGCAAAGCAGCATTGTTGATCTCGGACATGGATATTTCGAGACTAATGATGTATGCTCAACAGGTGGAGGATGAGAAAAGAAAAGACAAAGAGGAGCACCTGAGCAAGAAGGCAAAATTAGCGGGCCCTGAGGGTGAACTGAGGCAAACCAAGGGCAAAAGGTCCTTCTTCCAGAAGAGGCCTCCCAATCATGCCTTATCTACCGCCAGCGCACCTATGCCGCAGAATAGGTATGATCGGCAGGGGCAGAGTCGTCAGAATTTCAGACCCTAGGGTTCTTAATTCTAGGCCAGTGTAACTCAGGGTACGAGAGGAAAGCCACCATGCAGCAAGTGTGGTAGGCTCCACTTGGGAGAATGCAGAGCGGGAAGGGTTGGCTATTATAAATATGGCCAAATAGACCATTTTCTGAAGGAGTGTCCAACATGGGGGAACAGGGCTCAGTCCTCTTCCACCGCACCACCAGCTAGGGGTAATCAGAGGGGCACTACTTCAGGTACGAGTAGAGGTACAAACCGCCTATATGCCATGGGTAGTCGCCAAGATCAGGAGAACTCTCCAAACGTCGTGAAGGGTATGATTCGAGTCTCTTCTTTTGATTGTTATGTATTGATGGATCCGGGTGCCACCTTATCTTTTGTGACTCCTTATGTGGCTAGTAAATTCAATAAAATTCCTGAATGTCTTCTTGAGCCTTTTAGTGTGGCCACTCCTGTCGGTGATTCTGTCTTAGCTGAGATAGTCTATAGAGATTGCACTGCATCCATTTATCACAGGGATACCTTGGCCGACCTAGTTGAGTTGGACATGGTTGATTTTGATGTGATCCTTGGCATGGACTGGCTCTATGTCTGTTATGCCTCTATTGATTGTAGAACTCAGATTGTCACATTCAAATTCTCGAATGAGGCTGTCATAGAGTGGAAGGGTAGTCCTATTGCTTCTAAGGGTAAGTTTATTTCATACCTTAGGGCCAGGAATCTAATCTCAAAAGGGTGTGTTTATCATATTGTCCGAGTGAAAGATGACAGCATTCAGTCTCCATCCCTTGAGTCGGTTCCGATTGTCAACGAGTTTCCAGATGTCTTTCCTGAAGATCTGCCTGGAGTCCCTCCTGATAGGGAGATCGACTTCGGGATTGATGTTCTTCCTGATACCCATCCTATCTCAATTCCTCCTTATAGAATGGCCCCATTCGAGTTGAGAGAGTTAAAGGAGCAGTTGAAAGACTTATTAGATAAAGGATTTATTAGGCCGAGTATCTCACCATGGGGAGCTCCGGTCCTATTTGTTCGAAAGAAAGATGGGTCCCTTAGAATGTGTATTGACTACAGGCAGCTGAATAAGGTCACCGTAAAGAACAAATACCCTCTCCCCAGAATAGATGATTTATTTGATCAGCTTCAGGGTGCCACGTGCTTCTCAAAGATAGACTTGAGATCCGGTTACCACCAGTTAAAGGTGAGAGAAGGCGATATTCCGAAGACTGCTTTCCGGACTCGTTATGGCCACTTCGAATTCCTGGTCATGTCCTTTGGGTTGACTAATGCCCCCGCCGCTTTTATGGATCTCATGAACCGAGTATTCAAGCCATATCTTGATATGTTTACGATTGTGTTCATAGATGATATTCTGGTTTACTCCAAGAATGAGGAGGAGCATGCCCATCATCTTAGAGTCGTCTTGCAAACCTTGAGAGACCAGGTATTGTATGCAAAGTTCTCCAAATGTGAATTTTGGTTTGCATTAGTGGCCTTCCTAGGCCACATTATATTTGGAGATGGTATTCAGGTTGATGCTCAGAAAATTGAGGCAGTGAAGAGTTGGCCTAGACCAACATCTCCGACAGAGATAAGAAGCTTTTTGGGTTTGGTTGGCTATTATCGAAGGTTCGTAGAGGGATTCTCCTCCATATCATCACCGTTGACTAAGCTGACTCAGAAGAAGGCTAAGTTCCAATGGTCCGAGGCTTGTAAGGAGAGTTTCCAGAAATTGAAGACTAAGCTAACCACTGCCCCTGTTCTAACCTTGCCCGATGGTACAGAGGGCTTTGTGATCTATTGTTATGCATCCATAATTGGTTTGGGTTGTGTGTTGATGCAAAGAGGGAAGGTGATAGCCTATGCTTCAAGACAACTTAAGGTTTATGAGAGGAATTACCCAACTCATGACCTTGAGCTGGCAGTTGTGGTGTTTGCGCTTAAAATTTGGCGCCACTACCTGTATGGAGTGCATGTTGATGTATTCACCGATCACAAGAGCTTGCAATACATCTTTAGCCAGAAGGAACTCAACCTGAGGCAAAGGAGATGGCTTGAGCTACTCAAGGACTATGATATGAGCATTCTCTACCATCCAGGTAAAGCTAATGTTGTTGCTGATGCTCTTAGCAGGTTGTCTATGGGTAGTACTGTCCATGTGGAGGAGGGAAGGAGGGAATTGGCGAAGGAAGTACATAGATTATCCCGATTGGGAGTTCGACTCGAAGAGAATAATGAAGGTGGAGTAAATATTCGAGATAGGGCTACGTCCTCACTTGTAGCAGAGGTAAAGGAGAAACAAGATCAGGACCCCGTCCTCCTTCGGTTGAAGGAAGTGGTTCACAAACAAGGGGTGATGGTTTTCACCATAGAGGGAGATGGTGTGTTAAGGTACCAAGGTAGATTGTGTGTACCTGATGTCGATGATGTTCAAGAGAGGATTATGGCCGAAGCGCATAGTTCCATGTACTCCATTCATCCAGGCTCCCCGAAAATGTATCATGACTTGAAGGAAATCTATTGGTGGAGTGGGATGAAGAAGGATGTTGCGAAATTTGTTTCCAAGTGCCCGAATTGCCAACAGGTGAAGGTTGAGCATCAAAGGTCATGTAGTTTAGCCCAAAACATAGAAATTCCAGAATAGAAGTGGGAGATGATCAACATGGACTTTATTACAGGCTTGTCGAAGTCCCAAAAGCAACATGATTCCATTTGGGTGATTGTGGATAGAATGACGAAATCAGCTCACTTCTTAGCGGTTAAGACTACTGATACCGCAGAAGATTATGCAAAGTTGTACATCCAGGAGATCTTTAGATTACATGGGGTTCCCTTGTCTATTATCTCAGACAGAGGAGCTCAATTCACTTCCCAATTTTGGAGGTCTTTTCAGAAGGGGTTAGGTTTGAGGGTGAACTTGAGTACAGCCTTCCATCCTCAAACAGATGGCCAGGAGGAGCGCACCATCCAGACATTGGAAGATATGTTGAGGGCCTGTGTACTTGACTTCAAGGGAAGTTGGGATGACCACTTACCTCTCATAGAGTTTGCATATAATAATAGTTATCATGCAAGCATTCAAATGGCTCCTTATGAAGCTTTGTATGGGAGGAGGTGTAGATCTCCCATTGGGTAGTTTGAAGTTGGTGAAGCCGAGTTGATTGGGCCTGACCTTGTTCACCAAGCCATGGAGAAGGTGAGAGTTATCCAAGATAGGCTAAAGACAGCCCAAAGATGCCAAAAATCTTACACCGATGTGAGAAGGAGAGACTTGGAGTTTGAGGTGGGTGATTGGGTGTACTTCAAAGTATCACCCATGAAGGGTGTCATGAGGTTTGGAAGGAAAGGGAAACTTAGTCCTCGATATATTGGTCCGTACCAAATTTTGAGGCAGATTGGGAGCGTTGCTTATGAGTTGGAGTTACCCTCAGAGCTAGCTTCTATTCATCCGGTGTTCCATGTTTCGATGTTGAAAAAGTGCTTGGGCGATCCCTCGTTGGTAGTCCCTATTGATAGCATTGGAATTAAGGATAGCTTATCCTATGAAGAAGTTTCGGTCCAAATTCTTGATCGCCAAATTCGCAAATTGAGGAACAAAGAAGTCGCCTCAGTCAAAGTCCTATGGAGGAACCAATTTGTTGAGGAAGCCATATGGGAAGCGGAGGAAACCATAAAATCTAAATATCCCCATCTATTCGTGCCTATCGATGAGAATGTTGAAGGTAATGTCCATTTCCTTGATTTGAATTCAATTGCGCATCTTGAGTCTTGATTGATAATTGATTGAGAATTTGACTGATTGAATGACTGAGTTTTGATTGCGATTTGCACCCCGATTATATTCTTGATTTCTTGTCATTCGAGGATGAATGATCCCAAGGAGGAGATAATGTAACACCCCTCAAAATTTTCCCAAAGATTCGGACCCTTCCTGTGTTCGGGAGGAGGGTCGAACCCGAGTATCTTGAAGTATATTCGTGAGTTAAGATGAGTCTCTGAGGGACTGAGCAGTGTTAGAGGTGATGCGGGGTCACCAAGGACCCCTAGGGCTGAACTAAGTCCAAAGATCTGTCGTGGCTAAGTTTAGGATGAGTTCGTATAAGGGTCGACTTTTAATGACCCTATCTTTTGAAGTACATCAATCTGGGTGGCCCACGACCTATCAAATTAAAGGTCGTCGAGTCTTCTTTCCAATGCCACCAAGAACGTAAATTTTGGAGTTCAGAGTCAAAAGATATGACGATCCTAAGATGAACTAGCACGGCAGGAATTTCATTTTTGGCCTGGGTTGCAACTGCTGGGGGAAATGGCCTTGGCGCTATAAGGGCGCGATGCGCCACTATCGCGCCAGGAACATGCCTCAGTAGTTTGGTCCCTGGCGTGACGCGCCACTAAAAGTTGTGCAGGGTTTTTCAGGCCAATTTTCCAGAATCCAGAAACTTTGGCCTTGGCGCTGTAAGGGCGCGATGCGCCACTATCGCGCCAGAAACATGCCTCAGTAGTTTGGTCTCTGGCACGGTGCGCCACTACGAGGTGTGCAGGTTTTAGGCGAATTCAGTCTGGCGCCGCAATGGCGCGACGCGCCACTATCGCGCCAGGTGCATTTTTAGCCTATTTTCAGAACTTTTGAGGAGGGGCAATTTGGGAACTTACCCAAATTATATATATGTTACCCTTGGTCTCTTGGGAACACATTTTGTAGCCTCACCCTCTCTCTAAAAAGCGCTAGCTTCTCTCCTTTTTCTTCTTCTTCTCCATTCTCAACAAAGAGTTGTCCCAAGAGCTTCAAGATTTGAGTCCTCCATTGAAGACCCAATATCAAGATTTTCTCCAAGTCTTCACTAAGGTATGTAAGGCTATCCAAAACATGGGTTGAGTCCACCCATGTGCCCTATTCTTGCTTTGAGGTTAGATGTTCATGAAAATAGAGTTTCTTGGTATAGTTTATGCTTGTATGAACTTGTCCCCTATTTATTTGATTCTATATGTGTCAATGTTGTTGAGCTAAGAGGTTCCAAAAATGAGCCCTTATGTGAGTATGAGTTGATGAAGAAATGAGTTGTGAAATATGTTTTATCTATCTTCTTAACTATGTAGATTATGATAAAGGATGTTATTTTCTTGAAAATGTTGTTCAATATGAAATGTCAATTTAAAGTCTTGAAATGGTGATAAGCCTCAAAAGATTCCTCAAATGGATGAAAGAAATGATTGATTACATCTAGATGATGCTACATATGTGCATTTAAATTTCTTTGAATGATATGCTTGAGATTGATCGGATAGTACGATTGAGAAAGATGTGATTGTGATAGAGTTGATGAGATGACAAAGTTGTAACGAGACTTGTCGATATGAGTTGATTGAGTTGATTGGATGGAGTTTTATGAGCATTGAGTCTTGGGAGGAGTATCGAGCACTGAATTAGGCAAGAGTATAGTCCTTACTCGAACCCAATACCTATGTTGCCAAACGTAGGGGGGATTGAACCGTTAAAGTCGAATGCTTCCCCGAGAGATTTGTCCTGACATTATAGGACTTGGTTGGATTGGATCCATGAGTGTTTGATTCGTTCATACCCTGGTAAAGTATGAACGGGCGCGGCAACAACGTCGTTTTGTTGTACCTTCACTGGCTCATAAGTGATGGTTGTCGGATAAGAGAAACTCTCAAATAGGTCTTGATAGTACTCTGAGTCAGATTGAGTTGAATTGTATGTGATTGGTCCCGTCTAAATCATATCCTTGTTTTAGACTTAGGACATTTGATTGAGTTATTATTCCTCTTGAGTTGAGCTTCCGAGTTGATTAATTCTTTCTTGATGTTCGTTGTATTCAGCCATTTTACATACTCGTACATTCCATGTACTGATGTCATTTGGCCTGCATCATTTCATGATGCAGAGACAAGTACTAGAGATCATCAACCGGCGCTCCGTTGAAGATCCACATACACTCTCAGCTAGTTGGTGAGTCCTCCTAGTTTCTGGAGGATGTTAAGCCTTCATGTATAGTTTTGTTGACCTTTCCTTTATTTTGATTGTTGGTAGCCATGGACTTGTCATGGGCACCTCTTAGACTTTGATAGAGGCTTCATAGACTGGAGTGTGGGGAGGTCGAACTGTTATTTTGAAGAGTCTTACTTTATTGTCTTGTTGGGTTGTAAATGTTTGGCCTTCAGCCCCTATATATGAATAGCATTTCTTTAATTGAGTTTCCGCTAAGAGAATGTGATTGAATGAATGTGTGACTGGACCAGGTGGTTCGTTCGGAGGTCAGAAATGGCCTTCTGGTGTCGGTTACGTCTAGGGTACCCTCCCGGGGCGTGACACTTCCCTCCTTCATCTTCATTATTTTGGATTTTTTCTATTTAAGAATTTGTTACTTGATGGCTGGCTACAGCAACTTCAGGTTTCTTTGTTGGTTGTTGTCCGTCATTTTAAGTCTGACCATGGCTTCCCGTCCTTCCATCATTTCTTCCTTTATCACTTGCGGCTTTATTTGTTTGATTTCTCTATAACAAAACTACAGTTTTCATTTGAATGTCCTTGTATCATTCATTGACTGCAAAATTCTGGTAGGTCATCATATTCCACCTTCTAAGTAAACCTTTCTAAACTATCTTCTGCATTCCTAATTTCAACTACGACCTCCTTTATTCTGGGTTTTCTAGTTCTGGTTCAACTCTAAGTTTAGTTATTATGGGTCTGCTTTTTGTAGTTGTGTCTTCGTCCATGGTTAATAAATAGCCAATAGGGTCCACAATTTTACATAGGGCATTCCATTCAAACAATTGCCGGAAGAAGTCTGAAAGGGTAACCCAGACAAGGACTATAGTGTTTCTTTTAGATGGTTTAAAAAATGATTTCATTTTTGGAGTTGCATGATAATATCTTCTTTGAGATGAATATATTTCCTTGAGGATAATTTCTCGTAATCCTCTTCAATTCAACATTAATGAAGACATGTTTAAGATCAAAAGATCCAATTTTGACTATACCTTATAATTGAATTTTATTGTTGAATACTGCTTTGATAAGGCCAATTACAGTTCGTGTCCTTGAGAATTTGCTAATAATGCTCCATCTGCAGGTCTCTATGACGATCGATGTTGTGTTCTTCTTTTGTGAAGATCACTAGTGGTTTTCCTTGAACTATTTCACGAGCCCTAGGAGGAAGCTTGATCTTCGATTTCTTGTTGTTTTGATTTCGTATAATATAACATATTTTTGTTTGGATGTTTTGAGCCCCTGGTTAATATGAACCGACTGGTTCTCCTCATTGTTCTAATTTGGATTTTTGGGTGTTGGTAATAGGAGTTTGGAGGTATTTGTCTTTGGTTTGTGTCTTCGTGTTACTTCGATCGGGCGGAGCTAGTGGAAGGGCTAGGAAGTGGGAGGAGTAATCTACCATTAGGCTCATTCTTCGGTGGTGGGGATGTCTAGAGAGTTGTTACCGACCCACATATTACCATTAGATTTATAGAGAGGTCAGGTAAGAGTTTCTAGAGAGAGAAGTTAGGTAAGTCTTATTATGTTACTTAACCGAACTAATATAACCATCTCTCTTGATGAATTTTCCAAGATCGTTCAACTTTGTTCTTCATCTTGATGAATTTGTACCAAACTAATGTGATCATCTCTTTTTGATGACTCTTACAACTATCAAACTTCGTTCTTAATCTTGATGAACTTGTATTTGTCGATTATGATACAAAAAGAAATTTTGAAGAATATCTTTTATCTTCATCAAAGTAATGGTCATATTATCACATCACCTTTTCTATGACTTTTCTTTTGATGATTAAACACATAATTTATGGGGAAAAAATGAAGCAAGACACAAAAAGGGGGAAAAGATATATATACTAATAAAAACATGATTTATGGGGGAAAAAATGAAGGAAAACACAAAAAAGGGAAAAGATATATATACTAAATAAAAACAAGGAGAAAATGGAAGTGAACCCCCAACAACTCCATATATGATTGATATTTATAAATTGGTTAAGCCATAAAAATTAGGTCGAAGGGAGTTGAAGATATGTGCTATTTAAGTCGAGATGGTAAATAGATGGTGGGTTTTTTATATCTTATATAATATAATTACATGTAGTAAATATGATAGAATTTCTTTTAATTATATTAAACAAATTGAGCAATGAAAACAATGAAGGAAGAAAATTCAGTAAAAGGAGAAAAAGATAAATAGTTTTTTAGGCCTTAGAAAAGTGACACATCACCTTATCGATATTTAACTATTATATAAATAGATAGATAGATATGTAGGTAGGTAGAAGATAGTAAAATAATAATTGCGTGCAAAAAGAAGATGGACGTAAATGTTAAATTCCACCGTCTCAGTCTAGCCCATAAGTGACAAAAATCAAAATTTCCTTTTTGGTAGACAAATTTTTCTGATTGAAGGTTTACAATGATCTAAATTAACGTAACCTTAAGAAAATGATTTTATCAAGGGATATTATTTTAGAGTATACTAATCAATGCTGTTTTTATTTAAAATATCTCCCATCGTCCGCTTACCCTGCAGGCCAAGCATCGATAGGGATAACTCATGGTTGAGTCCTGGTCCTAGCCAGATACTGATAGAGCCATGACACCTTAAACTCTTGGAGCCTAGCCAGACCTTGTAGACACTGATTGAGCCAAGACAAACTATTCATAGATCAACTTTTCCTTTAATCAACAGGCAATGCAATATGTCAACAGCTTTAGCCCTAACGTCTGGTAGCTTAATTATATCTCAAATTAACGAGGAAAGGATATTTTAAGCAAATTTTTCATGATTGTAAATGATCCATGAATCTTTCTTAGGCACATTTTGGTTGTTATGAAATTGTATCGTACACAACAATAATTTCAATTAATTATCCAGCAGCAACATCAATCATAACTTGGAACGATTCTTAACAAGCCACGATGAAATGATGACATTTCTAGTCAAGATTTTATATGCTAAAAATATTAAACAAAAAAATGAATAAGACTTTTTAAAACTAAAACAATATATATATATAACTGAGACTAATGATATAACAAATGTACCCCTAACGGTACGCACATTAGCTTCGCAGTTAGCCTAACTGGCATAAATGAATAAGTCTTTTTTAAACTAAAAGAATATATGATTTTTACCACCCCTAAATACTAGCATGGCATTTGATTTTTGTCACCCCTAAGTTTCTTCATGTATCAAGTGGACCTCTACAGGCTTCTATCAGACTATCAATGTGATGGATTTCGTTATTAATATGGAGGTTTATGGAGTTTAAAATAAAGAGTGTACTTTTTTTTTTAAAAAAAGAATCCAATGCAGAAAAAAAATCGACTCATTTTCAACTACCAATTAAATGCATTTTAGCCTCACAACATAATTATGACGAAAGAACTCTTGTTGTTCTCCTTTCTTCTCATGGAAAGTAATATCTACTTTTCACCAACAAATATAAACAAAATATTTATTGGCCATACAGGCCCTTTTACTTTAAATGCTTGCATTGATATATCAAATGCCATAAAGAAAATTTGTATTGATCTATATATCATGAACTTGAGGCCCTTAAATGAGAAAAGATGAAAGCCAACTATAATAGTGATACACATATCCTATTATTTCTTTAATTTATTATATTTCTCCCAGTCTTTCCTTTATGTCATCATTACTTTTGGTATATCTTTTCTCCAAAATTTGACTAAAATAATCCAACGGCCTAAATTAGGAGTACAAAAGTTGCTGAAGTGATTATGAGAAGGAAGGGCACTAGTGGGCGTGGCCTTCCTCTCATTGCTAGCACGCTGGCAACAGAAAGATACCAAAGTTAAGGTAGTGGCTATAACTCTTCAAGTTGCAAAAAACCTTACAGACATTATTTTCAAGAAATGACAACCTTAAATTTCTTGTTTATGTCATATATATATATATATATATATATATTTTTTACAAATTCCGCCTTTCTTTTTATTTAAGTTAAATTTTTCTTATATGTAGTAGTGCCTCCATATTTATGTGGTTCTATGTTTCTCTTGAGGAAAAAAAAAAGAACAGAAAAGTTGTTTAGGTTTTTTGAAAAATTGACTTCTTTGATCTTGATTGAGATATTTGAGTGCCATTAGTTGTTCTGTTGGTATGTTTAAGTCATAATGGGGCAGATCTTTTGACTAAATGGACAAGAATTTAATAGTGCTTGATTTTCTTGTTTCATGACATTTTGGCTATAATAAGTATAAATTGAATCTCTGCTTGGTACATTATAGCAATTCCAGTAAGCCTTTTCTCTTCCTCCCTGCACATATAAGAACTATTTACTGGTTGATAAAAAAATATTTCTTGTTTGATTTACCAAATATATAGGAAATTCTGTGGGTACAGTTAGCTGGTTGTTTTATCTTGGGACAATATCTACTGCTTGCAGCTGGAAGAGGATCTTCTCAGGGTAAAAGTGAATTGTTCAATGGTTTTCTGCTGATTTTTTCCTGAATTAACAAACAAAAATGAAGTTTATGAAACTCGGATCTCGGCCTGACACTTTCTTCACTACTGAGGCTGTTAGGTAACTTCAATTTTACTAATTGAACATACTTCAGATACTATATAGTAGACTAACCAACTTCTTTCTTTTCTCGATACAGATCAGTCTCCTCTGAAATTTTAAGTGATCTCATAGTCCAAGTAAAGGGTAGCAAATATTTACTTCACAAGGTTGAGAATTCTCTTCCAACTCTCTCTTCTTTCCTTTTTTATTTTTAATTTTAAAAAGAAAACCTTGTCATAATCTGTTTTCTTGAAAACCACAGTTTCCTCTGTTTTCCAAGTGTTTGAGGCTGCAGAGGGTGTGCTTTGAAAGCCCAGAAAAATCCTGTCAACACCAAATAGTCCAGCTGCCAGATTTTCCTTGTGGCATAGAAGACTTTGAACTGTGTGCTAAATTCTGCTATGGAATTACTATCACTCTCAGTGCTCACAACATTGTTTCAGTACGCTGTGCAGCAGAATATCTACAAATGACAGAGGACATCGAAAAGGGAAATTTAATTTCTAAACTAGAAGTGTTCCTCAATTCTTGTGTACTTTTAGGTTGGAGAGACTCCATTGTGACGTTACAGAGCACTCGGTCCTTTCCTTTATGGTGCGAAGATATTGGAATAACAAGCAGATGTATTGAAGCCATTGCTTCAAAGGTTTTAGCTCATCCTTTCAAAATGAATTTGTCACGTACCTACTCAAGAAGAGGCGGAAGAGATGATGTTTCCTGCAATGGATCAGAGAGTCTTAGGCATAGCAAACCTTTACCCAAAGACTGGTGGGCTGAAGATTTAGCAGAATTGAGCATTGATCTCTATTGGAGAACCATGATAGCTATAAAATCTGGTGGAAGAGTACCTGCTAATCTTATTGGTGATGCATTGCGAATATACGCCTCTCGATGGCTACCAAACATATCAAAATATGCAAACCACTCCAACTCAGATTTAATTGGGAAACATAGGCTGCTGTTGGAGTCGATTATCAGCTTATTACCAGCTGAAAGAGGAGCTGCTTCTTGCAGCTTTCTGTTAAAACTGCTTAAAGCAGCCAACATTTTAAAGGCATCTTCTTCATCAAAGGCGGAATTGGCAAGAAGAGTTGGGCTTCAGTTAGAGGAAGCTACAGTGGTTGATCTGTTAATACCTTGTGTATCAAAAGCAAGTGATACAATTTATGATGTCGATATAGTTATGACCATATTGGAACAGTTCATGTTACAGGGTCAGAGTCCTCCAACAAGTCCTCCACGGATCAAAAGAGATTTCGAGAGAAGAAGAAGATCTCGGTCTGCAGAGAATATTGATCTCGAATTCCAGGAAAGTAGGAGATCATCTTCTGCATCACATAGCTCTAAACTCAAAGTGGCTAAGCTTGTGGATGGATATCTCCAACGGATTTCCAGGGAGGAAAAGTTGCCTCTCTCAAAATTCATTTCCATTGCTGAAGCAATTCCTGAATTTTCTAGGCTCGACCACAATGATCTTTATAGAGCCATTGACATCTATCTTAAGGTAAACTTGATATTAAATCACACACATCTTCGTCTAATTTATTTGAGTTCATTTGATTTTAATAGGAATAGTTTTATCTGCAATCCCTTTTTCTAATGCAACAATAGAACATGAACTAATTATAATTGTTTATGGAATCTTTCTATTTAACTTAAATACGCTAACGGTATAATTTCACATTTTGTAGGTAATTAATTTGTTTCACGTACAATGGAAAGTTATTTATAGTTAAATACAATATGTTTTAGGTGACGTAACAGTTGAAAAATTCATTCCTTGTTAAATTCTTGCTTGTTGTACTATAAAAATGTAGGGGCATCCAGGTCTGAACAAGAATGAAAGAAAGCGTTTGTGCAGAAAGTTAGACTGTAAGAAATTATCCATGGAAGTTTGCATGCATGCAGCACAAAATGAACTGCTCCCACTAAGGGTAGTAGTTCAAGTTCTCTTCTTCGAGCAAGCACGAGCAACCATGTCTGGTGCCCATGTAACGGAACTCCCCAGCAACATAAAGGCTCTTTTAGCTAACCATGATGAATCATCTAAGATTTCTGCATCTTTCACCGATGTCAAAATGACACCTGCAGATGACCAATGGAGTGCCTCAGGCAAGCTTTCCACTCTAAAAATGAAGCTGACAGAAGATTTGGACGAAAATTATGTTGATCGAAATGGGAGATCTTCAACATTAAAAGCTTCTTGCGTATTTCCTACAAGACCTAAGAGAATGTTTAGTAAGTTGTGGTCGAGCAATAGATCAGTTGCAAGTGAAAAGAACTGAATGTTTTTTATTCTGCTTAGTTTCTTGGTTAGGTTTGGGGATTTGAAAAGTAAAGTATACTCTGTCATCATTATTCTCGCCCGTTTAATGTCTATGTTTCACTTGTTGTCCAGTATTAGAAAATCACTTTGAACAAAAAAATTTGTAGAAAAAAATCTTTTGTAATACAAAAAGTTTTGTAGAACAAAAACTTTTTTAGAAATAATAAACAACAAAGTTTCTATCAAGTTTTCAAAATCAGAAATTAAATTAGTAATGAAAACAAAATCTGTAAGAAAAAACAGAAACAGTAATAAAATAAAAAGAATCGAGCATACTAAATGCACAGTGTGTCTTTAAGAAAATTATTTCCCTCAAGTACCTGAAGTTAATGGAATATATCTTCCAAGATAGACCGATCTTACTCACCGGTGTATCAATATCTAAAACTATGATGTCAACGAACAACTCAACAATAGTAAAGTATATTAAAATTTGTTTGTGTAGAGTAAGAAGAAGTTAATAAAATTCATTGTTGAAAAATGAGAGGAAAATCCTCTATTAATAGACAACAAAGGATAGTGTGAACAATTGTTTATTGTGCCCTATCGGAAAGGACACAATCCTTCACCAAGTCACAACCTTTTAGAAAAATCCCAACTTTTGAAAAAAGTCGCAGTTATTCATAAGTCACAAATCTTCATTTTCCATTCACACCTTTTAAAATCCAAAAATACTCCGCATGAATGGGGAATGACTCTAAGACAAAGAAACGGACAAGTGTGTACTTTACAAGCAAGAATTAATTGCATCTAAATAAGTAGGTTTCACTTTGAACTTTCAGTAGTGAACATATGTCGGATATACTCAATCAATAGGTAGATTTGATATCTTTGAACCATCGAGCTTTGAATTATACATAGACAACCACATGTCATACAATCAATCTTTTACCGTCTATGTCTCTCATGGTTATGGTCGTTTCAATCATGAACACCTCCTGGTTTCGTGAGTTATAGAGAATGGGCTTTTACTATCACCCTCTTTAAAGCGGCTTACACTTCACACTTACATTTGTGATTCCTAACCGTGTTGTCACATAGATACACTATTTAGTCAAATCCGCCAAACCTAGAAAATCATTAAAAAACTTTACGCTTTATTAACTCATTATAAAGCCTTAATTTTTTATCCTTTATTTCTAAACATTGTCTTCATCACGAGAGCCGATTGAGTTATTTGACAATGCCGATCTGTCATTCAATTTTGTTTGATCTACTTGAACCTAGCTCTTCGGATCTCTAGTGTGCTAGGTAGAGTTATCACCATGATGATTTGTCCTAAGTCTTAAATCCATTCGCTTAGATGATCTCTCAACTCCATCTCTAGTTAGGCCTTTATTAAGTGGATCTGTCACATTATCTTTTGAACTCACACAGTCAATTGTGATAAATTCCACTAGAGAGTAGTTCACTAATGATATTATGCCTACGTCTTAAATGATGAGACTTTCCGTATTTATCATGCTCCATGTCCTACCTATTTCATCATGAATATCACAGTGTATGCATACTGGTGCCAAAGGTTTGGTCAAAAAAGATTATCTTTCATGAAATCCTGGAGCTATTCAGTGTAACACCCTGAAAATTTCTAAGCTAAAACTCTAATCATTCTTTATGCATATAGGATCGTATTGTGTGATTCTTAATTATACATAGATGTTATGGTCAATTCTTTAGTATGGGAATATATTTAATGATGAATTAAGGTCACAACAATCCTCTAACACAAATTTGAATTGAAAACTTCCATATCGATATAAGATTTTACTTGAGTTAACTTGAAATGATCATATCTCTTACAATATAAAGATTTAGGTAGCCATAATCTATCAAATTAAAGGTCTATTAGTCTTCTTTCTAACGCCATCAAGTTTGCCTCATTTGGAGTTTGGAGTAAAAAATTATGATTGTTCTATGAGATTTCCTTATTGAGACCTTTATTCCACATTCGTGTTATAGCTTCTTCCTTCTTATTAATCTTATGTATGCTCATGTATGATATACTAAGTGGCTTAGTTGTAATCCCTCGGGATCCTAATCGCCATGTCACATTTAGCGCCTAGCTTGGATCGTGAAAAACTTAGTATCAGAGCACAAGGTTTTAAGATGTCCTAGGGAGTCTAATATGCCCCATCAAATTGAGTCTTGTTCATAGGTGTAAATCGCGCCACATCTATGAATGACAGGGTATGAGGTGTTTAGGAAACTTCACTTCTTTCACCATTTTTATATCATGTGATAGAGTTGAACTCTAAGGTTTTTCTTCTAACGTTTTCTCTTTGTGATTACAAAATAATGCTTCCAAGAATAGCTTCTGTGAGATGGAAGGTTCATGAGGAGAAACAAGCTCCACAAGTTCCCAATGATCTTATGGATGAACAAGTGTCACTTACCGAGTTTAGGGTGTCTTTCTAAGAGCTTTCTTAAGTCGTGGCTACAAAAACGTATCGAGAGGTTGTTGCTCCTATGATCCCAAATGTGAGTACGGCAGCTAGTCGAGTCTGTGACTTCACTAGCATGAACCTTCCCAAGTTTCATGTCTCTAAGGTGGACGAGGATCCATAAGAATTTATTGAACGCATTTGAAAGATTGTGGACACTATGGGTATTGGCCTAGTAGAGAAGACGGACATAGAGGCCTATCAACTTAAGAGAGTTTCTCACATATGGTATGAATAATGGAAGAGTGAAAGGTCTAGAGAAGCTGGTCCGGTTGATTAGGATGAGTTCAAGGGCGATTTCCTTGACCGCTTCTTTTTGTTGGAATTGAGGGAAGCTAACGTCCAAGAGTTCATCAATTTAAGGCTAAGAAATATAGGTGTAAGAGACTATGAATTGAAATTCACTCAATTATCGAAATATGCTCCTTTCATGATTGCCACAGACTCTAGAGCTCAAATGAGCAAGTTTATTTTGGATATGTCTGACCTGGTGGTCAAATAATGTAGAACCACCATTTGATAAAGGAAATGGACGTCTCAAGGCTTATTACAAATTCCAAAAGAATTGAGGAGGAGAAGTTGAAATAGAAAGCTAGGGAGTCCAAGAGGGCTCTTATTGACGTTGGTGAGTTTTCTCATGGTAAGTCGGGAAATGGTGGTTGTTCACAATTTCGCTCAAAGATCTCTGGCCAAAATTCTTCTAACACTTCAGCTCCAAAATTCAACAAAGAGAGGGTGCCTAAACCTAAGCCCCAAGGAGGATCTTCGAGTGGTCAAACTCTCCCCTCATGCAAGAAATGTGGGGAGAAGCATCTAGGAGAATGTTTGGCAGGACCGGGTGGTTGTTTTGGTTATGGTAAGATGGGTAATCAAGTGAAGGATTGTCCATCTATTGCTCCTAGAGGTGGATGTGATCGACCCTAGAGTTAGACTCAAGTTACTATTCGCCGAACAGCTCACCATGGTGCTTCTTTGGGTTTGAGTGGTGGTCAATGCCAAAATAAATTATATTCCCTATAGACTTATCAGGAGTTTGAGAATTCGTCCAATATTGTGATCGGTATGTTTAAAGTCTTTGAGTTTAATATTTATGCATTGTTAGAGTCGAGTGTTACTCTATCATTTGTTACTCCTTATCTTACTATGAAATTTGATGTAAATCATGAGATTTCGTTAGAACCTTCTTTGGTCTATACTCCAGTTGGTGATTCAGTCTTGGCTAAACGAGTCTATAGAAATTTTCCAACATAGGTTTTTAATAAAATCACCTCTATTGACCTTTTAGAGCTTGATATGACTGATTTTGATGGGTAAAGAGAATGTGGTTTCCGATGCTCTTAGTAGTTTGTCCATGAATAGTATTGTCTATGTTGAGTATGAAAAGAAGGAGTTATATCATGATGTTCATAGACTAGCTTGTTTAGGTGTTCTCTTTGTTGATTCGGAGGATGGTGTTATTGTAAAATATGGTTATGAATCATCCCTTGTGGTGAATGTTAAGGCAACGCAAGATAATGATCCTACTTTGATGGAGTTGAAGAAAGTGGTTGCCAAAAAATTCATCGACACTTTCTCCCAAAGGGGAGATGGTGTGCATAGATATGAAGGCCAATTGTGTGTTCCCAATGTTGATGCCTCTAGTGAGATGATATTACCCAAAACTCATAGTTTGCGGTATTATATTTATCTTGATTGCACAAAGATGTATCAATATTTGAGAAAGTGTATTGGTGGAATGGCAAAAATAGGGACATTGCAGAGTTTGTGGCCAAATGTCCAAATTGTCAACAAGTGAAGGTTGAGTATCAAAAACTAAGAGGTTTAACTCAAGACATTGAGATTCCTACTTGGAAGCGGGAAGACATGAATATGAACTTCATTATAGGATTGCCTTGTACCTATAGGAAACATGATTCTATTTGGCTTGTTATTAACCGAATGACTAAGTCGGCATATTTTCTTTCCGTTAATACTTCCTATTCAGCTGAGAATTATGCTAGAATTTATATTTGAGAATTGGTTAAGCTTTATGGTGTTCCATTCTCTATCACTTCGGAGCAAGGTACTCCATTTACTTCACAGTTTTAGAGGTCTCTCCAAAAGGTTTTTGGTACTCAAGTTAAGCTTAGCACAATTTTTCACCAATAAAATCGATGGTCAACCGAGCGTACTATTCAGCCCTTGGAAGACATGTTAAGAGCTTGTGCAATTGACTTCAAAGGCAATTGGGATGATCATTTTCCATTAATCGAGTTTGATTACAATAATAGATACCATTCTAACATCTAGATGGCTCCATTTGTGGTCTTATATGGTAGGAGGTGTAGGTCTCCTATAGGTTGAGTTAAAGTTGGTAAAGTTGCTTTGTACAGACCCGAGTTGGTTCATGAGGCTATGGAGAAGGTTAGGTGTCACGCCTCGGGAGGGTACCCTAGACGTAACTGGCACTCAAAAGCCATTTCTAGCTCCCAAGCGAACCATATAGCCTGATCACACATCCGTTCCTTCATTCAATCAGCGGAAGAAAAAAAAATATAAAGAGAATATTCGGTGGGCAACTCAAAACATCAATCTAACTCAAAGAATAAAGGCCATGGGCCAACAAATCAACTCTAATATTTGTCATTAAAAATAGTTTGACAAGAATAATTTAAGGAAAGAAATACTCAATCGATCCATCACTATCTAGTCTATGAAGCCTCTATCACTACTATCTAATTGGTGCCAATGACATGTTCATGGCTACCTCAAATAAAAATGGAAAGGGCTAACTCGACGCAAAATTACATAAGCGGTGTCCTCCGAATGTAGGGAAGGACTCACCAATATGCTGAGTATGTATAGATCCTCAATGGTGCTTCTATTGACGATCTCTTAAACCTGTCTCTGCATTATGAAACAATGCAGGTCCAAATGGACGTCAGTACTTGGAATGTACGAGTATGTAATATGGCAGAATGAAACATACCTCAAGGAAGAATAACGTTGGTTCAAATATCTCCGAATCAGAAAGATAAGAGAGACTCAAATAAGGCATCATAAGTCTAAAGTAAGAATACATTTTTAGATAAAGATCAATCACACATCATACAATCCAATACAATTATACACAATACAGTTCAATCAAATCGTATACCATCCGATTCAATCCAATCGTATACAATCGGTTCAATCTGGTCATATACGATCTGATCCAATCCAATCATATACCTTTCCATCGTACACTATCCAATCACATATCATATAATCCAATCCATCACATATCACCTAATCCAATCATATAAAATCAACTCAACAATCAACTCAAAGGACTCAACTTAATAACTATGCAAATTAAATTATGCAATATTTTATAATTCAACTCAATCATCTACAATCACATTCAAACCAATCATATCAAGCACAATCCATTCAATTGGGAGTTTCTCTAACCGACAACCATCATCATATGAGCGAGCGATAGTACAACAAGCCGACGTTGTTGCCACATCCGTTCATATCTTGTCAGGGTATGAACGAATCAACCAATCATGGATCCAATCCAACCAAGTCCTATAATGTCAGGACAATAAAATGGGAAGCATCCGACTTTAACGGTTCCATCCCCTCCTATATTTGGCGACGTAGTTTATTGGTTCGAGTATTGATTATACTCTTACCCAATTCGGTGCTCAATACTCCTTCCAAGACTCAATATGCTCATATCTATCAAGTGAGTAAAATACTCAAAATACTCATTTAGTCTCATTGGACTCTTTCAAATCAACTCATTTAGTCTCATTGGACTCTTTTCAAAACTCAAATCAAATCTGGCCTCATTGGACCTTCTTTCAAATCGACTCATCTCAAATCATCAAACTCTTCTCTTTAAATTGATACCATCTCAACTCAATGGATGTAGAAAATATTATATGCATTTAAAATATAATTCCAACTCCTCAACTCTACCTAAAATAGACATTTTTATGTAAAAATGTTCAATTCATTTATACTCAAAATACTCATGTTCAAAATAATTAAAAGACTTTTCAAACTAAACTCATGCTTAAACTCTTTTTAAATCATAGATGAAATAAATAATTCTTCAGACTCAAAATAGTGTGTAAATAGTTTATGCAAAAAGGTTCACAAATAATTTATTTAAAGCTCCTCCTCAAAAGATCATTTATTTTTAAAATATTCCTAAGACTCCAATAAACTCAAATTATGCACATCACATACCACAAAATCGCATTAGACTCCAATCCACTTTATCACACAACCTGCTCATCAACATAACCTCTCCATTCACATCATCGTCAAATACCATTATTCACATCATCATCAAACATCATCATCACATCATCATCATCATCAAATACTATCATCACATCATTGTTAAATATCATCATCACATCAATCATCAAACATCTACTCCAAAATCCTCATTTTAGTCCTATGTTCAATTTATGAAAGCAAAAGGACATTCTTAACTATCCAATTCATTCTTTTCATTCCAATCAATACACATATACACAAAACCATCCATCTCAACTCAAGACAAATTATGATCAAAGAAATCTCATCTTGGGTTCATGTGAATGAAACATGAGTCCATACTCTCAACAAAACTCAACTCAAAAATATCATCAACATCTATAAATCTATATACAAAGATACATTTGTTGTCAATAATATGAAAGATAACTATCTAGTAACTCAAGTCATTAAAATCATCAACCAACCAATAGTATCTAAAAACATTCTATAGTTTAGGAAAACTTTCAAGAAAACCTTCTTAGAAGGTTCAACTCTTTCACAACTCCTATCCAACACATCTATGGGCATATGGAAGAACTCAATCCATATTTTAGGTTAGCCTTACATACCTTGTTTGAATACTTTGAAGAAACCTTGATGTTAGGTCTTCAATGGAAGGCTTGAATTCTTAAAGCTCTTGAAGGCAATCTTTGTTGGAGAAGGATTTGGAGAAGAAGAAGAAGAAGAAGAGAGGGAAAATTTTAGGGATTTTTAGAGAGAGGGAGGACTAAAAAATGGTCCAAAAATGTCCAAGTATGGTGTATATATAATTAGGAAAAAGTCCAAGTTGCCCCTCTTCAAAAATCTGGAAAATTGGGCAAAACTCTTGTTGGCGCTATAGTGGCACGTCGCGCCACTGCAGCGCCAAGCCAAAATAGGCTTAAAACCCTGCACATCTAATAGTGGTGCATCGCTCCAAGCCCCAAACTACTGAGGCTATTTTCTGGCGCTATAGTGGCGTGGGGCGCCACTGGAGCGCCAAGCCTAAATTTCACCCAGGTCTGAAATTCCTGCAGTACTAGTCTGTAGTAAAATGGACATAATTTTTGACTCCGAACTACAAAAATTACAATCCTGATGGCGTTGGAAAGAAGACTCAAATACCTTTAATTTGGTAGGTCATGGGCCACCCAGTGCTTTATATTCTAGGAGATATGGTCGTTTGAAGTTGACCCTTATACTAACCCGTCCGAAAACTTAATCGATTAGAGTTCTTTGGACTCAACTTAGTGTTAGAGATCACTTATGACCCCTAAACATATCTAACACACTTCAAATACTTAGGAATTAATCCTAACTCATGTGTAGAATTACAAGTCCTCCAGTCCGAGTCTACCCACATGTGAAGAAATGTTCGAGTCTTTGTGAAAATATTTCTGGGGTGTCACATTAGACTCATTAGACAGAGATTAAAGACTACCCAAAGTCGATAAAAGTCTTATTCAAATATGAGAAAGAGGAAAGTTGAATTCGAGGTGAATGATTGGGTTTACTTGAAAGTCTAACTCATAAAGAGTGTATTGTATTTTGTCAAGAAAGGGAAGCTTAGACCCCGGTATGTAGGCCCATATAATATTCTAACGCATTTTGATAAGGTTGTATATGAGTTAGATTTGCCCTCAGAGTTGGTATAGGTCCATCCAGTGTTTCATGCATCATTTTTAAAGAAGTGTGTTGCAGATACTAGATCCATTGTGCCTTTGGACATCATTGGTGTGAAGGAGAGTTCATCCTACAAAGAGGAGCCGATTAAGATTCTAGATTGACAAGTTTGAAGGTTGAGAAATAAGGAAGAAGCTTCTGTTAAGGTATTATGGAATAACCAAGAGGTTAAAGGTGCTACATGGGAGCCGAAACCAATATGATTTCAATATATCCTCATTTCTTTCCTTCCATTCCAAGTTGAGGTACTAAGTTCCTTAATGATTCACTCCTTTGAATTCATGCGTTTTCAGTCATGCTCATGTTTTCATATACATGCATGTTAACAAAGTGAGTTTTTAATTTCTATGTCTATTTTTCTATTCTATTCATTCTAGCTTGAGTCTCATTCAAGGACGGATGTTTCCAGGGGGAGACATTGTAAGACCCCATAAGATGGAAGGCCAAATAAAGGAAAAATGTTTCAGAAAAGTTGCAGAAATAATCTAGTGAAGGATTCTATGAGCCGACCTATATACGATCCATAAGAAGTCCTACAAGCTATTGGAAGGCAGTTGTGGAAGGGCCAATACTTGGGAAAATCTTGAAGTCTAAGATGAGCCATTTTTACAACCCTTAGGAAGATCGATAAGCCATAGAAAAGAGCTCGTAGAAAGGAATTTGAATAAGAGAATTTCACTAAGTGTGAACTCACACTACGAGGGGTTCTTACAGACAGTAGAAGACACTACGACCCATATAACATGTTTAGAAACTTAGTATTTTAGGTTTTGGAAAAGTTATCCGGATGAGAGGGTCTTACGACTTGTAGAAACAATGACAGACTGTAGATTCCACTCGTAGGATGGGTTTTGAGATTTGGAAGGTTCACTAAGTGTTATGGTGGTTGACGAGTTGACCCTATGACCCATAAAACTTTAAACGAATCGTAGAACCTATTCATAAGTCCCAAGGGCATTTTCGACTAGCTCAAGTTTTGGTACACTGACCCTACGACCCATTGAAGCATGAACGACCCGTATGTCCCAGTCCTAGGTCCACTTTGGTAGTTTTATAATGAAGGATGTTTTGGATATTTCCTATCTCTCCTACCCTTATACTATATCATTTTGGGGGTATCCTGTAAACCCGATAAGTACCCAAATCCTTCAAATTCTCATTATTCCCTCTCATTCTCTCAAATTCACCTAAATTGTTCATGGTTTTTCTCTGAAGTCTTCTTGTCCAAGAGAGAATTAGGTTTTCAAGACCAATTTAAATCTCCATTATTTAGAGATTGATTTTGGGCTTTAATTATGAAGGTATTTTGGGAATTTATCCATGGATCCTTTTCATACATGGAGTCCCAAAGATTTCTCCTTATCTCTATCAAATTCAATTCAAGGATTCTAGTATTTTTCATCAATTTGCATTGGGTCAACTCAATTATTCTTTTATTTAACTATAATGATATATTCATGCATGATGTCAATTCAATTACATATTTTCAATGAATTTTATAAGGACTCATGCATTATGCTATCAATTTAAAGTATGATTTATGAATTTATCATCATGAAATTTATGAAATATCATGGATGATGTAAGACCTTGGAAATTGAAAGGCCAAATAAATAAAAGTGTTGCAGAAAAGTTTCAGAAAATGGAAACTGGTGCAGAACCTAGAGCCTACTTAATGTCCATAGGAAGTCCTATGAACGATAGGAGGCCAATTGTAGGTGGCCTGGATTATGTTAGAAATTTTTCTAAGTGTAGGCTCAATCTATAAAGTGGTCTTATGGACCGTATGAAGTTTGACGACCCATACGAAAGGCTCGTAAAAGGGTCCTAGAGGTTGGGGAATTTTAGGACTTCAAAAATTTGTCTACGTACAAGAAGGACGGTTTGTAGATGGCTGAACAAGCCATAGGAGTGACTCATAGGTTAAGGGTCAGAAACTCAGATTTTCAAGTTTGGAGAGATATCAGGATGAGCGGTTCATAGGACCCGTAGGAGGATTGATGACTCATAGACCAGGGTCGTAAGATAGGTACAAAGTTTTTTGGATTTTTGGCTAAGTGTTGGAGTAATTGATGACCCATTCCTATGACCCATCAACTGACCTATAACTCGTAGGTCCTTGCCCATAGGTCACTCCGATCATATTTAATAAAAGGTATTTTGGTCTTTTTTTCATTATTTATAGTTGCTTCCCTGGACGTTTTTGGGGTATTATGCAAAATTTATAACTACCTAGAACCTTCAAATTATCACCATTCCTTATTTATTGAAAAATTTCTCCAAGGTATCAAGGATTCTCTTCCAAAAGGTTCTTCTTCTTCATCAAGCTAGGGTTCTAAGGTTTAAGCTTCTTTCTCAATTTGAAGTTGATCTTCATCAAGGTATGTGGGAAATCATTTATGGATTCGTTCCATCAATGGAGTCCCAAAGTTCTCTTTTTTCTATCAATTTCAATTCTCCAAATTATAAAGTTTTGATCAAATTGAATATGGGTCAATTCAATTATGGCATATTTTAATTACAATGGTTCATCCATGCATTATTTCAATTGAATTTTATGTTTTCAATGTATTTTTATTATGACTCATGCATTATGTTATGAATTTCAAGTTTCAAATAATGAATTTACGATCAAAGAATTATTAATGATTAATGAATGATAATAAAAGTTATGTATTATGATTCAAGTATGTTTTATGTATAAAGCCATGAATTATGAAATATTTTCTCACAATATGCAAGTTATGATGATTTGGATGCTTAAAAATGTAAGTATCCACAAGTTACAACTATGATCATGGTTTTTAGAGAGTTGTTCTTATGTTAAATTTTCATGATGTTGGATTGGTTGATTCGCCTTTCCTAATGACTGTCTTTTATGTATTTCATTTGGATTAACTTAGTAACGAGTGAATTTTATGGTGGGGATCCACAAGGGAAACCTAGTAGCAACTATTAGCTCAAAAACTATGTGCCACCATATTAAGGATTAGGTAGTGGATCCACAAATAGCTCATGTTATGTTATGTTTATGATATGGAATCTACCTTAGAACATAGTCTCTCTCTTCTCGGTGTGGGAGTTACATCAAATTCTATGTTATACATCATACAGTTTTACATGTCAGTTAAGGTTAATATCTCACATATGTATATATATTATGTTCTATAAGCTCTTATGATAATGTTTATGATGCATTGACCACATATTTATGATTCAAAAATGCTTCCAGGTTCTTTTACTCATGGTTTTAAGATATTGGTCACACATCACATGTCTATCTTGACTATATCTGATTTTCATAGTTCATGCAATTTTCCCACATACTTAGTGCATTCCATGTACTAACGCATACTTTTGGCCTACATTATATCATAATTTAGTCCGACCATCACACACACTTCACGCATGACTAGAGCTTGAGATACTGTTTCTTTTGTTGGTGAGTCCTCATGATTCAAGGATGAGACATTTTCTTTTCATTGTTCTATATAACTATTATCTTTTAGATTGGGTGAGCTAGGAGCTTGTTTTATTCTTCCATCTAGACTAATAGAGGCATGTTAGATTTTATGGAGTTAATGTTTCATTTGAGTTTAGGTTTGACTCCTCTTATTTCAAGACATCTATGTTTAAACTTTCATTCCACTTTTATGATATTTCTAGTTTTGTCTTAATTACCTTATGTATGCTCATGATTGATATGCTAAGAGACATGGTTGGGGTCCCTTGGGATTTTAATCATCGTATCATACCTAGGGCCTAGTTTGGGTCATGACAAACTTTATATTGGAGCACAAAGTTTAAGGTATCCTTAAGAGTGTAGCATGCCACATCAAGTAAAGTCTTGTTTATTAGTGTGAAGTGCACTACATCTATGAATGGAGACTATGAGGCATTTAGGGAACTTCACTTCTTTCATAATTCTTATGTTGTTCTATATAGTTGAACACTAAGGTTTTCCTTCTAACTTTTTCTCTTTGCGATTATAGGATCATGCCTTCAAGAGAAATCCCCGCAAAAAGGACTATCAATGAGGAGCAACAAGCTCCCCAAGTTTCAAATAACCCCTTGAACTAGCAAGTCTCTCAGGTGGAGTTTCGAGCTGCTTTCCAAGTTCTTTCTCAAGCCGTGGTGGCTCAAGCTAATAAAGAAGTTGTAGCTCCTGTGAACCCAAATGTGGGTATGATGTCTAGACAAGTCTGTGAATTCACCAGCATGAACCCTTCTGAATTTCATAGCTCTAAGATGAATGACGATCTATAAGAATTCATGGAGGGAATTGCTAAGATTGTGGATATTATGGGTATTAGTGAAGTGGAGAAGGTAGACTTGGCGGCACATCAACTCAAGGGGGTTTCAAAAGTTTGGTATGAGCAATGAAAGGGCTAGAGAGGTAGATATGATGGTCCTGTTGATTAGGACGAATTCAAGAGTGCTTTCCTTGATCGGTTCTTTCCTTTGGAGTTGAGGGAAGCCAAAGTGAAAGAGTTCATTAATTTGTGGAAAGGTAATATAAGTGTTAGGAAGTATTCCCTCAAGTTCACTAAGTTGTCAAAGTATGCTCCTTTTATGGTTGTTGATCCAAGGGTTCTAATGAGTAAGTTTATTTTGGGTATGTCAAACTTAATAGTCAAAACATGTAGAATCACAATACTCATAAAGGAGATGGAAATTTTAAGGATCATGACATATGCCGAACAAATAAAGGAGGAAAAACTAAAGGAGAGATCTAGAAGGGAGTCCAAGAGGGCTCGAACCGATGGTGGTAATTTCTCACATGGTAAGTCCAGAAATGGTGGGTGTCCTCAATTTCATCAAAAGTACTCTAGCTAAAATTCTTCTAACACTCCATCCCCCAAGTTCAACAAAGATAGGATTTCTAACCCTAAGCTTCGAGGAGGAGCTCCGAGTGGTCAACCAATTCCCCAATGCAAGACGTATTGGAAGAAGCATCTTAGAGAATGTCTAGTGGGTTTGGGTGTTTGGTTTGGTTGTGGTAAGAGGGGTCACCAAGTGAAGGATTGTCCCTCAAGTACTACTAGAGGTTCATATTGTCTACCCAGAATCAGACTACTATAGGCCTACCGGCTCAGCGTGGTACTACTTCGGGTGGTGATCAACAACAAAATAGGTTTTATACCCTTCAAACTCAACAGAAGTTAGAGGATTTGCCCGATGTTGTGACTGGTATGTTCAAAATCTTTGAGTTTGATGTTTATGCATTGTTAGATTCGGTTTCTATTCTATCAATTGTTACTCCTTATCTTTCTATGAAATTTGTTGCTAGTCCTTAGATGTTGTTAGAACTTTTTTTGATCTATACTCTTGTTGGCCATTCAATTGTGGCTAAAAGAGTCTATAGAAATTGTCAAGTTTCAGTTTTCACAAAATCACCTTAGTCGATTTTGTATAGCTTGATATGACCGATTTCAATTTTATTCTTGGTATGAATTGACTTCATGCATGTTATACTTCTATGTGTTATAGAATCCGTGTGGTCAAGTTTCAATTTGCAAATGAGCCTTTCATAGAATGAAAGGATAGTAAATATTTATTCAAAGATCAATTAATCTCGAGACTTAAAGCTCGAAAATAATTTCAAAAAGTTTAATATATAAGCTAGAATAAGTAAGGAATATGAATTCTAAGGATCCTACTCTTGAGTCAGTTTCGGTCATTGATGAATTTTTGGACATTTTTCCCGATGACCTCCTAGGTATCCCTCCCAATATGGAGATAGAATTCGGTATTGATCTACTCCCTGATACCCAACCTATCTCTATTCCTTCTTACCATATGAACCCAAAGGAACTTAAGGAGTTGAAGGATCAATTGAAAGATTTATTGGATAAGGGCTTCATTAGACCGACTATCTCTCCATGAGGTGCCCCAATTCACTTTGTCAAAAAGAAATATGGTTCTCTTCAAATGTGCATTGACTATCGGCAGTTGAACAAGGTCACAATAAATAATTAGTATCCCATTCAAATAATTGATGATTTATCTGATCAACTTCAAGGAGCAAGTTAATTTTCAAAGATTGATCTTCGATCAGGTTATCATCAACTCAGAGTAAGAGAATGTGATGATTTGATGATGTCCTTTAGAATTCGGTATGGTCACTTAAAGTATATTTATGTATTTTGGACTAAAAAATGCTCCTGCATCTTTTATGGATTTGATGAACAATGTGTTGAAGCAATATTTGGATATGTTAGTTATTGTGTTCATTGATGATATTTTGATTTATTCTCGAAGTGAGGAGGAGCATTGCTTTTATTTGAGAATTCTGTTGCAAGTCCTCAAGGACCGTCAGTTATTTGCTAACTTTAGTAAGTGTGAATTTTGGTATAGGTCGGTTACTTTCCGTGGTCATATTGTCTCTAGTGAAGGTATTATAAATGATATTAAGAAAACTGAATTGTTTAAGAATTTTCCTTGGACTTTGTCTCCTTCTGATATTTGGAGTTTCTTAGGCATAGCTGGTTATTATAAATGGTTTGTGGAAGGATTTTCCACCATTACATCACCCTTGACTATTTTTTTTGGAATTCCAATGGTCCGAGACATATGAGAAAAGCTTTCAAGAGTTGAAAGATAGGCTTATTTCTACTATAGTGTTGACTCTACCAGAAGGTTTTGATGGATTTATTGTGCATTATAATGCTTTAAGGGTTGTTCTTGGGTGTGCTTTGATGCAAAATTTTAAGGCAATAGCCTTTTTTCTAGCCAACTTAAGGTGCATGAAATGAACTACCCAACTTTGGACTTAGAGTTAGCAGCGATTGTGTTTGCTTTGAAGATTTGGAGACACTTTCTCTATGGTATTCATGTTCATGTGTTCACCGAACATAAGAGTTTGCAATATATGTTCAACCAAAAGAACTTGAACCTTCGATAAAGAAGATGGCTTGAGTTGTTGAAAGATTATTACATGAGTGTGTTATACCATATAGGTAAAGCGCATGTTGTTGCCAACGCTCTTAGTAGGTTGTCTATGAATAGTGTTTCCCATGTTGAGGTTGAAAAGAGTGAGTTAGTTCACGATATTCATAGACTAGTTTGTTTGATTGTTTGCTTGGTTGATTCCCAAGATGGCGGTGTAGTTGTGCAAAATAGTTTTTAATCATCTTTTGTGGCAGATGTTAAAGAAAATAAAGATAGTGATCCTAATTTAGTTGACTTGAAAAAAGTGGTTGCCGAAAATGCCATTGAGGCTTTCTTCCAAGGGGTAGATATGGTTCTTAGACATCGAAGTTGTTTGTGTTCCCGATGTTGATGACTTAAGGAAAATGATATTATCTGATACTTCGTGGTATTCTATTCATCTAGCTTCCCCAAATATGTATAGAGATTTGAAGGAAGTGTATAGGTGGAATGTTATGAAAAAGGATATTGCGGAGTTTGTGGACAAATGTCCTAATTATCAACAAGTGAAGGTTAATAATCAAAAACCAAGAGTTTTAGCTCAAGATATTGAGATTCCTACTAGGAAATGGAAAGAATGGAATATTAACTTCATTACGGGTTCGTGTTATACTCGTAGGTAACATGACTCAATTTGGTTGGTTATTGACCGAATGACTAAGTTGGCTCATTTTCTTCCCGTTAAGACTTCCCATTAAGTCGAGGTTTATGCTAGACTTTGTATTGGTAAGTTGGTTAAGCTTCATAGTGTTTTATCCATCATTTCAAATAGAGGTACTCCATTTACATCCGAGGAGATCTTTCCAAAAGGGTCTTGGTACTCAAGTTAAGCTTAGTATGACTTTTAGCCTACAAATCAATGTCTAATCTGAGTGTACTATTAAGACCTTGAAGGACATGTTGAGAGTATGTGTCATTGACTTCAAGAATTATTGGGATGATCATTTTCCATTGATCAAGTTTTCTTATAATAATAGTTACTATTCTAGCATTCAGATGGCTCTATTTGAGGCATTACATGGTAGGAGGTATAGGTCTCCTTTTGGTTGGTTTGAAATTGGTAAAGTTGCTTTGATAGGACCAGAGTTAGTTCATGAGGCTATGAAAAAGGTTAGACTCATTAGAGAAAGATTGAAGACTACTTAAAGTCGAAAAAAGTGTCATTCGGATGTGAGGAGAAGGGAACTTGAGTTTGAAGTAACTGATTATGTTTAATTGAAAATCTCACCCATGAAGGTTGTGATGTATTTTGGAATGAAAGGGAAGCTTTGTTCCCGATATGTAGTCCCATACTAGATTTTAAGATAGGCTGGCAAGGTGGAATATGAGTTTTGAGTTGCCCACGGAGTAGGCAATGGTGCATCTGGTGTTTAATGTGTCCTTGTTGAAGAAGTGTGTAGGTAATCCTTGCTCTATTATGCCTTTAAACAACATTGGTGTGAAAGAGAGTTTGTCTTATGAGGAGATTCCGATTGAAATTTTAGACTAGCAAGTTAGAAGATTAAGGAACACGGAAATAGCTTCCGTTAAGGTGTTATGGAGGAACTAAGAGCTTGAGAATGCTACATAGGAGGCCGAGGCCAATATGATGAAACGCTATCCTCATCTTTTTTTTTTCCGCTCCTAGTTGAGGTATTACGTTCCTTCATGATTCACTCTATCAAATACATGCATTTACCTCATTCTCAATTTTTCATAGGCATGCATGTTCATGAAATGAGTTTTAAAGTCAAATTTTAGCTTGGGATTGACTATTCCATGTTTTACGCATTTTGATAAGTTATTGCATTTATGTTGGATTGCTATGTCTCATTTCCAACTCTATTAATGCTAGTTTGAGTTTGAGTGTTCCCAAGAGGGAGATATTGTAAGATCCAGAAGTTGGAAGGCCAAACAAATAAAAGTGTTTTAGAAAAGTTTCTGAAAATAGGAACTGGTCCAGACCCTATGAGCCTACCTACAATTCGTAAAAGCCATATGAGTCATAGGAGGCCAATCATAGGTAGCCTGGATAAAGTTAGAAATTTTTCAAAGTGTAGGTTAAACCTAGTAAGTGGTCCTACTGACCATATGAAGTCTGACGACCCGTATGAAAGGGTTGTAGAAGGGTCCTAGAGGTTGAGGAATTTCAGGACTTTGGAATTTTTCTATGAACAAGCAGGAAAGACCATAGGTGGTTGAATGAGCCGTAGGAGTGACTCATAGGTTGAGGTTCAGAAACTCATATTTTTAAGTTTGGAGAGTTTCCAGGATGAACGGGTACTACGACCCATAGGAGGATTGATGACCCGTAGACTAGGGTCGTAAGATGGGTTTTGAGTTTTTGAATTTTTGGCTAAGTGTTGGAGTAATTGACTACTTGTTCCTATGACACATCAACTGACCTTTGACTCGTAGGTCCCTATCATAGGTCACTCCGACTTAATTTATTGAAGGGCATTTTGGTATTTTTCCATTACTTTTAGTTGTGTACCTGGATGTTAGTGGGGTACTATGAAAAATCTATAATTACCAAGAACCTTCAAATTATCACCACTCCATCTTATTTTCTAAAAATTTCTCCAAGGCATCAAGGATTCTCTCCCAAAAGGCTCTTCTACTTCATCTAGCTAAGATTCTATGGTTTAAGCTTCTTCCTCAATTTTAAATTGATCTTCATCAACTTATGTAGGAATTCATCCACAGATCCTATCCATCTATGGAGTCCCAAAGTTCTCCTTTATTTTCTTTCAATTTAAATTCTCCAAATTCTAGTATATTGATCAAATTGCATATGAGTCAATTCAATTAAGAATTATTTCAATTACAATAGTTGACCCATGCATAATTTTAATTGAATTGCATGTTTTCAATGTATTTTACAATGACCCATGCATATGTTATGAATTTCAAGTTTCAAACCATGAATTTATGATCAAAGAATAATGAATGATTATGAAAGTTATGTATTATGATTCGAGTATGTTTTATGCCTAAAACCACGAATTATGAAAGGTTTTTCACAATATGCAAGTTATGATGATTTGGATGCCTAAAACGTAAGTACCCACAAGTTCGAGTTACAAACATAATTTTCAAGGAGCTATTCTAATGTTATATTTTCATGATATTAGATTGGTTTATTAACCTTTTCTAATGACTATATTTTATGTATTATGTTGGGATTAACTTAGAAAAGAGCTAACTTAAATGGTGGGGATCCATGAGGGAACCCTAGTAGCAACCATGTAAGACCTCGAAAGTTGAAAAGATAAATGAAGAAGAATTAAAGTAAAAATTTGGACTGTCCTGAAGTCTACTAGTTGGCCTACGACTTGTAGGGACTCTTACGAGTCGTAGAGATGAATCGTGAAAGTGATATTAGGGCTGGAAAATTTATTAAGTTTAAAGGAAGTCTATGAGTTAGTGTATGACTCGTAGCAAGCCTTACGACTCATAAAAGAGAGTCATAGGGTCGGGGTCTAATTACTGCAAATGCAAAGCCCAATACTTTCAAGATGACTCAACAGGATGAGTCGTAGTTCTGATGATGAGTCGTAACCTTAACTCGTAATAAAACTTCAGAGACTCAGGAAAAGTGTAGGATTTCAGACCTGCAGAATAAGGAAGTTTACAAGTCATAGAGGGGATGATGACTCATAAACATGAGTTATATAAAAACTTCAGAAACCCTAAATCTCTGAGTTTCAAGGACCTTTATCATGAGTCGTTTATGCGACTCGTCAATCAGTGTATGAATCATAGAGTCCCATTCATAGGTCTAAAATCTAAAATTTAATGAAGGGTATTTCTATCTTTTTCCAAGTTTGATTCAATGAACCTAGACACTTTTATGGACAAGTTCAAATTCTATATTTACTCATCCCTTTAAATTCCCCTCCTGATCTAAATCATTCTATAATGATCTCCAAGGTTATTTTTGTTCTTTTGCGTGTTTTTACCATTTTACCCCATCTCAAGCCTCTTAATAGCTCATATATGATGTTGGGATGGGTGGCATGCTTCCTAAGGTGTTCGATTGAGTTTTGAGGTAGTTTGGCCACTTTTGAGGCTTAAGGTTTGAAAGAGTTGACTTTAGATAACATCCAAAGATTTGTGCGTCATATGAGAATTCTGACGGTTTTATCAGCTCCGGAAGGTCCATTTTGGTTTAGACGGAAGGTTGGATTGGGTTTTTGAGCCTTCATTTTGAGTTTGTGCAATTTTTCATTTCAACTTTAAAGTTTTGGCTAAGTTTGACTTTAGTCAACATTTTGAGTAAATGCACTCATATAAAAATTCTGTCAGCATGATTAGCTCCGAAATGCCATGTTTGGCAGAACGACCTTTAGTTCGATTCCCAAGGTGATAAGAATTAATTTTTGGCCTTTTGTGCATTTCAAGTATTTTCTTTGAAATCCTTTGGCTTTGGTCAACATTCCACCAAAATGACCTCCGTTGGAAAATCCATTGATTTCATTGAGTCCAGAATGTCATTTCCAATTGGGTAGCATATCTCATTTGATTGCACAGTGTTCCAAATAAATTCAGAATACCTCATCAGAGAATTTGGAATGACAAGCTCAAATTGCACCAGTAGGCACCTGGTGTTATCTCTAAAGCAACTCTTGGTCGCTGAAGCGAGTGTCGTTAAAGCGGCGAGGAGGTCGCTAAAGTGACCAAGCAGTAGGGGCCGCGTGTCTCTAAAGTGACCAGCCGTCGCTAAAGTGAACTGTCCCTTAAGAGACCTCGTGATGCTAAAGCAACGCCCGCCTCTCTGAGGTGGTCACTTAAGCGAACACCAGGGGCTCGCTAAAGCAAAATCAAAGACCTATTTTTTGTCCTTTTTTTTCCAGATTTGAGTCCTAACTTCCAACCTCGATTTTTTCTCTATATTTGGGCAATTTGGGTGATTCAAAAGGATAAATTGCGTGGATATTTTAGGGGAATCAATTGGTAAGTTCATAATTAGGGGGAAAGTCTTCCTTAGAGGTAAATTGCCCTCTTTCTTGAATTTTTTCTATTCTAGGGCTCAAAATTGGTGGGGTTGTTTTGAGGTCTTCCAGTGATTGGAATGTGCCTATTTTTGGACCACAAGTTCCTTGAGCTATTTGGGACTTTTTGACAGAGTTTGTTTTTTGATTTCATGCGCGGGTCCCAATGTCAAATTTAGATCATATTTTAGTCTATTCTATAGCAATATAGGTATCATTGGCCTTATTTTGATGTGTTCTTCGATAATTTCATAGAGTGACATTGTGTGGAGGTGATTCAAAAAGGAAAGACTTAGTTTTAGCTATTCAGGTGTAGTTCTGGCTTTGCGGTAGGTTATGATTTACTCTTGTTAGAGTTGGCTTTGTTAGAATTGGTATATTTTAAGTAGTAATGCATGATTATGTTGGTGATTTAGGTGTTGATATTCCATTGAGAAATTGGGAGTCGATGATCATCGTTAGTGACTAGTTGGGGCTTTAGTCATTGGATCCTTAGTCTAGGTGATATCTTGGCTTATTTGCATCGATTAGAATCCTTAGATCTAGATCCTAGGTGATTTGAACTTAGGATGTCATCTTATCGACTTGCTTGATTTTGGTTGCCATTTTATGTAATTTCGATTTATGCATATGTGTTGTTTACTTTTGATACTGAAATGTTGGGCCCGAGGCTGTGTTTTTAGTACACTAGAGTCTCAGGTTAGTGATTTAGTGCCTCCGATGAATTTTCACTCGACTTGAGTGATATATAATTTTGACATACTACTTGTATTGATTGCCTCACCGGTGTTTAAGCCATTTTTAAAGAAATAATAAAAGGGTGATAACAAGATTTTTTGTTGATGATTAAGTCTAAGGATTTTAAGGAAATTCCGGCAATATTGTTAATTATGGCATATTTTATTGAGATGCCCAAGGTGTAAATTTTGGGCGGCCCATTGCTATATATTTTGGGTTATTATTATTGTTATCATTGAGACGCTCGAGGCATGAATTCCGAGCGGCCCATTGATATATATCTCAAGTTATTATTACTATTAATATTGAGAAGCTCGAGGTGTAAATTTCGGGTGCCCCATGATTCTTTTGAGGAGTATTAATCCATATCTACTACTTTTATTCATATATTCCATGAATATTTTGAGTTGAGATTATTGATGTGATTACATAATTGGTCGAGTTTACTTGACTACCTTATGACTATTCTCGTACCCTCTTTCCATGTATTTGTAGTTTGTACCCCTCTCTTATTGTTATTAGTACCATCATGCTGTTTATTATATATTTATTATTTCTGAGCTCGTTTGGCCTAGGATGCCTACTAGGTACCCCATGTTTTGGTACTCATACTGTACTTCTGCATCTTTTTGATGCATCTCCCAGTTTGAGCCACCACCAACGCGTGCCTTATCATCTATAACGATTACATAACTGGATTATGGTGCGCTCCAATGTTTAGAGACTTACTACATTCCCTCTTTTGCTCTTACTTATATTTTGTATTTTTCGATAGTTTGATCTACATTGTATATTTATACATATTGTTAGCTTTTATACTTAGTAGCTCCTATATATGTGACACCAGGTCTGAGGTTTGGTCTAGTGTCAGTCCGTCAGATTTAGTCACTTTCAGCCTTTTTATATATTTTACATCGTATTTACATATCTATACCTTGACCTGATTTCTTTTGTTATATTTGTCTTGCTTCCGTATTATTATGTTATTTATTATTTAATTAATTTGAGGTTTGACTTTTGTTTGATTTGGGTTTGGCTTGCCTACTCGAGGTTATAGTAGGCGCCATCAAGATCTGAATTCAGGTTGTGATAGAGTAGTATGAGAGCTTAGGTTCATCTATATCATCGTTACAAGAGAAAGTGTCTAGTAGAGTCCCGCAGATCGATATAATGACATCAGTATGCAATATTCGAGAGGCTATAGGACATTGTTAGAAATTAAGTCAGTATTCTTATTTCGGATCATGCGTTAATGATGATGAACACCTCTATATCCTATTTTTTTCACTTTTTCTTAGATGGCAAGGATGAGGTCTAGTCGGGAAGAGGAGGATCCCCTGCACTTATAGATAGAGCCCCAGCTCGATAGAGGTTGAGGCCAACACAAAGGCCAGGGAAGAGCTCGGGCCACAGCACCACTGCTAGAGCAGAACATTGAGGTTGAGTAGTTCGAGCCTCAGTCAGTGGAGGAGCATCCAGCCCAGCCTCCACCTAGATTAATGTCTACACCAGTGTTATAGGATACTCTGCCCGAATCCTTAGCTTCATGGAGGGTATATCTCAAGCAGGGACACTACCTAGCACTTCAGTCGGACTTCAGTATGAGAGGAGGCTTAGATTTAAGGGCAGGCAAGGGAAAAGTATGATCCAACCCCAGTTCTACAGCCTACTACTACAGCTCCCCGGCCGGTGGTTTAGCCTATTCCTACAGTTGTTCAACATATGACAGCGAGGCCGGTTATGACTATGGAGGAGTAGAAGATGTTGGATAGGTTTATTAGATTGGGTCCTCCCAGGTTCTCAAGTGCCGTAGGCGAGATGCCCATGAGTTTTTGGTTAGTTTCCAGTAGAGATTGCATAACCTCGGGTTGGTGGAGTCTCACGGGGTTGATTACACTTCTTTTTAGCTAGATGAACCAGCAAAGCAGTTGTGGAGGTCTTATCTCAGTTACAGACCCGTAGGATCTCCACCGATGTCATGGACTCAGTTCTCTGAGGCTTTCTTAGAGACATTTGTACCCCACAGTTTGAGGGAGAGGCTGAGAGATGAGTTCACAGGGTAGATATGAGTTCACAACACTGCAGGTCACAGAGTATGAGTCTCGATTCCATGAGCTCTCTAGGCAAGTTACCATAATTATGCCAATAAAAAAGGAATTAGTACGCTAGTTTGTTAGAAAATTATCAGTATCTTTGAGGTTGGCTATAGAGAAAATGGTTGCATTGGGCTATTCGTTCTTGAATATAGTAGATCATGCCCTTACATTTGAGGCTATACATCATCAGGCCTACGGAGCCAGCGACAAGAGGCCTCGCCGCCAGGGAAGCTTTAGCGGATGCCAGTCACACGGTAGGTCTTTTGGTAGGGGCCATTCATAGTAGACCGATCCCAGTCTAGCTTCCAAGAGAGGATGTGTGGGGTAGAAGAGGTGATTCTCACGGTACTAGGGGTGGTCCCCCTGGCAGGCCGAATATGTGGTAGAGGTAGATGTAGTCACATGTGTGCTTTTTTGGATAGGACTGAGGTGGAGACATCGGATGCCATCATCATAGGTACAATCTCTATCTCTCATTAGACGTCCCTTCTTTATTTGATCCGGGGTCCAATTACTCATATGTGTCTACTAGTTATGCTATCCGATAGGATGTTTTATGTGAGCCATTACTTGTGTCTATGTTTGTAACTACCCCCGTAGGTGATTCTTTGGTAGTAGATCGAGTGTATCGATCCTATTGGTGACTATCGTGGGGTATGATACTAGAGCGGACCTGATCGGCTAGATATGGTAGACTATAACTTGATTCTAGGCATGGATTGATTGTCTACTCATCGTATGATTTTGGATTGTTTCTCCTGGACTATTACTTTATGTATGTTCAGTGTTTCTCCGATCGCGTGGGCAAGTGTAGCTAGTCATATGCCATGTGGTGTGATCTCCTTCCTAAGGGATCAAAGATTAGTGGAAAAGGGTGTGTCTAGGTTATCTTGCTTATTTCTGTGATACTAGCAGTGACACTCTTTTTGTTGATTTTGTTCTGGTGGTTCTAGAGTTCCCTGATATCTTTCCCATAGATCTACCTAGTTTTTCTCCTGAGTGGGATATGGATTTTGGCATTGATGTAGAGCCAGGTACACAACCAATCTCTATTCCACTATATAGGATGGCTCCAATTGAGTTGACAGAGCTATAAGGTACAACTGCAGGAACTTGATTAAGGGGTTTATTGGTCCTAGTATGTCCCCTTAGGGTGCTCCTGTTCTATTTGTGAAAAAGAAGGATGGTACCATGCGTGTGTGTATTGATTACATGCAGCTGAATAAGGTGACCATTAAGAATAGGTACCCAATGTCGCGGATTAATGACTTATTTGACTAGCTCTAGGGTACAATAGTGTTCTCTAAGATAGACTTGAGGTCAGGGTATCACCAATTGAGGATTAGGGAGTCAGATATCCCTAAGACTACTTTCAGGACTCGATGCACTATGAGTTCTTCGTTATGTCTTTCGGGTTAACTAATTCCCTCGTAATATTCATGGATTTGATGAACCACGTGTTCAGGCCCTAATTGTACTCCTTTGTCATTGTATTCATTGATGACATTCTAGTCTAGTCATGAGCAGAGAGCAGTATGATCAAAACCTGAGGATAGTACTTCAGACCTTAAGGGATCAACAGTTTTATGCAAAATTCACCAAGTGTGAATTTTGTCTTGAGTCTCTGGAATTCCTAGGGCATGTGGTGTCCAAGGATGGGATTATGGTAGATCCAGCAAAGATAGCGGTAATTCATGATTGGGATAGGCCCACTTCTTCTACTGAGGTTTACAATTTCGTCAGGTTAGCAGGGTATTATAAATAGTTTTTTTTGTGTGTGTAGGGGGGGTTCTCTTCTATTGTGGCGCCTTTGACCAGGTTGACTCACAAAAATGTTCCTTTTCAGTAGTGTAATGTGTGTGAGGTAAGCTTTTTGAAACTCAAAGCATTTTTGAATTTAACTTGGATTCTTACTCGTCTTGTCGAGGACCAGGGATTAACAGTGTATTGTGATGCTTTAGGTATTGTCTTGGGTTCCGTCTTGATGAAATAGGGTAGAGTCATTCTATATGCTTCCAGGGAGCTGAAGGTGAATGAGAGGAACTATACCACACATGATTTAGAGTTGGCAGTGGTAGTCTTCACATTGAATATTTGGTGGTATTACTTGTATGGAGCCCACTGTGAGATCTACATTGACCATGGTAGTCTTTGGTTCTTTTTTAGCCAAAAGGATGTAAATTTGAGTCAGTATAGGGTGTTGGAGTTGCTGAAGGACTATGAAAGCACTATTCTCTATCACCTAGGCAAGGCAAATATAGTAGCAGATGCTTTGATCCGAAAGGCGGTGAGTATGGGTAGTTTGTCATTCTTTTCAGTTGAGGAGTGGCCTTCAGCTTCTGATATTTATTCCTTAGCTAACAAATAATTCGCCTTGTTATTTAAGAGCCAAGTAGAGTAGTTTCTTGTGTAGAGGCTAGGTCTTCTTTGATGGAGCAGATTCGGGCACAACGGTTTGAGGACCCACAACTGAGGGTGATTTATGAAAATGTACTTAGTGGGGAGGCTAGGAAGGCAACCTTAGATCCAGAGGTCATTTTGAGGATTGAGGATCGTATTTATGTTCTTTGCTTCGTTCGAGGATCATGTCGAATAGCTCTCTCATACTCCTCATAGGTCAGCCCTAGTACCACAAAGGTTTTCGGAGTTAAAAATCTAGTCAGGTTCATCCTTGAGGAGGCCCATTATTCTAGATATTCCATTTATCCTAGTGTGGCAAAGATGTATCGCGATGTACAATAGCATTACTAGTGGTGTGGGATGAGGTGGGACATTGAAGTTTTTGTTGCTAGGTGCTTGAACTATCAACAGGTTAAGTTTGAGCATCATAGGCTAGGTGGTTTGACCCAGCGATTACCCATTCTAGAGTGGAAGTGGGAATAGATAGCTATATACTTTGTAGTGGGTTTACCACGTATCTTCCGAGGTTTTGATTCTATTTGGGTTATCGTAGATCGATTGACCAAGTCTGCTCAATTCTTACCGGTCTAGACTACCTATACTTAATAGAAGTTGGCTTAGATTTACATCTAAGAGGTGGTTCGATTTCATGAGGTACCGATATCTATCATTTTAGACCATGGTACTCAGTTCACTTTGTGTTTTGAGGGGTCTATTTAGAAAGAGTTGGGTACCCAAGTCGAGCTCAGCACAACCTTTCATCCTTAGAACGATGGCCAGTCATAGAGAACTATTTATGTCTTGGAGGACATGCTACGGGTATGTGTTTTTGATTTTGAAGGTTAGTGGGATCAATCCTTGGATTTGGCGGAGTTTGCATATAATAATAACTACCATTCTAGTATAGAGATGGAACCTTTTGAGGCATTGTATGGTAGGAGATGACATTCCTCAGTGGGCTAGTTTGATGCCTTTGAGGTTAGGCCTTGGGGCACCAATTTTCTTCATGATTTAATGGACAGATTTTTTATGATTCAGGAGAGGCTCCTTACTTCCTAGAGTAGGCAGAAGAGTTATGCTAATTGGAGGGTGAGGCCCTTGGAGTTTATGGTTGGAGACCAGATATTCCTACGAGTGTCGCCCATGAAGGTCATGATGAGATTCGGGAGGAGAGGTAAGCTTATAATTTGTCCATGCCCCCAGCACTTTCAGGTGTTCACCCTGTGCTTTATATTTCTATGCTGCAATAGTACATTCCATATGAATCTCACGTGCTTCAGTGGGATTCAGTCCAGTTTGATGAGTCCTTAGCCTTTGAGGAGTAGCCTTTGGTTATTTTGGATGGCAGGTTAGGAAGTTGTGGTCTAAGGAGATTCTATCAGTGAAAGTCCAGTAGAGGCATTGCCCGATCGATGAGGCTACTTGAGAGACCGAGCAGGACATGCAGACTCGATATCCTCACCTTTGGTTTTGAAGGAAGGTTGGTTTGGGTTTTGGAGTCTTCGTTTTTAGTTTGTGCGCTTTTTCATTTTAACTTTAAAGTTTTGGCCAAGTTTGAATTTTCTCAACATTTTTAGAAACGCACTCAGATGAAAATTCCGTCAGCGTGGTTAGCTCCAAAATTCCATGTTTGGTTTGGAATGACCTTTGGTTTGGTTCCCAAGGTGATTGGAATGAGTTTTTGATTGTTTGTGCGTTTTAAGTGTTTTCTTTGAAATCCTTTGACTTTGGTCAATATTTTGTCGAAATGACCTATGTTGGAAAATCTATCGATTCCATTGAGATCGGAATACCATTTCCATTTAGGTAGAATATCTCGTTTGTGCACACAGAGTTCCAAACAAATCCGAAATACCCCATCGGAGAATTTGGCATGACAATCTCAAATTGCACTACTAGGCACCTGGTGTCATCGCTAAAGCGACTCTTGGTCGCTAAAGTTAGTGTCGCTAAAGCAGCTAGGAGGTCACTAAAGCGACCAAGCAGTAGGGGCAGGGTCTAGCTAAGCAACCAGCCATAACTAAAGCGGCATCGCCTCTCTGAGGTGGTTGCTTAAGCAAAAACAGGGGGCTCGCTAAAGAGATATCGAAGACCTATTTTTGTTTTCTTTTTTTTTTCCAGATTTTAGTCCTAACTTCCAACCTCGATATTTCTCTCTATATTTGTACGATTTGGGTGATTCAAAAGGCTAAATTGTGTGTATTTTTGAGGGGAATCCATTGGCAAGTTCATAATTAGGAGGAAAGGCTTCCTTGGAGGTAAATTGTCCTCTTCCTTGAATTTTTAGCTATTCTAGGACTTGAAATTGATGGGGTTGTTTTTAGCTCTTCCGGTGCTCGGAATGTGCCCACTTTTGGAGCACTTGTTCCTTGATCTATTTGAGACCTTGAGATGGGGTTGATTTTTCAATTTCGTGTGCGGGTCCTAATGTCAAATTTTCACCAGATTTTAGTTCTATTTTAATTATAACAATATGGGTATCGTTGGGATTTTTTTGATGTGTTCTTTGATAATTTTATAGAGTGGCATCGTTTGGAGGCTTCTCGAAAAGGAAAGACTTAGGTTTAGCTATTTGCATGCAGTTCTAGCTTTGAGGTAGGTTATGGTTTATTCTTGTTAGACCTGGCTTTGTTAGAATTGGTATATTTTGAGTAGTAACGCATGATTAGATTGGGAATTTAGGTGCTAATATTCCATTGAGAAATTTGGAGTTGATGATAATCGTTAGTGACTAGTTGGGGCTTTAGTCGTTGGATCCTTAGTCATGGTGATATCTTGGCTTGTTTGCATTAATTAGAATATTTAGAGCTTGCTCCTAGGTGATTTGAACTTAGAATGCCATCTGATTGACTTGCTTGGTTTTGGTTGCCGTTTGATGTAATTTCCATTTATACCTATGTCTTGCTTATTTTTGATATTGAAATGTTCGGCCCGAGGCCATGCTTTTAGTACACCAGAGTCTTTGGTTAGTGATTTGGTAGCCTCCTTGACTAGGCGTGCCTCCAACGGACCTTAACCATAGGAATGGCTCTGGAATGCAATAGTGTGACATCTCTAGCCAATACAGAAACTAGCTCCTCAATATATCTCAAACGATCAGCCAATTCAACCGCATCATACTGAAGCACATAGGACCGTTCTAGAACATACCTGCGTAACATCGAAACATGGAAAACTGGATGAAAAGATGAAAAGGACGGGGGTAAAGCTAACTCATATGCAACCTCTCCAATTTTCCTCAATATCTTAGAAGGACCAATATACCTGGGGCTAAGCTTGCCCTGCCTCCAAAATATCATCACACCCTTCATGGGTGATATACAGAGGAATACTCTGTCACCAACGACAAATCTCAATGGACGACGCCTATGATCCGCATAACTCTGGTGTCTACTATGAGCTGTCTTGAGCCTATCTTGAACCCTCACATGGTCTAAGAACTCTTGCATCAAGTCTGTACCCCTCGGACTAGGCTTCGTAGACTCAAACCAACCAACTGGAAAGCGACAATGTCTACCATATAAGGCCACAAACAAGGCCATCTGACTACCGGAGTGGTATATGTTGTATGCAAACTCCCCCAAAGGCAAAAATTGATCCCACTGACCTACAAAATCGATAACACAAGCCCGAAACATATCCTCGAGAACCTATATAGTGCGCTTTGATTGACCATCAATCTAGGGGTGGAAAGTTGTGCTAAGGTCGACACAGTACCCAACTCCTTCTGAAAAGTCTTCAAAAAGATAGATGTGAACTGTGAGCCTCGGTCTGAGATGATCGAAACTGGCACACCACTCCCGAATGTAGATATGGGCTAACCTCTCAGCGCTGTAGAAATTATGAATGGGAAGGAAGTGTATTGACTTGGTCAATCGATCCACGATGACCCATATACTATCAGGACCAGGGGAAGTACGACACAACCCCATAATAAAATCCATGGTGATCTGCTCCCACCTCCACTTGGTAATGGGTAATATCTGAAGCTCACCACCAGGACTCAAATGCTCAGCCTTAACATATTGACAACTCAAGCAACGCGACATGAAATCCACAATATCTCTCCTCATGTTTCTCCACCAAGAGTGCTTCCTTAAGTCACGATACATCTTAGCTGTGCCCGATGGATAAAATATTTAGAATCATAGGCCTCATTAAGGATCAACTAAATCAAATCCCCAACTGTTGGAACACATAGATAGCCCTAAACTTCAAAACCCCATCTGAATCTAAGTTATCCAGCCTGGCGTCACCTCTCAAAACCCGATATCATAGTGCAACTAACTCCTTATCCTCAAATTGACGGTTGCGAATCCGGTCCAATAGAGATGAATAAGCTCCCATATTAGCTAAAATACATCTTGACTCAGAGATATCAAGTTGAATCATACAGTTAGCTAAGGATTGGATGTCCAAAGCTAATAGTCAATCCACAATAGAAAGGAAGGCTAAACTACCCATACTCACTGCCTTCCGACTCAAGGGATCCGCTACTATATTTGCCTTGACCAGATAGTAGAAAATAAAGAGGTCATAGTCCTTCAAGAGCTCAATCCAGCGGCGCTTCCTCGAATTATTATCCCTCTGGTTTATAATTTACTAAAGGCTCCTATGATCAGTGTAAATCTCTCATCGAACTCCATATGGTTAGTGCCCCTAAATCTTAAGCGCAAAAACTACAACTATCAACTCTAAGTCATGAGTGGGGTAGTTGCGCTCATGCAACTTAAGCTGCCTCAAAACATAAATAATAACTCGGCCCTATTGCATTAGTACACAATCCAAACCAACGCCGGATGCATCACAATAAATGGTGAATCACTCGCCCTCAACTGGAAAAGTCAATATAGGAGCGGTGGTAAGCAACTCCTTGAGCCTTAAAAAGCTCCTCTCACACTCTTCTGACCACACAAATGGGATATCTTGGTGAGTCAACTGAGTTAGAGGTGCCTCTATAGTAGAAAACCTCTCAACAAAGTGCCTGTAATACCTACAAATCCGACGAAGCTACGAATCGCAGTCATAGAGGTGGGCTTGGCCCAATCACGAATAGCCTCAATCTTAGTTTGATCCACTATAATGTTATCCTTGGACACCACGTGCCCCAAGAATGCTACAGACTCAATCCAAAACTTACACTTTGAGAAATTGGATTAAAGCCGCTGATCTATCAAAGTCTAGAGCACTACTCTCAAATGCTGCTCATGCTCCTCCCAGCTCCGCGAGTATACCTGAATGTCATCGATGAAGAATATAAAAAATGAGTCCAAACAAGGCCTAAAAACCTGAGTCATCAAGTCTATGAATGTGGAAGGGGCATTAGTTAGTCTAAAAGATATCACTAGGAACTCATAATGGCTGTAATGAGTCTTAAATGTGGTCTTAGAGACGTTCGCTGCCCTAATCGTCAATTGGTGGTAGACGGATCTCAAATCAATCTTAGAAAACACTATATCATCCTGAAGCTAGTCGAATAGGTCATTAATCATAGGCATAGGGTAATGATTTTTTCACTTTCACCTTTTTCAACTACCCGTAATTGATGCACATCCGCATAGTACCATCTTTCATCTTAATAAATAGGAATGGGGCACCCTAAGGAGATACACTAAGATGAATAAATCTCTTATCCAAGAGATCCTGAAGCTGAATAATGAGCTCCTTAAGCTCTGCGGGGACCATACGGTATGGTGGGAAGGAAATCGGAAGAGTACCCGGATCTACATCAATAGCGAAGTCAATATCGTTGTTAGGAAGGAGGCATGTACCCGAATATACACATGATCTAAAGACCTAATTCACTAATAAAGAATAACCTACCAAGGTCAAAAAACCCAAGACTCAACTAATGGCTCCGGGCTCATACTCAGTCGAGGGGAAAAATATATAGATATATAATAATATATATAGCTTGGATCAAATAAAGCTGGTGCAGCCTAATGGAATAATAAAACTGTGCCTGTGATCACATCATCCGAGATCTCAGCCTCCACTCTAGCTAGAGTTGCATAGAAGTGGGCCTAGGATCCTCTACCCTGCGCATTGACTGTACCTCCTGACTTACCTTCCTAGGGACCTCTCCATGCATCCTGAGGACCACCCTAGTGGTCTTGGCCTTGGCCTCCACTTCTAATTGGAAGTGCTAGAGCTAGTGCTTGTCTACTTGCCTGTGGAGTGGGTAAGGCTAGACTACACTGAGGGAACACACGAGACCACTGATCTAACTCTCTACACTCATAGCACCCTTAGGAAAGTTGGCTGAAAGTTGGAGGTCGGCCATCTCGGCTGGAAGAACCCATCTATGAAGCACACGACCCTAATTCGGACTGGCACTAAAACCAATCTGACGGTGGTGATCACCCTCCAAGGTCTGAAGAAAGGCATAAAAAGGGGGAGCTGGACTGACCCAATGGAAAGCTCTAGAGAGATCTATTGTAGGACTCTCAGGGTCTAAAACAGCGCCCATCATGGATATCCACCTATATTTCTCTCTTGCCACTACCCTCTTGAGCCTCACAATAGAGTTGCTCGAGTGTGCAGGTATGGTCTACCACCTCTAGAAATGAGTAGCCCACTGTCACTAAAGACTGAGTTTCAATCCATACCTGGAGCCTTAATCCCCTAACGAAGTACCAAAATCTCTCCGCCTCAGTAGGTAAGATCATGGCAGTATGCCTGGAGAGATAGTGTAATCCGGCCTCGTATTCCAATAATGTATGATGCTCTTGGGAATAAATCGACCAAGAAGGCCTTTGAAAACTCATCCCATTTTATCGGTGGGGACCCAGCTAACCTGGTATCTAATTATGTACGCCACCACTGCCTGCTAGAACTATCTAGCTGATAAGATGTGAAGTTAGCTCCTCTCGACTCCATTACACCCAAGGTCTATAGCTATGAATGACAAGTACATAGAAACTTGTGGGCATTCTCACCCACAGCATAAAAAAACCTTAGCGATGATAGTCTAAGGAAAACCCTGAGCATCTTCTGCTCCCTAAGTTGCATGACTCTCTCAAAATCATTTGGCTGAGCAGTGAGTGATGGTGGTTACTGATCGACAGTGCTTCGCGAACAGGGAGGACAAGAATCTTGGCCTTCGCGAAGTGGCCAGAGGCTCACAATCATGGAGATAAAAGTCCCACACCTCTGTGAATGCGATAATGGCTCCGCAAACATGGAGAACAATTTAATGGACCTCCATGAATTTGACCAGGGGCCCATAATCACAAATAACAATTTTTTCTAGACCAGATATCAACTAAAAGCTGAGTTTTCCCTAAATTTAAATCTCTGATGGGGTTCTCGAAATTCATTCCAAATTCCATGCGCACAAAAGAGATATTCTACCCCCACCAAATATGACATTTCGAACTCAATGGCATATACAAAATTTCCATACGAGGTCGTTATGAATAAAAATGGGTCCCACACCCAAGGGTCTTTTTAGTTTAATTTCACAACAGGCCTTGGGATTAGACTGAAAGTCTCAAAAAGTGAATAAAAGGTTATTTTAGACCAAATTCACTATTTCAGAATTAACCATGCTGTCAAAATTTTTATTCGAGCGCATTTTCAAAGAATATTGACCAAAGTCAACTATAGGCCAAATTTCAAAGGCAAAAGCGCCAAATGGTCTTAAACTCATATCAATTACCTCGATACTCATGCCGACCATGATATAAGCCTAATTTGGTCATTCGGAACCTTTAGAATTCCATTCTAAGGTTGTTTTTCCTAAAATTATGATCGAAGTCAACTTTTAAAGTTATAAAAGCTCCAAAATAAAGAAATGGATCTAAAACCCAAATGAATGACCAGGCGTCTGAACAGTCAATTCCAGCAAGTCATAAATGACTTGGGGTCGCTATAGGAATACTCTAAATGACAAAATGAATGCTTTAATTCAAAAATGACCTGGAGGGTCATTACACATTGACTTCTTAGACTCAAAAGAAAGTGAAATTCCAATGGTTTGAGGCATGTGAGAAAAGTTTGCAAGAGTTGAAAGATAAACTTACATTCGCTTCTGTGTTGAATTTACAAGAAGGGTTCGATGGGTTTGTTGTATATTGTCATACTTCAAGTGTTAGTCTTGGTTGTGTTTTAATGCAAAATAGTAAGGTGATCGCCTATGCTTCTAGGCAACTTAAAGTGCATGAAAAGAATTATCCGACTCATTACTTGGAGTTAGTGGTGGTTGTGTTTTCTTTAAATATTTGGATATACTATCTTTATGTATTCCTTGTTGTTTTATTCTCTGGCTATAAGAGTTTGTAGTATGTGCTCAACCAACAGGACTTGAACCTTTGACAAAGGATATGAATTGAGTTATTAAAGGATTATGATATGAATGTGTTGTACCACCCAGGTAAAGCGAATGTGGTTGTCAATGCTCTTAGTAGATTTTCCATAAATAGTGTTGCACATGTTGAGGATGAAAATAAGGAATTAATTTTTGATATTCGTAGACTAGCTCATTTGGGTATTCACTTGGTTGATTTGAAGGATGGTGGTGTTGTTGAAAAAAAATGGTTTTGAATTGTCCCTTGTGGCATATGTTAAGGTGAATCTAGATAATTATCCCACTTTGATTGAGTTGAAGAAAGTTGTTGCCAAAAAATCCATTGAGGTTTTCTCCCAAGGGAGAGATGGTGTAATTAATTATGAAGGTTGATTATGTATTACTGAAGTTGATGCATTGAGAGAGATGATATTTTCCAAATCTTATAGTTCATGGTATTTTATTCATCTGTATTCCACAGAGATGTATTGAGATTTAAGAAAAGTGTATTGGTGGAATGGCATAAAGAAAGACATTGTGAATTTTGTGGCCGAATGTCCAAATATTCAATAAGTGGAGGTTAAGCATCAAAACTGAGAGGTTTAGATCAAGACATTGATATCCCTACTTAGAAGTGGGAAGACTTGAATATGGAATTCATTATAGGATTTCCTAATACCCTTAGGCAACATGATTTGATTTGGGTTGTTGTTGAAAGAATGACTAAGTCGGCACATATTCTTCCCTTAAAGACTTCCTTTTCAGTCTAGAATTATGCTAGACTTTACATTCAAGAATTGGTTAAACTTCATGGTGTTCCACTATCTATAATTTCAAACAGAGGTACAAAATTTACTTCACACTTTTGGAGGTCTTTCCAAATGGGTCTTAGTACTCAAGGTTAAGTTTAGAACATATTTTCACCTCGAGACCAATGGTCAAGCCAATCTTACTATTCAAAACTTGGAGGACATGTTAAGAGCTTATGCAATTGACTTCAAGGGCAATTGGGATGATTATTTTCCATTAATCAAGTTTGCTTACAAAAATAGTAACTATTCTAGCATTTAGATGGCTCCATATAAGGCCTTATATGGTAGGAGGTGTAAGTCTCTTATTGGCTGGTTTGAATTCAGTGATATTTCCTTGATATGACCCGAGTCGGTGCATGAGGCTATGGAGAATGTTAGACTCATTAGAGAATGATTAAAGAATCCCAAAAGTCGATAAAATTCCTTTTCAGATGTGACGAGGAGGGAACTTGAATTCGAGGTGAATGATTGGGTTTACTTGAAAATCTCACACATGTAGGGTGTGATACATTTTTGAAAGAAATGTATGCTTAGTCCCCAATATGTAGGCCCATATAATATTATAAGGTATTTTTCTAAGGTTGCATATGAGTTAGATTTGTCCTCGGAGTTGGCATCGGCGCATTCTGTATTTCATATATCATTGTTCAAGAAGTGTGTTAGAGATCCTAATTGCATTATTTCTTTGGACATCATTGGTGTGAAAGAGAGTTTATCTTTCTAAGAGGTTGCGGTTGAGATTCTAGACCGGCAAGTTCAAAGGTTGAGAAATAAGAAAGTAGCTCCCGTTAAAGTATTGTGGAGGAATCAAGAGGTTGAGGTACTACATGGGAGTTCAAAGTCGATATGATGTCACAATATCCTAATCTCTTTCCAAACCATTCCAAGTTGAGGTATTAAGTTTCTTCATGATTCACTCCTTTGAATTCATGTATTTTCAGTCATTCTAATGTTTTCATATGCACACATGTTCATAAAATAAAGTTTAAAAACTTGTTCTAGCTTGGAAATGAATATTCCTTGGTTTTATGCATTTTGATATGTTTTGAATTCATGTTGGGTTGCTATATCTCTTTCCCTACTCTGTTCATGCTAGCTTGAGTCCATTTTGAGGACGAATGTTCCCAAGGAGGAGATATTATAAGACCCAAAAGTAAGAAGGCCAAACAATAAGAAAGTATTGTAGAAAAGTTGCAGAAATAATCTAGTGCAAGCTTATACGAGTCAAACTATGACCTATAAGAAGTTTTAAGAGCCATAAAAAGGTAGTCATATAAGGCCCAGTACTTGGTAAAATCTTAGAATCTAAGACTAGCCACTTTGACGACCTATAGAAAGGTCGACGAGCAGTAGGAAAAAGGCTTGTAGGAAGGGAATTTCACTAAGTGTGCATTCACTCTATGAGGGATTTCTAAGGACAATAGGAAGGTCCCGTAGAACAAGTGTAGAAACTCAGTATTTCAAGTTTTGGAAAAATTTGTAGGACGAGAGGGTCTTACAACCCATAAAAGCATTGACGGACCGCAGGCTCCACTCATAAGATGGGTCTTGAGATTTGGAAAGGTTGCTAAGTGTTGGGGTGGTTGACAACTTGACTCTAGAACTCATAACAGTTTAGACAACCTGTAGTACCTATTCACAATTCCCAAGTGCATTTTCCAGTAGCTCAATTATTTTGGTACACTTATACTATGACCTCGTCCCTAAGACCCATCGAAGGACCTATGACCTGTAGGACCTAGTGGTAGGTCCACTTCGGCAGTTTTTAATGAAGGATGTTTTTGGTATTTTCTATCTCTCCTACATATATACTATGTTTTAAGGGTATCCTACAAACCCTATCAGTACCTAAATCCTTCAAATTCTCATTATTCCCTCTCATTCTCTCAAATTAACCTAAGAGTTCAAAGTTTTTCTCTCAATCCTTTTTCTCCAAGAGAGAGTTAGGGTTTGAAGAACAAGTCAAGACTTCATTGTTTAGAGATTGATTTTGGGCTTTGATTATCAAGGTATGTTGCAAATTCATCCATAGATCCTCTTCATCCATGGAGTCCCAAAATTTCTCCGTATATCTATCAAATTCAATTCAAGGATTCTAGGTTTTTTGATTATTGTACATTGGGTCATCTCAATTATGCTTTTAGTCAAGTATGCATGCATGATCTGAATTCAATCACATGTTTTCAATGAATTTTATAAGGACCCATGCTTTATACTATCCATTCCAAGTATGATTTATAAATTTATGATCATGAAGTTTATGAAGTATCATGGATGATTTATGAAAGCTATGTATTATGATTCAGTATATTTTCAAGTATCAAAATCATGAATTATGAAAGGCTTTCTCACAATATGCAAGATATCATGATTTTGATGATCAAAAATGTAAGTATCCAGAAGTTGAATTTATAATCATTGTTTTCTAGGATATAGTCTTATTATTTTATTTTATTAATGTGGATTGGTATTTATTTGCCTTTCCTAATGAATATATTTTCATGTATTCTTTTGGGATTGACTGGGCATCAAGCGAACTTTGTTGTGGGGATCCACGAGAGAACCCTAGTAGCAACCCTTAATTCAAAATATATGTGCCACCGTAGGTGCCTTTAATGCTTATCTAGTGGATCCACATATAGCTCATCTTATGTTTATGATATGGAGTCTACCTTTGCAAGTAGCCTCTCTCTTCTTGGTTTGGGAGTTATGTCAAATTCTATGTTATAGTTCACATGGTCTTACATGTCAGTTAAGGTTAATATCCCACATATGTATATGCTATGTCTATGAGTCTTAATGATTTTTCTGATGCATTGACATTATGATATGAATTTCAAGTATTTTCAAGTTTTATTCATATTTTTTAAGATATTGGTCATATTTTAAATGTTCATATTGTTTATGTCCAATTATTGTTTATCATGCATGTTCCTCACATACTAAGTATATTTCATTTACTAACACATACTTTTTGCCTATATTGTATTATAATGTAGGGTCCAACGATAATAACTCTATGCATCCCGATCGTGGCTAAACATTTTGTCACTATCTATTATTGGTGAGTACTCATATTTTAAGGATGTGGAATTTATATTTTTTTATGTTCCTTATGACTTACATTTATATAGTTGTGAGCTAGGAACTTGTCCTAAGCCCTATCCATAGTAGTAGAGGGATGCTACATTATCATGGAGTCTATGATGTCCCGTATTTAGAGATTTTAGCTTGTTTTTCCCCTTTTTATTGAATTCCCTTATTGAGACTTATATTTGGTATTCATGTATTTAGTTCTTGTTTCTTATTTTTCGTATGTATGCTCATCTATGATGTGCTAAGAGTCTTGGTTGGAGTCATTTAGCATTCTATTCGTCATGTTGTGCATATGGATTTACTTGGGTCATGATCCAACTTGGTATCAGAGTAAAGGATTTGAGGTGTCCTAGGTAGTCTAACATACCACGTTAAGTAGAGTCTTATTCATCAGAATGAAGCTTCCCGTATCTATGAATAGGAGGCTACGAGACATTTAAGAAACTTCACTTCTTTATCATTCTTATATCATGCGATAGAGTTAAACTCTAAGGCTTTTCCCTCTAACACTTTCCCTTTGCGATTACACAATCATTCCTCCAAGAAGAACTCTTGGCAAAGGAACATGAATGTGGATTAACAAGCTCCACAAGTTCCCAATGATCCTTTTGATAAGCAAGTCTCTCATGTAGATTTTCGAGCCACCTTTCAAGTGCTTGCTCAAGCCATGGCCACTAAAGCTAATAGGAAAGTTGTTTCTCTTATGAAACCAAATGTGGGTACGTCAACAAGTTGAGTTCATGACTTTAATTGCATGAACCATCCTTCATTTTCATGGATCTAAGATGGATGAGGATCCATAAGAATTTATTGAGAGTACTACTAAGATAGTGGATATCATAGGCATTGGTCTAGTGTAGAAGGAAGACATGAAGGTATACCAGTTCAACAGAATTGCATAAGTTTGATTTGATCAATGGAAGAGTTAAAGGTCTAGAGATATGGGTCCTATTTTTTGGGAAGAGTACAAAGGTGCTTTCATTGACCGTTTCTTTCCATTAAAGTTAAGGAAAGCCAAGGTCCAAGAATTCATCAATTTGAGGAAAGGAAATATAATCGTTAGGGAGTATTTCCTCAAGTTCACCCAAATATTGAAATATTCTCCTTTCATAGTTGACGATCCTAAAGCTCGTATTAGCAAATTCATTTATAGTGTGTCAGACTTGGTGGTCAAAGAATGTAGAACCATCATGTTGAACAATGACATGGGAATATCAAGGATTATGACACATGATGAGTAAATTGAAGAGGAGAAGTTGAAAAATAGGACTAAGGAGTCCAAGAGGGTTTGTATTAATGGTGTGAGTTTTCTCATGGTAAGACCCATAATGGTGGTCGTTCACAATTTTGCCAAAATTTATCCAACAAAAATTTTGTCACTAATCTGGCTCAAAGGTTAAACAAAGATAGGGTGTCTAACCCTAAGCCTTAAGGAGGACCTCTAAGTGGTCAACCAATTACCCCATGCAAGAAATATGGGAAGAAGCTTCTAGGAGAATGATTGGTGGGATCGGGTGCTTTTTTTGGTTGTGGTTATAAAAGTCACCAAGTGAAGGATCATCCTTCTAGTGCTATATGAGGTGGAGGTGGTAGACTGCAGACTACCATAGGCCGACCTGCTTAGTATGGTTCTACCTTGGGTGGTATTGAGTGCCAAAATAGATTTTATGCCATACAAATTTGTTAGGAGTTAGAGGAATCACCTGATGTGGTGAGTGGTATGTTGAAAGTCTTTGAGTTTGATATTTATGCATTGTTAGATTTGGGTGCTACTCTATCATTTGTTACCACTTATCTTTCTTTGAAATTTGTTTTTAATCCTAAGATCTTAGGATAACCATTTTTAGTTTATACACCTGTTGGTGATTAAGTTTTTGCTAAAAGAGTCTATAGACAATGTCCAATTTTATTTTTTTATGAAAAGTACTTTAGTTGATCTTATAGAGCTTGATATGACTGATTTTGATATTATTCTTGGAATGGATTGGCTTCATGCATGTTATACTTCCATATGTTGTAGAAACCGTGTGGTAAAGTTTTAGTTTCCTAATGAGATAGTCCTATAATGGAAAGGTAGAAATTTTGTGTTTAAGTGTCAATTTATCTCGTGCCTTTAAGCTCAAAAAATGTTTTTTAGAGGATGCATTTATCATCTAGTCTGGGTTAGGCATACAAATTTTGAAGCTTCTGCGCTTGAGTCAGTTTTGGTAGTTAATAAGTTTTCAAAAGTATTTTTGGATGATCTCCCAAGTATCCCCTCCGAAAGGGAGATATATTTACGATACCCAACCTATCTCTATTCCTCCTTACCATATAGCTCCGATAGAACTTAAGTAGTTAAAGGAATAGTGTAAAAACTTATTCAATACCAGTTTTATTAGGCCTAACATCTTCTCTTTGTGTGTATTGAATATTGACAATTGAACAAGGTCACAATTAAAAATAAGTATTTCATTCTAAGGATTGATGAATTTTTCAATCAAATTTAAGGAGCAAGTTACTTTTAAATGATCAATCTTCGGTAGGGTTATCATCAACTCTAAGTAAGAGAATGTGACATTCCGAAGATGGTTGTTAGAACTTGCTATGGTCATTTTGAAATATTAGTTATGTCTTTTGGACTAATGAATGTTTCTATAGCTTTTATAGATTTGATGAACAGGGTGTTCAAGAAATATTTAGGTATGTTCATTGTTGTGTTCATTAATGATATTTTGGTTTATTCTCAGAGTGAGGAGGAGCATGCCAATCATTTGATGATGTTGCAAGTCCTTAATTACCGTTAGTTATTTGATAAGTTTAGCAAGTGTGAGTTTTAGTTGAGGCCAATTATTTTTCTTGGTCATATTGACTTCGATGAAGGTATTATGATTCATCCTAAGAAAATCTAGGTGGTAAATAATTTTCTTAGACCTTTGTATCTTTCTGGTATTCAAAGTTTCATAGTCCTAGCCGGTTATTATAGATGTTTTGTGGAAGGATTCTCGTCTATTGCATCACCCTTGATAACTTTCACTCAAAAGAAGGTGAAATTTCAGTGGTCCAATGCATGAGAGAAATGCTTCCAAGAGTTGAAAGATAGACTTACTTCCACTCTGTTGTTGACTATACCAAAAGGGTCCAATGGTTTATTGTATATTTTTATGCTTAAAGGGTTGGTTTTGGTTGTGTTTTAATGCATAATGGTAAGCTAATAGCCTTTTCTTCTGGGCAACTTAAAGTGCATGATAAGAACTATCTGAATCATGACTTGGAGTTAGCGGCAGTTGTGTTTGATTTGAAAATTTTGAGACACTATCTGTATGTTCTCCATGTTGATGTATTTACCAACCATAAATATTATAGACTAAAGATTTTCATAATGGTATTTATGAGGACTTTCCAGGTCTTAACTCTTCCAGTGAATGTATATATGTGTTCAACAAAAGGACTTGAACTTTCAACAAAAGAAATGGCTTGAGCTGTTGAAGTATTATAATATGAATGTGTTGTATTATCCAGGTTAAGAAAATATGGTATCCAGTTTTCTTAATAGGTTGTTGATGAATAGTATTGCCCATATTGAGGATAAAAAGAAGGAGTTAGTTCGTGATGTTCATAGACTAGCTCATTTGGGTGTTCGCTTGGTTGATTTTGAGGATAGTAGTGTTGTTGTATAAAATGGTTCTGAATTGTCCCTTTTGACGGATGTTAAGGCGAAGCAAGATAATGATCCCACTTTGTTTAGTTGAAGCAAGTGGTTGCCGAGAAAGCCATTGAGGCTTTTTCCTAAGGGAGAGATTGTGTGCTTAAATATCAAGGCTTATTATATGTTTCGATGTTGATTGATTGAGAGAAATGATATTTTATGAAGCTCATAGTTAGTAGTATTCTATTCATACAGGGTCCCCAATCATGTATCGAGATTTGAGGGAATTGTATTTGTGGAATGGCATGAAGAAGGACATTGCAGAGTTTATGGCTAAATATCCAAATTGTCAACATGTGAAAATTGATTATCAAAAACTAAGAGGTTTAGCTCAAAACATTTATATCCCTACATAAAAGTGGGAAGACTTTAATATGGACTTTATTACAGGATTGCCTCGTACACATTGGCAACATGGTTAGATTTGGGTTTTTGTAGACCGAATGACTAAGTCCAAGCATTTTTTCCCCGTTAGGATTTTCTATTCAATCGAGGATTATTCCAGACTTTACATTCGATAATTGGTTAAGATTCATCTTGTTTGACTATCTATCATTTCAGAATGGGTACTCAGTTTACTTCACTGTGTTGAGGGTCTTTCAATAAGGGTCTTGGTAATCAAGTTAAGCTTAGCGCAACTTTTCAGCCTCAGACCGATGTTAAGCAAAGCATACTATTTATACCTTGGAGGACATGTCAAGAGATTGTGTAATTGAGTTCAAGGGAAATTTTTAGGATCATTTTCCATTAATGGAGTATGCTTATAACAATAGTTACCACTTTAGCATCTAGATGGCTCCATTTGAGGCCTTATATGGTAGGAGGTATAGTCTCCTATTAATTGGTTTGAAGTTGGTTAAGTTGCTTTGATAGGATTCGAGTTGGTGAATGAGGCTATGGAGAAGGTTAGACTCATTAGGGAGAGATTAAAGTTTTCCCAAAGTCAACAAAAGTCGTATTCGAATGTGAGGAGGAGGGAACTTGAATTTGAGGTGAATTATTGGGTTTACTTGAAAATCTCACCCATAAATGGTGTGATGTGTTTTGTAAAGAGAAGGCCTCTTAGTCCCTGATATATAGGACCATATTAGATTCTAAGGCATTTTGGTAAGGTGGCATATGGGTTGGATTTGCCCTCACAGTTAGCATCGGTGCATCCGATATTTCAGGTATCATTGTTGAAAGAGTGTGTTAGAGATCCTAGCTCCATTGGGACTTTGGAAAGAATTTGTGTAAAAAAGAATTTATCCTATGAAGAGGTTCCGTTAGAGATTTAGATAGGCAAGTTTGAAAGTTGAGAAATAAGGAAGTAACCTCTGTTAAGGTATTGTAAAGGAAGAAAGAGGTTGAAGGTGCTACATGGGAGGCCGAAGCTGATATGATGTCATAATATCCTCATCTCTTACTTTTCATTTTAAATTAAGGTATTAAGTGCCTTCATGATTCACTCATTCGAATTAATGCATTTTCAGTCATTCTCATATTTTTATATGCATGAATGTTCATGACATGAACTTTAAAATAATGTTCTAGCTTGTAATTTAATATTCCTAGGTTTTATGCATTTTGATGTATTTTGCATTTATGTTGGGTTGTTATGTATTTTTCCCTACTCTATTCATGCTAGCTTGAATCCTATTTGAAAATGAATGTTCCCAATGGGGAGATGTTGTAAGACCCCAGAAGTTGGAAGGCCAAACAAAATGAAAGTGTAGAAGAAAAGTTGCAGATATGATCTGGTGGATGCTTCTATGAGTTGACCTATGACCCATAGGAAGTCCTATGAACCGTAAGAAGGAAATCGTAGAAGGACCAGTACTTGGAAAAATTTGGAAGTCTAAGACGAGCCACTTTGATAACCAATAGAAAGGTCGACGATCTATAGGAAAAGCCACGTAAGAAGGGATCAAAGGAAGGGAATTTCACTAGGTGTGAACTCACACTACAAGGGATTCTTACATACTATAGGAGATCCTAGGACCGCTAGGATGGAATCGTAGAACAAGTTCAGAAACTCAGTATTTCAGGTGCTGGGAAAGTTGGCAGGCCGAGAGGGTCTTATAACCTATAGAATCATTGATAGATCGTAGACTCCTCTGGTAGGATGGGTCCATATATTTAGAAAGTTGTCTAAGTGTTGGGGTGGTTGTCGAATTGACCCTATGACCCATAACACTTTAGACGACCCGTAGAACCTGTTCGTAAGTCTGAAGTGCATTTTCCAGTATCTTAATTTTTGGTACAGTGATCCTATGACTCGTCAAAGGACCTACGACCCATAGGTCCTAGTAGGTCCACTTCGATAGTTTCTAAATAAGGGTGTTTTGAATATTTCCTATCTCACCTACACCTATACTATGTCATTTTTTGGGGTATCCTGCAAACCCTATATGTACCTAAGTCTTTTAAATTCTCATTATTCCCTCTCATTCTCTCAAATTCACCTAAAGAGTTGAAAGTTGTGTTTCTCAAGTCTTCTTGTCCGATAGAGATTTAGGATTTTTAGAAAAAGTCAAGTATCCATTGTTCAGAGCTTTATTTTTGGCTTTGATTTTTAAGGTATGTTGATTTCACCCATGGATCCTTTCAATCCATGGAGTCCTAAAGATTTCTCCCTATCTCTATCAAATTTAATTTGGTTCCAAGATTTTAGGGGTTTTGATCAATTTGCATTGGATCAACTCAATTATACTTTTAATGATCTATTTATGCATGTTTTTAATTAAATTACATATTTTCAATTAATTTTATAAGGACCCATGCATTATGCTATCAATTTCAAGTATGATTTATGAATTTATGATCATAAAATTTATGAAATATCATGGATGATTTATGAAAGGTATGTATTATGATTCAAGTATGTTTTCAAGTATCAAAAGCGTGAATTGTGAAAGGTTTTGTCACAATATGCAAGATATCATGATTTAGATACTCAGAAAGATAAGCATCCACAAGTTAAAGTTATAATCATGGTTTTCAAGGATCTATTCTTATTATGTTATTTTATGAATGTCGATTGGTATTTATTTGCCTTTCCTAATGACTATGCTTTCATGTATTCTTTAGGGATTGACTTAGCACCGAGCAAATTTTATGGTGGGGATCCACGAGAAAGACCTACTAGCAATAGATAGTTCCAAAACTATGTGCCACTGTATGTGCCTTTATAGCCTAGCTAGTGGATCCATATAAATCACATCTTATATTTATGATACGGAGTCTACCTTGGCAAGTAGCCTATGTCTTCTCGGTGTGGGAGTTACATCGAATTCTATGTTATAGCTCACAAGGTCTTACATATTAGTTAAGGATAATATCCCACATATGCATATGCTATGTCTATGAGTCTTGATGATGTTTATGATGCATTGACCTTATGATATGAATTTCAAGTATTTTCAAGTTTTATTCATGCTTTTAAGATATTTATCATGCATCACATGTTCATATTGTTTATTTCCTACTATTCTTGTTCATGCATGTTTGTCACATACTTAGTATATTCCATGTAATAACACATACCTTTTGCCTATATTATATCATAATGTAGGGTCCATCGATCATCACTCTACGTATTCCATTCGTGGCTAAACATTTTGTCGCTATCTCTTATTGGGTGAGTCCTCCTGTTTCGAGGACACAATATTTAGGTTTTCTTTATATTTGTTATGACTTTCATTCTCATGTTGGAGATCTAGGAACTTTTCCTAAGCCCATCCATAGTTGTAGAGGCATGTTAGATTGTCATGGAGTCTATGTTGTCTCATATTCGAAAAATAGCTTTCTTTTCCCCTTTTTATGAGATTCTCTTATTGAGACTTATATTCCGCATTTATTTCTTTAGTTATTATTTCTTATTTTCCTTATGTATGCTCATTTATAATGTGCTAAGAAGATTTGTTGAATTCCTTTGAGATACTAATCATTGCGTCACACCTAGGGCCTAGCTTTGGTCGTGACAAAAACAATTATTCGGGTCAGCTTAAAAATATTGGACTGTTACATAAAGTTTGTGTTACAATTCTTTATCGATTTATGAAAGACCCCGGAAGTAGTAAAGTCAAATAAAATAAATTTTAGGGAAAAAGTGATGGTGTAAACTTTGACAGAGCCTTGTTCGGATTGTACAAGCTCATATGGTCTGTAGAGGGTTGTTGTTGAAGTATTTGAGAAAAATGGGAATTTTGAGTTGAGGTTAATGGATGGTCCAACAGCTCGTGAAGAAGTCCACAGACCATAGACTATCCCATAAAGGGGGCTTCTGAGAATTAGGGGACAAATCAACTTGAGGGAAGTTTATATGGACCGTGGTGGGTACTATGGATTTACTATGGTCTGTAGACCACACCACCAAGCTCAAAGGAAAAGTAAGATGTTGAAGAATCTTCACAAGAGATTATATACCCTGAGTAAAGTTCCACAAGCCTTATACCTACCCGTAGAAGGTAGGTTTTAGGAACTTTTGAGGGTTGTCTTTCATGAAGCCTTGTATGGCTTGTACAAAGTTCCACGGGCTGTAGAAGGTACTTGTGGAACTAGATCAACAGCTTATCCCTAGGTCTAGTTTTGACATTTCCCATATTTTTAATAGTAATACCATGATATTTTGGGGTATTTTCCTATACCTATAACTACCAAAAACCCTTCATTAACTACTCATTCTTTCAAATACTCTCCCAAACAAAATCTTCTCTCTAAAGAATTCTCTCTAAATCTTCTTCTTCAATTCAAGTTCAATCTCCATTGAATTTGGGCTTTGATATCCAGGTATGTGCGAATTTAACAATTGATTCTATTCATCCATTGGGTTCAGAAAGAACTCAATTCTCCAACTTCAATTTAACTCAATTCAATGATGGTTTCTTGTGAATTCTTTATTGCACTTTTCTATATAGATTCAATTGATGTTAATTCACTTGATTATGCATGAATTTACTCTACTACATAATTTTTAATTGATTTCACATGGACCCATGCATTATGCATATGATTTAAAACTATGAACTATGAACTATGATCATGAACTTCATTATGGTTTTACGAATGATTTATGAAAGTTATGAATTATGTTTCAAGTATATTTTCAAGTATGAATGAATAAAATTTGAAATGTTTTCTAATAATATGAATGTAATCATGATTTAGATGCTTAGAAAGGTAAGTGTCTTATGAGCGACATTATGAATAAATGATTTAAGGAGCTACACTTATGATATTTTATGAATGTGGATTGGTACATATTTGCCTTTCCTAATGTTAATGATTTTATCTTTTCTATTGAGATTTGACTTAGCACTAATAGGACTTTGAGATGGAGGCTTGGTAAAGGAGTCTATAGTAGCAATCTCTAATCTCTACAACATTGCCCCCATAAATTGTCTTAAATAACTTAGCTAGTGGATCCATACATAATTCATGATGTTAATGATATGAATTCTACCTTGGAAAGTAGTCTATCCTTTTTCAGTGTAGAAGTTACACTAGACTCCAAGTTATAACTCACAAGATTTTATTATCGGTTATAGTCCATATCCCACAAAATAACTATGTTTCTTACAAGTTCTTAAATGATGTTTTATGATGCATTGACCTTATCTTATCATTTTACATTTTACTTCATGCTTTTCAAGTTGTTTGGTCATGTATCATATTGTAATGACCTCCAAGGTCATTTTCGTGCTTCTGTATATTTTTACAGCTTTAGCCCTTCTCATAGCTTCTGTATAGCTCTTATGCAATGTCGGGATGGATGGCATGCTCTCTAAGGTATTTGGTTGAGTTTTGAAATGGTTTGGCTATTTTTGAGGCTTAAGGATTGAAAGAGTTGACTTTAGTCAAGATTCAGAGATTTGGGCATCGTATGGGAATTTCAATTGTTGTATCAGCACCAGAAGGTCTATTTTGGTATACAAGGAAGGTTGGTTTGGGTTTTAGAGTCTCTGTTTCGAGTTTCGGTGGTTTTGCCATTTTAGCTTTATGTTTTGGCCAAGTTGACTTTATTCAATAATTTGTGTAAATACGCTCGGATGAAAATTCCATTAGCACGGTTAGGTCCACAATGCCAAGTTTGGTCTAGAACAACCTTTTGTTTGGTTCTTGGGGTGCTCGAAATAAATTTTAGGCCGTTTGTGTGACTATGTGTTTTCCTTCGAAATCTTTGACTTTGGTATACTTTTTGTCAAAATGACTTTCGTTTGTAAATCCATCAATTTTGTTGAGTTTGGAATGCTATTTCCAGTTAGATAGCATGGTATATTTTTGTTGATGGGGTTCCGAATGAATTTCGAACCCCATTGAAGGAATCCAAAGTTCCTTAGCCTTAGCCGATGCAGGGCTGCTGGTGTAGTCCATTCTTGTGCTCTGTGTTCACGGGCCTCTTGGTCATGTTTGTGGAGAGACAACCCCTAGACCTCTGCATTTGCAGGAGGATTCTCCTCATTCACGGAGGTTAAAACAGACACGTCTAGCAGCCAAGTCTCATTTCGAGACTTGGCATTCTTGGGGTTTTTGAGAGAAATTCTCAATCAAAATTTGTGATTCTTATTTCAGTGTGTTGTAAATTGTTGCAATGGGATGTTCGGGGACCCTTTCTCATCCTAAAAATCTCGTAAGTCTTGTGTAATTTCATCGTTTCTTGCACTTTTGCCTACTTAGGGCTTGGAAGTTTGTGGGTTTGTTTAGAGGTCTTTCGGTGCTTGGAATGTGCCCATTTTCGGGGCACAAATTGCTTGAGCTATTTGGGACCTTGTGATGGAGTTGGTTTTTCCATTTTGCATGCGGGTCCTAATGTCAAATTTTGACCCAATTTTTATTTCATTTTTTATTATAGCAATATGGGTATTGTTGTATTTTTTTGATGAGTTCTTTGAAAATTTGATAGAGTTGCATCATTCAGAGGTATCTCGGAAGGGAAAGGTTCAGGTTTAGCAATTCGTGTATGGTTTTGGCCTTGAGGTAGGTTATTTCTTTCTCTTGTTAGACATGGGTTATTTAGAATTGGTATATTTTGAGTACTAACGTGTGATTAGTTGGTGATTTAGGTGTTGATATCTTGTTGAGCATTTTCAAGTCGATGATCATCGTTTGTAACTACTTTGGGTTTTAGCCATTAGAGCCTTAGTGTGGGTGTTATCTTAACTTATTTACATCGCTTAAAATTCTTAGAACTTTCTCCTAGGTTATTTTAACTTATGATGCCTCTCGTTTGACTTGGTTGGTTTAGGTTGTTCGCTAGTTATGATTTTTGCTTATGCTTAGGTCTTGTTTGCTTTGGCATTAAAATGTTGGGTCCGAGGTCGTACTTGTGGTACACTGGTAACTCAGGTTAGTGTTTTAGTGCCCGTGATGGTACTTTCACCCGACTTGGGTAATATATGATTTTTGACATGCTACTTGACTTGATTTTTCTCGCCGGTGAGATTAAGACTTTTGGTTGATTATTAAGTATGAGTGATTTAATGAAATAACAGTGATATCTTATTTATGGCATTTCATGGTTGATGGGTTCGAGGTATTATTTCAGGCTACCCTTTTATTAACTTTGGATACACTTTTCTACTCACCGTTGATAAGCTCGAGGTGTAAATTCAAGACGGTCCATTGATACGTACTCCAGGTTGTTATTTCGATATTGATGAGCTCGAGAGTTTTTCTAGGTGCTCCATGCTATTTTTGGGGGATATTAATCCATATCTACTACTTTATATTCATACATTCCTCTAATACTTTATGGGCTGAGATTATTAATCTGATCACTTGTTTTGTTGGATTTACTTGACTACCGTATGGTCATTCCGTACCCTGTTTCCCTGTAATCGTAGTTTTATGCTTCTCTATTTTTATTATTAGTATCATAATGCTGCTTATTATATATTTATTTTTTCTGAGCTCGGACTGCCTATGATGGATACTTAGTACCTCGTGTTTTGGTACTCATACTGCACTTCTACATTTTTTTGATGCAGCTCCTGGTTCGAGCCACCCCCAGCGCATGCTTGATCATCCGTAGTCGTTCTATATCCGGATTGTGGTGATCTCCCGCTATTTAGAGACTTGATACATCCCCTATTTTCCACTAACTTGTATTTTCTTTTTTGGACAGTTAGTTTTGTATTGTATATTCATATATTGTCAGCTTTTGACCTTAGTAGCTCTTGTATAGGTGACACCAGGTCTAGGGTTTGGTCTAGCATCAGTTTATCATTTTTGGTCACTGTCTTGACTTTTTGCATATTTTATATCGTATTTATATATTTATACCTTGGTCCGATTTCTTTTGTTACATTTGTCTTACTTCCGCATTCTTATGGTATTAATTATTTATTTTAAATTGAGGTTTGACTTCCACATTAGCTGGGTTTGACTTGCCTACTTAGGAGTTATAGTAGGCGTCATCATGGCCCGAATTCGAGTCGTGACAGAGTGGTATTAGAGCTTAGGTTCATCGGTCTCACCATTACAGGAGCAAGTGTCGAGTAGAATCCCACAGATCCATATGATAATGTCTATATTCAATATTCGGGAGGCTATAAGACATTGTTAGGATTTAAGTTACTATTCTTATTTATGATCGTGAGCTTATAGTGATGAACAACTCTAAATCCTATTTGTTTCACTCTTTATCAGATGGTGAGGATGAGATCCACCAGGGGTGGATGAGGATCCCTTATGCCTACAGATAGAGACTGAACTTGGGGTAGGGATTGAGGTCGACACAAAGGATGGGGCAGTGATCAGGCCACAACACCAGTGTTGGAGCCTAATATAGATGTTGAGTAGTTCGAGCATCGGCCGACAGAAGAGGATCCAGTCTAACTTCCACGCAGATTCATGTCCACACTAGTGTTATAGGATACCTTGGCCCATATCCTCAGCTTTATAGAGGGTATGTCCCAAGTAGGGACACTACCTAGAACTTTAGCCAAACCTCAGGTCTGAGAGGAGGCTCAGACTTTAGGACAGGTAGGGTTATAGTATGATCTGATCCTAGTTCCTCAGTCTACTACTACAGCTCTCCATTCGTAGATTCAACCTATTCCTATGGTTGTTTAGCACATGGAATCTAGGCTGGTTATGACTGCGGAAGAGTAGAAGATGTTGGGAAGTTTTATTCGATTGGTGCCTCCCAAGTTCTCAAGTGTCGCGGGCGAGGATGCCCATGAGTTTTTGGTTTATTTCCAGGAGAAGTTGTATAACCTTGGGTTGGTGGAATCCTACAAGGTAGATTATACTGCTTTCCAGTTGAATAGAAGATAGAAGCAGTTGTGAAGATCTTATCTTAGCTGTATACCCACGAGATCACCGTCGATGTCATGGACTCAGTTCTCTGAGGCCTTCTTGGAGAAGTATATACTTCACAATTTTAGGGAAAGGCTGAGGGATGAGTTCATAGCATTAGTGTAGGGACCGATGATAGTTACAAAGTATGAGTCTATATTTCATGAGTTATCCAGGCATGCCACAATGATTATGCCGATAGAGGAGGAGAGGGAGCCCTGGTTTATCAGAGGGTTGTATTATCCTTTGAGGTTTGCTATGGAGCAGATGGTTGCGTCAGAATATTCGTTCTTGCAGATAGTAGACCATGCTCATACTATTGGGGCTATACGCCGCGAAGCCTACGGAGGCAACAACAACAGGCCTCACCGCCAGGGCAGTTCAATAGACGCCAGTCACATAGTAGAGGTTCTTATGGCAGAGGTCATCCATAGCAGTATCCACCTAGTAGACCAGTTCAGGCAGCCTTATAGATTACCGATGGTTGATTAGCGGGTGTCAGTAGTCAGAGCGGCTAGAATTTGGGTCACTCTTCTCGGTGTCAAACTTTTGGGAATTCAGGCCATGGTGGCCATTCAGGTTTAACTGAGACATCACAGGGAGGTTCATTCAGGTGGCCATGCTATGAGTATGGTGTGATAAGTCACTTTGCCAGGGAGTGTCCTACTATTAGCCATCACAGATTCTAGAGTCAGTAGGGTCTATAGGGTCAGCAGGTTCAGGCCCCTAGGGCCCTATTCCAGCCTCCATGGGAGGGTGTACAAGGTCGCAAAGGTGATTCTCAGGGTACTATGGGTGGTCCTTAAGCAGGCCGGATAGGTGGTAGAGGTGGACACAGTCATATGTATTCCTTTTTGGGTAGGTCGAAGGCAGATTCATCAGATGTCGTCATCACAGGTACAATCGTCGTCTCGCATTAGCCTACCTATGCTTTATTTAATTTGGGGTCTACTTACTCGTATGTGTCTTCTCATTAAAAATCATGATTATATCTCATAAATCATACTTGGAACTAACATATAGCTTGGGTAATTGAAATTCAACTTGAAATCATGCATAATTAATAGAATTGATACATAACATAATCATAAAAACCCAATGAAGATCAGGAAATTAGGCCTTTTATTGAAGAAATCAAAGAGAATTTGAGAAGAAATCTTTGGGGTTCCATGGGTGAAAGGAATCCATGGATGAAATCCCATATTCCTCGACCTTTATGAGCCCTAGACTGAAGTAAATTGAAGCTTGACCTTCAAGAAATCCCTTGAAATTGCTTGGAGAAGAAGACTCTTGAGAGGAAATATGGGAGAGAAGATTTTGTGAATTTGGGAGCTAAAGAGAGAATGGGGGGGTAGGAATATTTGGGTAGTTAATAGGTAAGAATATAGTCTCAAAAACCATCCACATTCATTTATGAAATATATAGAATTACAAAAATACCCTTCATTAAAATTGAAAATTGGGGCTGCTCAGAGGACCCACCACAGTCCGTGAAACTCACCACGCTATGTGGTGGTAATCGTGAAGTTGGACTTTCAATTTTGGAAAAAGGTCATGAAAAGGGGGCTTCCACTAAGAGACACACCACGGTCCATGAAGAGCACAATGGTCCATGGTGGTCATTCGTGGTTCTACACTTGGGCTAAAGTCTGACGGTCCAGGAGAGGTTTCCACTAAGAAGGGCACCACGGCTCGTGATGCATACCGTGGCCTATGGTCCCTATCATGAACCCTTCCCTATAGAGTTTGAGTTTCTGAATATCTAATACAACAGCACACCATAAATTGTGGTGAGGAACGCGTCCCGTAATGGCCTTCATGGTCATTACCTGGTGCCAAAAGCTAAGTTTTTCTGAGAAATTATATTTTGATCCTCATTTTATGAATTTTCAACTTTAAGAGTCTTACAATCTCTCTTCCTTGGTAACATTCTTCCTCGAATAGGACTCAGGCTAGCATTAATGGAATTCTAATGGAATATAGCAGCCCAACATGAGTGCAAACCATGTCGGAAATGCACAAAACATGAAATCATTAATCTCAAGCTAAAACATGAGTTTAAAACTCTTTTTATGAACATGAATACATATGAAAATATAAGAATAACTAACACACATGATTTGGGCTGAATGGATCATGAAGGAACTAATTACCTCAACTAGACATAGAAGAAAAAAGATGAGGATATCGTGACATCATATCAGCTTTGACTTCCCATGTATCACCCTCAACCTCTTAGATCCTCCATAACACTTTAACTTAAACTATTTCTTTGTTTCTCAACTTCCTTAGTGTTCCAAGTTCTCAACCGGAAACTCCTCAAAAGAAAGCCCCTGTTTTAACTCAATGTTGTCCAATGGAACAATAGAGCTAGGATCACCAACAAACTTTCTCAACAAAGACATATGAAACACCGGATGCACTGATGCCAAATTAGAAGGCAAATCCAACTCATAAGCCATATTACTAATCCGTCTCAAAATCTATATGGGCCAACATAGTGAGGACTTAGCTTCTATTTCTTAGAAAAACACATCACACCCTTCATGGGTGAAGTTTTCAAGTAAACCCAATCACCTAAAATTCAAGTTCTGTTTTACTCACATCAGAATAGGACTTTTATTGACTTTGGGCTATCTTGAGTCTCTCTCTAATGAACCTAACCTTCTCCATAGCCTAAATTACCAACTCGGGTCTTATTAAAGTAACTTTACCCACCTCAAACTAACCAATAGGGGATCTACATCTCCTATCATAAAAAGCCTCAAATGGAGCTATCTCAATGCTAGAGTGATAATTGTTATTATAAGAGAACTCTATCAATGGAAAATGATCATCCCAACTGCCCTAAAAATCCATGAAACATGCACTCAACATATCCTCTAATGTCTGAATGGTACGCTCGGCCTGACCATTCATCTATGGTGTAAAGTTGTACTAAGTTTCACTTGAGTACCAAGACCCTTTTTGAAAGACCTCCAAAATTAAGATGTAAATTGAGTACCTCAATCTGAGATGATAGATAATAGAACACCATGTAGCTTGAACAAATCTAAAATATACAATCTAGCATAGTCCTCGAATAAATATGAGGTCTTAACAGGAAGAAAATGAGCTAATTTAGTCTTTTGGTCAACAATCACCCAAATAGAGTCGTGTTATCTACCAGTACGAGGCAAATCAGTAAAAAGTTAATATTCAAATATTCCCATTTCCAAATAGGAATCCCAATGTCTTAAGCCAAACCTCCCAATATTTTATGCTCAACCTTCACTTGTTGACAGTTGGGACACTTGGCCACGAATTCCATAATATCTCTTTCCAAGTCAGTCCACCAATACACTTCCCTCAAATTTCAATACATATTGATGGAACTTGAATGAATAGAATACCATGGACTATGAGTCTTGGACAATATCATTTCCTTCAAGCCATCAATATCGGGATCACATAATCAACATTGATATCTCAAAACACCATCTCTCTCTTGGCAGATAGTCTCAATAGTCCATGGTATTCTACAATTTGACTAGAAAAGGATCACATTTTGAACAGTCACACTACCATCCTCGGAATCAACCAAGCGAACCCCCCAACGGGCTAATCTGTGCACATCATAGACTAGCTCTTTCTTGTCATCCTCAATATAGGCAACGAGGGTCATGGACAATCTACTAGGAGCGTTGACAACCATATTTGCCTTGCTGGGATGGTATTTCACACTCATATCATAATCCTTCAATAATTCAAGCCATCTTATTTGTCAAAGGTTCAAGTCCTTTTAAGTGAGCACATATTGCAAACTCGTGTGATCGATAAAAACATCCACATGGACACCATACAAATTGTATCTCCATAACTTCAAACAAAATACTACCGCTGCTAATTCCAAGTCATGGGTCGGGTAATTTTTTTCATAAACTTTGAGTTTTCTTGAACATAAGCTATCACTTTACTATTTTACATCAGAATACAAACCAATACTAACTCGTGAAGCGTAATAATACATAACAAACCCCTCAGAACCTTCTAGTAAATTAAACACCGGAGCAGGGGTAAGTCTATCCTTCAACTTTTGAAAGCTATTCTCTCGCATGCCTTGGACCATTGGAATTTTACCTTCTTTTCAGTCAAAGTGGTCAAGAGAAATGCAATGTAACAAAAACCTTCCACAAACCATGTATAATAACCAGCTAAACCTAAGAAACTCTGAATATCAAAAGTAGTCAACGGTCAAGGCCAATTCTTAACCATTTCGATCTTTTTTGGATCAATCATAATTCTTTCACTAGAGACGATGTGGCCAAGGAAAGCAACCGACCTTAACCAAAATTCACACTTACTAAATTTTGCATACAACTGATGGTCCTTGAAAATTTACAATACAATCCTCAAAAGATTGGTATACTCTTCCTCACTTCGAGAGTAGATCAAAATATCATCAATGAAGAAAATCATAAACATATCCAAGTATTGCTTAAACACCCTGTTCATCAAATCCATAAAATTTCTAGAGGCATTCGTTAGTCCAAAAGACAACCAAGAATTCAAATTGACCATACTGAGTTCTAAAAGGCATCTTCAGAATGTCACATTCCCTTACATGGAGTTGATGATAACCCGATCGAAGATCGATCTTTGAAAACTAGATTTCTCCTTGAAGTTGATAAAAAAGTCATTAATTCTTGGAATATCACAATCCAAAATAGGGCATGAGTGGCACCCAAACATAAACTCCTACGTGGGAGAACCAATAATACAACCCCAACTTATATTAGTGATTCGACTTATAAAATATGATAATAATGCAGAAGCTCAACTTATGAAAGTAAAAAATAACAAAATCACTAAAGTCTATTACATACGTTCTCCAAAATCTAAAAGTCATCATATCAAGGACATTTAATCTCAAATATCAAGCCTAAGAGTATCAACACCTGAATAGATAAATAAAATTGTTTGTGTCCGAAAATAAAGGACATCATGCCATGACTAAGAGAATCCAACACGGGCTAGGAGGATAGCTCACTTTGAAATCTGATATGCTGAAGACTAGATAGAGTTGACGATGAGTCGAAGTATATGGTTCACTCGCTGCACTCCACAAACTAAAACAAAGAAAAATATAAGTAGGGGTCAGTAAATGGCAACATGTACTGAATAGGTATCATCGACTGACTCGAAATAGAAATCAATATGCATAAAGTTATAGTAGAAAATATATTATGAAACTTAACATGTGGAAAACAACAAGATGAGGACATAATAAAATAATCACGTAATCAGACAACAATATCAAAAATATACATAAGAACTCAAGCATCCACACCACAGTCTTTTGGGAAATGAGTTATTTAAAATTGGATAGTATTAAGTCATTTAATTTGTTTTTCTTTAATATTACCGTGCTAGAATATGAAACCCGATCAAATAATATCGTGTCTTCTCGTAACACCCGATCTAAATATATCGTGTTGGCTCATGACACCCAATCCAAATATATCAGGCCATCTCGTGACACTTGATCCAAATATACCATGTTGGCTCATGACACCCGATCCAAATATAAGTTTTTGGCTCGTGACACCATCCAAACATAATATGTCCTCTTATGACACCCGAGCAAAATATACCATATCGGATTATGACACTCGATTCAAATGTATCGTATTGGCTCGTGAAACCTGATCCCATTGTATAATTAATTCATCATTCTTTATTATCACATTCCGCTTCATTAATAATATTTCATCTAGCCTTGTTTAGTCAAGGCATTACTTTTGATAGTGCATGTTCAGGATTATGGATTTTGCAGTCTTGAAATTTCATACCATTCACAACAACATATCAATCAACCAAACCACAATAATTAAATGCATAAAAAAACTTCACAACATTACTTAATGACTATTAATCACTATTAAGAGTCTCTCTATTATATAGCATAAACCATAACCTACCTCAACCGAAAAAGCGAAGTCAAACAAGCTAATTCACCAATGTCTTTTCTTTCTTCAATGCATCAAAACGTTTCTAATCTATCAAATGTACAATATTCGTAAGCAACCAAGTCTGTAGACACCCATATTACTATTTCTAAATCTCAAACCTAGGGCAAAATCTTAATTTCCTCCAAATATCATAAATTTGATGATATTCATATAATATAATATACCTAATATTTAATTATATATAATAATAGTATCAAAAATTAATCTTACAAAGTAACCATAACATCAAAAGAAAAAGAAGAACCCCAAAATTATCATCAAGTTACAAAACAGTAACTTGAACTCGAGGAAACAAATTAACCATCCATCCTCTACTCTAAACACTATCCTATGATTTTTTACCACCACCTTTAATCATTAGGAAATCATTGCACATCATGGGCCATCAAAGCCCCTTTTCTTTTTCAAATCCAAAACGCCACAACATGTAAAAATTTGCACATTTAACTTTAAAAAATTAAATTCTCTCATTCTTCTTTAACAATTCACCATTATAATATAATAATAATAATAATAAAGATATAACTTCCTAGTTTCATTACAAAATATGTAGGCATGGGATGATCTACCTGAAGCAATTGGCTTCTTTATTCTTGATGATGTGGTTGTTGTTCTCATGTGCGGCGTAGGTAAATTTTTCTTCTTTGTTTTTCTTTTTTTAACACTTTTATGTATTAAAAGTGACAAATCCTGCTAACTTATTTTAATAAATATATTAACTATATTATCAATTCAGTCCACTAATTAAATTCACCAATTAAACTATTATCTAAAACTACCTGTCAACTAAATAATTATAGTTTCTGAATACTCTAAAATACCGATTAAAAATTTATTGGATGAGTCTTTTATGAAATAAAAAGGTATAGTACTCAAAATGACCTAATGGGTCATTATAACAAATACTAATTTACCCACCATTCATCCCCGAATTATCAAACGAAGAGCGAGCCCAGAAAAGGGTACCTGACTCAGCAAACAGTTGTGGATAGCTTTCACTCATATCCGCCTCAATCTCCTAAGTGGACTCCTCAACAAGACGATTTTACCATTGAACCTTCACAGATGCAATCTCCCTTGACCTCAATTTATGAACCTCCCTGTCTAGAATAGCTAAAAGCTCCCTCTCATAGGACAAATTCTCATCAAGTAAGACCAAATGCCAGCGAATAATATAGTTTTCATTTCTATAATATTTCTTCATAATAGACATATGAAAGATCGGGTGCAATGCGGACAAACCTAAAGATAAACCCAATTCATAGGCCACCTTTTCCACACGCTGAAGAATTTCAAAAGGCCAAATATACCTCGGATTAAGCTTACCTCACCATGAGTAAAACCTTCAACAATACTTACTCTCCCTCCATAAACTCCATGTTCATGTCCTTTCGGTCTACATACTCCTTTTACCTGCGCTGAGCTACTAGAAGCTTCTCCTAAATGAATTTCACCTTCTCTAACATTTTCTTCAAAATATCAATTCCCCAAGATCTCACCTAAATGAATCAAACCAACCAATAGGAGACCTATATTTTCTTCCATATAATGCCTCAAACAAAGCCATATCAATACTCGAGTGATAGCTATTATTGTACAAAAACTATGCCAATGGTAAAAACTTATCCCAATGACCACCAAAATCTATCATGCATGCACGAAGCATATCCTCTAGCACTTGAATTGTCTCTCAGATTGCCCATTGATTTGAGGGTAAAATGTGGTACTATGATCCAATCTAGTACGTAACTCAGCCTACAAGGTCCTCCAAAAGTTAAAAGCAAATTATGTGCCTATATCTGATATAATGGAAATTGGAACTCCATTCAATCGAACAACCTCGCGAATATAAAGTTTGTTTAAATTTTCTACATTGTAAGTCACCTTGACAAGAAAGAAGTGTGCACACTTAGTTAATCTATCAACAATCACAGATATCAAATCAAACTTACCCAATTCCTTGGAAGACTAACCACAAAATCAATTGCAATCCTTTTCTATTTCCATTAAGGAATGGGCATTCCTGAAAGGTCCCTCCAGGCCTCTGGTGCTCATATTTTACCTGCTGATAATTTGAAAAATGGGAAACAAAAGCAACAATGTCATGCATCATTCTATTATATTAATAATGGTGTTTCAGGTCACGTTATATCTTGGTTGCACCAGGATGTATAGAGTACCTTTAATTGGGAGCCTCTATAAGAATAATCTAAATCAAATCATCATATACCTCATTCCAAAACTTAGAGAGATTCCTGGTCATCCCAATAATTATGTATACTATAATCATAAAACTTCAATTTATCATCAAGTATCTATGTAACATATCATAACAATCTATGTAGTCCCATCGATAAAATAGTTTAAATCACCTCAAAATTCTCAATAACCATGTAGAACTGTAGGTCCATACAGTAACGCCTCCATAAGTCATGTACCATAATTCAAACAATCCAAACCGACATAAAACACAGAATCTTCCACACATCACTGCTTGTCACTTAAATCAAAATCTAAACATCGTAAAAGTCATTGATAAAACCCTAGTAAGTCTGTGCCGAAACTGTTCACATTGCATGGTCATATCTAAACTTGAAGGCAAAAATCCATACAACCTTAAACTCCGAACCAAGGATCTATACAATATGTCTTATTAGTTCACTTTCTTAGATTCTTCCCATGACGCAATTCCAAATTCCTTAAACTCTTTAATATATAGACTCTTGTTCCTTTAGCTAACTCTTTTACCAATCTTATCCTTTGACCAGCAACCCATGATATTTTACCTCATTCTCTAAACTAAAACTTTAAGTGAAACCCTCCTTTAGGTCCTTTAACAATAAAAAATAACCAAATTTATGATCCAAGACATGCATAAGTCCTTCTAAATGCTCAATACCCGATGGAACCGATCATTTCTTACCTTATCAATTCATACCTTGAAAAAACATACTACTATGAATGTAGACTCACAATGAAAAACTTTAATTCTGATTCAAACTGTATCACCTAATTCCATTATCTATCAACATTAGCTCATACCTTGGAAATCTGTATGAATTCACGTATCTTAGCTTATCATTGATCACTTCTCCATCGACCTTACTATATCCTTTGTTAAAAACCCAACTGTACCAGTTACCAAATTCAAAATCAAAAAAGAACTTATCACCACACTCAAGCTAAATGCTTGTAGACTTTTTTCTCAAATCGTATCCAACAGTTTTTAATTCATATAAATGAAACATAACACTATCACCATAACCAGAGAAAAATAGATGGCACCATATATCTCTGAATCCAATTATCCACTCTCTCTGAAGATACATCTTTGGCTTTGCAGGTAGAGTAACTATTTTTGTTCTCTGCTCCTTTTGAAGGTTAAACTATATCCCGCTAATTATTTCCATTTATGACTCTAGCTCCTTTCAATTCTACTCGAGTAATGTCTCAACACATCCTATAACTTTCCATACGATTGCACTACTCACCAACTAGTAGAAGACCACAAAATTAGATAATCACAAGTTGGTATTACCATACAGGATCTATTTAGCCAAAAATTCTTATCATATAGTTGCATCACAATCACAATCTATCACAAACTCTTCTTACCATCATACTTAGTAACCTTTTCCATCACCACAAGTCAACCTTGTCATTGACATGACACCTCAAACCTAGTTATAGTAACCAAATCCAAAGGACTAACCTAATTTTATATGCACTTTCTTACTAAAGTCTTCGATTGCCTTTACCTAAATTTACTCATCAGGTCTTTATTTACCTATAATCTTGTCATTCCTATATCGATCCACTCCATTGGAGCTTAGGATGAAATCGTCAATCCATATTTAGAATCTTTAGAATAGAATCGACAACCTAAACACATTAATCGTATCAAAGATCCACGACTAAAATCTTTCTTATAAACATTGCTTAACCCAAGCATCCATAGTAACAAACTAGTTGGTTTCTCAACTACGAATGAAATATCGAATCTTATTATATGAGCATTTGATACAACTGATAGCTCCTTGAGTAGTTAATATTTGCACTTGAGAATAGACATATCCATTTCCATATACCACTAGTAGCACACCATGAAAGTCTATTAGATCCACTACTAGAACACATTATACCTATCGAGAAGATTGTAAACAAATGGCCTGCATGTTTCTACCCATTGAATAGCTGCAAAACATTACCAAATCTGATTCGTTCCACCTTTAACCCAAGCAATATGCATTCTTTTGTAGATCAAGTCACTAGCAGAAGTAATAAATCCATAACTCTAACCAAGTATGCATCGATATCATTGTAGTAATCGTACCATGATCCTCTTTGATATACACTCAATCTATGAAACTACAGTAGAGATTCTGGCCACAATCCTTTCACAAAGCGGCAAAATTCGCTCTTCTGGATTGAAGCAAAGTTGTGTAGAATATTTGGATAAGACACGAAACCTAGACTCATAGGCTGCAACAGACATTTTCCCTTGGTCTATACGAAGGAACTCATCTCCCTTTTTCTCCTTCAAGGTTTGGAGGATATACTTCTCTATGAAGTAGTCAAAAGGAGTTGGTTAAGTCAGACAGAACCTCTAACAACACTCTAAAAAATGTTAGATCAATATCTATGATTGTAAGCAACCCTTAAGAGTGACAAAACACATTCAATTACACATAGCCGAAAAGTAACCCCGATGACTAGATGAATTTTAAGACTGTCGAACAACTGTAACTATTCATAGTAGCTCTTTTATATATTCTCATAAGCAAAGTGGTGCATGTAAAACCATTGGTATACTTCAACTATTCGAAATAACACCAAATCTTCCATAACTCAAATGACTAATTCTGCCCAAAGATGTCACCCTACAAAAATGACAATCACAAGATCGGTACACCCGGTCCACTACTAAGGAATAAACTATAGATATGGAAACACGTGTGGGCATATGTAGCGAATCATACTCCAATCCATATTCGAAATGAAGTAGGTGGTCATATAAGAATGTACGGAACGAAGGTCGAATAACACAAGATACTCACTTTATAGTGCCCAAATAAAACACTTTCACTCATCTGACTCCATCTCTTTCATTTTTAGTTAACCATAATCAACCATTATGGTCCCCATTACAATCATACATATACTCAATTTATCAAATACCACATACTCCTTACTGCACTCTAATTTAGTACCAGGTCTAATAAATGGCTTAGACATTATTGTTGCTATAGTTCTGATTATTTGCGAAAATAGAGTAAAAATGGTCAAATACCAATTTGTATCTCCTACATACTAATCTAATTCAAGTAATATCATGAAATAAATAAATAAAGGAGTTTTCCTAAAGTTATGTAGCCTCTCGAAGAAAAGTAAAGGCATCCCCATACCATTCTACAAGACTCTACTACACTTGTCCTTGTGTGATGAGATCACCGAACCTAAAGCTTTGATATAAGTTTGTCATGATCTAAAATTGGTCATGAATGGCACCCACACTTAACGTCCTAGGTTAGAGAACCAACGATAAAATCCCAAATTATATTAGCGATTCAACTTATAAAATATGACAATAATGTAGAAGCTCAACATTATGAAAGTAAGAAATAACAAAATCACTAAAGGCTATTACATACGATCCCCAAATTTTGAAAGTCATCACATCAAAGACATCTAATCTTAAAATATCAAGTCTAAGAGTAGCCACACCCAAACAGATAGATAAAATAGTTTTTGTTTGAAAACTAAGGACATCATGCCAAGACTAAGAGAACACAAGCTAGGAGAATAGCTAACCCTGGAATATGATATGCCAAAGACTGGCTAGAGATAAGGGTGAGCCGAAGTCTATGGTACACTTGCTACACTCCATAAAATAAAATAAATAAAAATACAAGTAGGGTCAGTACAGGGGAACATGTACTGAGTAGGTATCATTGGCCGACTCAAAATAGAAACCAATATGCATAAAGTAATACAAGGAAATTAACTATTGCACACGTGGCAAACAACAGATCAAGATGAGTAACAACAAAATGAAATAATTACATAATCAAAAAACAACATCAAAAATATACACGAGGACTCAGGCCTCCACACCATGATCTTTTGGGAAATGAGTTATTTGAGATTGGGTAGTATTAAGTCATTTAATTTATTTTCCTTTAATAATACCATGACGGAATGTAACACCCGATCCAATAATATCTTATCGGCTCGTGACATCCGATTCAAATAAATTGTGTCAACTCATGACATCCAATCTAAATACATCATGACGGCTCATGACACCCGATCTAAATATACCGTGTCGGTTCGTAACACTCAATCCAAATATAATATGTCGGCTCGTGACACCCGATCCCATAATATAAATAATTCATCATTCTTTACTTTCACATTCCGCTTAGTTAATAATATTTCATCTAGCCTTCTTTAGTCAAGATATCACTTTTGATAGGGCAAATTCAAGATTATGGATTTTGTGATCTTGGAATTTTAGACCATTTACAACAATATATCAATCAACAAAACCATAATAATTAAATACATAAAAAAATTTATAACATTACTTAATCACTATCAATCACTATTATAAGTCTCTCCATTATATAGCATAAACCATAACCGACCTCAACTGAAGAATCAAAGTCAAGCAAGCTAATTCACCAATGTATTTTCTTTCTTCAATGCATCGAAACATTTCTAATCTATCAAATGTACAATATTCGTAAGCAACTGAGTCTGTAGACACCTATATCACTATAACCAATTTCCTAAAAGTCAAACCTAGGGCAAAGTCTTAATTTCCTACAAATATCATAAATTTCATGATATTCATATAATATAATACACCTAATATTTAATTATATATAATAATAGTATCAAAACTTGATCTTATAAAGCCACCATAAAAAGAAAAGAAAAAGAAGAACCCTAAAATTATCATCAAGTTACAAACAGTAACTTGAACTCGAGAAAATAAATTAACAGCCATCCTCTACTCTAAACACTATCCTAGGATTTGTTAATTACCACCTTTAGTCATTAGGCAATAATTGCACAGTCATGGTCCATCAAATCCCCTTTAATTTTTCAAATCCAAAATGCCACAACATATAAATATTTGCACATTTAACTTTGAAAAATTAAATGTTCTCCTTCTGCTTTAATAAGTCACCATTATAATTTAATGATAATAATAAAGATATAACTACCTATATTCATTACAAAAGATGTAGGCCTGGGATGATCTACTTGAAGCAATTGGCATCTTCGTTCTTGACGATGTGGTCGTCATTCTCGTGTGCGGCGAAGGTAAGATTCTTCTTTTTTTTACACTTTTATGTATTAAAAATGATAAATCCTGCTAACTTATTTTAATAAATATATTAACTAAGTTATCAATTTAGTCGACCAATTAAATTATCATCTAAAAGTACTCATCAACTAAATAATTGTAGTTATGAATAGTCCAAGATACCCATTAAAAGTTTACTGAATGAGTCTTTTATGAAATAAAAAGTTCGAGTACTCAAAATGGCCTAATGGATCGTTACATGAAATAGGATACTTATTGTTAATTATTACCTTGTTCAATTCCCGATATTCAATACACATACGGAGGAAACCATCTTTCTTTCTGACAAAGAGAATTGGAGCACCCCACGGACAGTTACCCAGTCTAATGAAACCCTTATCTACCAAATCCTTCAATTAATCCTTTAATTCTTTCAATTCTATCGGACCCATTCTATAAGAGAAAATAGAGATAGGCTGGGTATTGGGGAGGAGATCGATACCAAATTCTATTTCCCTTTTGAGATAAATGCCTTGGAGATCATCGAAAAAAACTTACGGAAACTCATTCACAACTAAAAATGACTCAAGAGTGGGAGTTTTGAAATTAGTATCTCTAACCCAGACTAGATGATATATGCAACCTTTGGAAATTCTTTTTCGAGCTTTAAGACATAAGATGAATTATCCCTTAAACACGAAATTACTACCCTTCCATTCTAGGACTGGCTCTATAGGACCTTGGAAGTTGGAAAGATGGAACAAAAGAAAATTTCACAAAATGGGATTGTTTGTAAGTCTATAACTCCCTAAATGACTCATATACATTCCTATGACTCGTAAAGATGAGTCCTAGAGTTAGTCTCTGAGCCTGTTCATGAAAACTCTTAGAAGGGATCCTACGACTCAACAGGAAAAGTCATAGGCATGATGACGATTCATGATATTGAGTCGTAGTAAAACTTCAAAGACTCAAATTGTAGGTTTCTTAGCCCTATAGACAAATTGGGTCAACGAACTGTATCACTTTTCACGATTCGTACCCATGACTCATAAAATTGATTTAGAGACCTAAATCTCAGGGTTTTCTTAGACCTGCAGGATGGCTCGAGTTGATAAGTCATAGGAGTTTGTACGACTCATAGGGTCTTCCAATGGAATTAATGAGGGGTATTTTGTGTCTTTCCCTTTAAGTTCCTTCATGTATGTGAATGTTTTTAAGACTAGAATCCTATTATTAACTATACTAAATACTCCTAAAAAATTTCATTCTCTTGTTAACTCCCAAGCATTCATAACTCTTCTCTCAAAGGTTTCTCAAAAGGTCTTCTTCCTCACTAAGAAATTTTCTATGATTTCTTCTAGATCAAGTCTCCTTTTTCAACCTCAAGGTCAAATTTCATTAAGGTATGTGGAAATTCATCCATGGGCCCTTTCACCCATGGAGTCTAAAGGTTTATCTCAAGCTATCCTTATGATTTTAATTCAAAAGACCTAATTCAATGATTATATAGTGGGTTCTTTTATTTATGATGTATTCCATGATTATTGATTAAATTATACTGTCAATCGATATTTTCTTTATGAATGTAGTATCATAACCCGACCTAGGTCCTAGTAGTAACACGATGATCGAAACCTCGAAGGGCTCCAACCAAGCCCCATGACATATCATAAAGCATACATAAGGTTAAGTAAATGCAAAAATATCATAAGAGAGTCCAAACCATGATTCATATAGAAGGATATGACTTGACAACATAGACTCAAAATAATTTTCCAACTAATGCCTCTAATCATGAACATAAGCGGGGGCTAAGACATATTCCTAGCTCACCCTCAATTATAAAAGAAAATAAATATCTTTGGAAGTAATAAAGAAATATCTCATAACTAGTCCTAGATAGATGAGGACTCACCACAACTTCGCTGATAAAAAAGCTCAACTTACCACGTGGATGGATATGATCCTCAACCTCAACCTCAACTCCTATATTATGAGATAATGTAGAAAACAATATGCGTTAGTACAGTTGAATGTACTAAGTATGTGGGCATGACATACAATATAAATCATATGATGCAATGATCGAGAATATGCATAGTAGGGAGGATAGGTAAAGATATAAGAAAAACCATAATGATCAATGTATTTAAAAGACTTAGTTAAAAATCATAGGATGACATAATAAGTATGTACATATATGGTATAGGAACCATAACCGATAATAAAACCATGTGAGCAATAAAAGAGAATCCCATTGTCTCCTCATACCACAAAGAAAAGGGGAATCTACTTGCCAAGGTAGACTCTACCCCACTAGGCAGGTCATGTACATATTATGAAGTGTATGTACATGACCAGCCTAGTGGGGTAGAGTCTACCTTGACAAGTAGATTCTCTTTTCTTCTATTGTGTAGGGAGATATCAAGATTCCATGTTATAGTTATGGTCTTATTATCGGTTATGGTTCTATCCCACGTATGTATATGCTCTGTATGATTGTTATTTTTTAACCATGTCTTTCAAATTCTTTGATCATTATGGTTTTCTCATGAATTTACCTACTCTCCTTTATCATGTACATTAATTGATCATTTCATCTTATGATTTATATTGCATGTCATGCCCTCATACCTAGTACATTCACAAGTACTAACATATATTGTTGCCTACAATATCTCATAATGTAGGGGTTAAGGATCATATTCTCACACGTGGCTAGTTGATCTTCCATATTGGTGGAGTTTGGTGAGTCCTCATCTATCAAGGACTAGTAATGATTTGTTTTCTTTCAAAGACTTTTATGCAAGTGAATATGGTCGATACACCACCACATCATCCAGTAGAAAGAGTGTTGCTACTAAGCTAAGTTGTACTATAAGCTTTATGTTTCCTATGAGGCTACTACAGCTAATAAGCTATGCATGATGATATGTGATGTATGTTTTGACTTCTAAGGCATCACAGGGTAAGCTAGAGACATATCTTAGCCCCCGCCCGTCTTATATAGTAAAGGCATTGTTGGACCTATGTTGGGCAGTCTATGTAGTGAAGTTTACTTTTCTTTCTATGATCATGTTTTAGAATATTCTTATGTTATTTCCACACTTATTTTACCTTATACATGCTTATGATATGTCAAGAAGCTTGATTGGAGCCCTTCGCTGTTTTGATCACCGTGTTACAACTAGCCCCTAGGTCGGATCATGACAAACTTGGTATCAGAGCACAAGGGTTAAGATGTCTTAGGGAGTCCAACATGCTGCATCAAGTAGATTCTTATTCATAGTTGTGAAGTGCACCACATCTATGAATAAGAGGCTATAGGATATTTTAGAAAATTATCACTTCTTTCATAGTCTATGTCGTGCTATAGAGTATACTCTAAGACTTCATTTCCCTAACGATAGTCCTTTGTGATTTTCATAAATTCCTCTAAGAAGAGCACCTATGCAAAGAAGGTCAACACTAATGAGGACCAAGTCCTCCGGTCCCTCAAAACTATAGTCCCCTACCTAGTCAAGTCACTAATGCGGAATTCCGGACATCTATCACTATGCTATCCTAAGTTATGGCCAACCACGGGGTTGCGGCTCCTCTTAATATTCCCACTCCGGCTTCTAGAGTGAGGGACATTGCAAAGATGAACTCTCCCGAGTTCCATAGTTTGAAAGTTGATGAGGATCCTCAAGAGTTCATTAATGAGGTCTATAAAATGGTCAACATTATGGGGGTGACGTTAGAAGAGAAAGCGGAGTTGGTGGCATATCAACTCAAGAGTGTTGCTCAAGTTTGGTATACTTGATGAAAGTTTGACAGGGTGGATGAAGGACCTATTGATTGGGAAGTCTTCAAAGTTTCGTTTCTTGATATTTTTTTCCCTCTTGAGCTAAGGGAAGCTAAGGTGTTGGAATTCATCAATCTTTGACAAGGAAACATGGGTAAGAGGGACTATGCCCTCAACTTCACCAAGCTATCTAAGTATGCTCCTTCATTGGTTGGCGACCCATATTTTTGGATGAGTCAATTCATATCGAGGGTATCTAAATTGGTTGCTAAGGAATGTCATACCGCTATTCTTGCTAAAGAAATGGACATATCTCAGCCTGTGGCTTTTGCAGAACAAATTGAGGGAGAGAAACTCAAAGAGATGAGAATAAGAGACTCTAACAGAGTCTGGTATGAAGGTGGGTTCTCAAAAGCTAGGTCCAATAGTGGTAGTAGTTGTTGTCAACAAGGAAAAGGTTCTAGAAAGAAGTTTTTTAAAGATATGGTGTCATACCCTAAGGTTCAAAGAGGAGGTGTGAATTCTAGTAGCTCTTCATTTCCCAAGTGTGCTAAATATAGGAAGAATCATGGATGGAGATGTTTGATAGGAACGGGTGCTTTCTATGGATGTGGAAAAATAGGCCATAGGTAATCCGAGTGCTCTCATGTTGCCAACAAGGGTAGAGAAGGTCTTCCTCAAGGCAAGTTGCACAAGGAGGCCAAGTTCCACAAGGTTCCCAAGCTCAACCAAAGGGTGGTCAATGCAACAATCGGTTTTATGCTCTTTATGGTAGGCAAGAGGTGGAGAAGACTCTCTGATGTTATTAGCGATATGTTATGGTTATTTCACTATGACGTTTATGCCTTGTTTGATCTAGATGCAAATTTTTCTTTTGTTACTCTTTATGTGGCTATGAGGTTTGATGTGTTCCCTGAAGTGCTGCTACAACCTTTTTTCATTTATTGTTTCGTAGGTGAGTCGATTATGGCTTAAAGGGCCTATACAAATTGTACAGTTTTAGTTTTCTATAAAGTCACTTCTATTGATCTAGTAGAGATTGATTTGACCGATTTTGATATTATTCTCGGCATGGATTGGCTCCATGCATGTTATGCCTCTATATGTTATAGAACTCGAGTAGTTAAGTTTCAGTTTCCAAATGAGCCAGTCTTAGAATGGAAAAGTAGTAATTCCGTGTTTAAGGGTCAATTCATCTCAAGCCTTAAATCTCAGAAAATGATTTCATAAAGTTACATCTACCATCTAGTTCGGGTTAGAGATACTAACTTCAAGACTCCTACTCTTGAGTCAGTTTCAGTTGTAAATGAATTTCTGAAAGTTTTCCCCAAAGATCTCCTGGGTATTCCTCCCGAGAGGAAAATAGACTTTGGTATTAATCTCCTACCCAATACATAGCCTATTTTTATTTCTCCTTACTAAATAGCTCTAGTAGAACTAAAAGAGTTAAAAGATCAGTTGAATAATTTGCTAGATAAGGGTTTCATTAGACTGAGTATCTCTCCATGGGGTGCTCTGGTCCTCTTTTTCAGAAAGAATAATGGTTCTCTTCGAATGTGTATAGATTATCGACAGTTGAATAAGGTCACAATTAAGAATAAGTATCCTATTCCAATGATTAATAACTTGTTCGGTCAGCTTTAAGGAGCAAGCTACTTTTCAAAGATTGACCTCCAATCGAATTATCATCAACTCCGAGTGAGGGAATGTGATATTCTAAAAATGGATTTCAGAACTCAGTATGGTCACTTTGAATTTTTGGTTATGTCTTTTGGACTAACGAATGCCCCTATAGCTTTTATGGATTTTATGAACAGTGTGTTCAAGCAATATTTGGATATGTTTGTGATCGTCTTCATTGATGATATTTTGATCTATTCTTAAAGAGAGGAAGAGCATATCGATCATTTGAGGATTATGTTGCAAATTCTCAAAGACTGTCAATTGTATGCAAAGTTTAGCAAATGTGAATTTTGGTTAAGGTCAGTCGCTTTCCTTGGTCATATTGTTTCAGGAGAAGGAATTGTGGTTAATCCAAAGAACACCGGGGTGGTCAAGAATTGGCCTAGACCATTGAGTCCTTCTATTCAAAGTTTCTTGGGTTTATATGGTTATTATAAATGGTTTGTAGAAGGTTTCTCCTCCATTGCATTAGCCTTGACGACTTTGAAACAAAAGAAGGTGAAGTTCCAATGGTTTGAGGCATGTGAGAAAAGCTTCCAAATGTTGAAGTATAGACTTACCTCCACTCCACTGTTGACTTTATTAGAATGTTTTGATGGGTTTGTGTATTGTGATGCTTCACAAATTATTCTTGGTTGTGTGCTAATTCAAAATGATAAGATGATAGCTTATGATTCAAGGAAAATCAAGGAACATAAGAAGAACAACCCAACTCATGGCTTGGAGTTGGTGGTAATGGTATTTTCTTTGAAATTGTGGAGACCCTATCTTTATGGTTTCTATGAGGATGTTTTTATCGATCAAAAGACTTTGCAATATTTGTTCACTCAAAAAGATTTGAGCCTTTGACAAAGGACATGGCTTAAGTTGTTGAGTGTTCTATACTATTCGGGTAAGGAAAATGTGGTTGCCGACGCTCCTAGTAGGTTGTCCATGAACAGTGTTGCACACATTGAGGATGAAAAGAAAGAGCTAGTTCGGGATGTATATTGATTATCCAGTTTGGGTTTTTGATATTTTGATTCAAAACAGGGTGGTGTTATTGTGCAAAATAGTTCTGAATCATCTCTTATGGTAGATGTAAAGTCAAAGAAAGATAGTGATCCCACTTTGGTAGAATTGAAGAATGTAGTTGCCGAAGAGAGCATTGAGGCTTTCTCCCAAGGGGGAGATGGTGTTTTGAGATATCAATGCCGAATATGTATTTTGAATGTTTACAGCTTAAAAAATATGAGATTGTTCAAAGCTTGTAGTTTGCGGTACTCTAGTCATCTCGGTTCTACAAAGATGTATCCATACTTGAGAAAAGTGTTTGGTGGAATGGAATGAAGAAAGATATTGCTAAGTTTGTGGCTAGGTCTCTAAATTGCCAACAAGTGAAAGTTGAGCATCAAAAAACTAGGAGGTTTGGCTCAAGACATTGAGATGCCTACTTGGAAGTGGGAAGCCTTGAATATGGACTAAGTCGGCTTATTTTCTTCCAATTAAGACTTCAGATACAGTCGAGAACTATGCAAGATTGTATATCCAAGAGTTGTTTAAGCTTCATATTGTTCCATTGTCAATCATTTCAGGTCAAGGTACTTAGTTTACATCTCAATTTTGGAGATCCATCCAAATGGTCTTGGTACTAAAGTGAAAATTAGTATAGCCTTTCACCCACAAATGGATAGTTAGACTGAGTGCACCATTTAGACATTAGAGGATATGTCGATAGCATGCCTGCTTGATTTTAAAGGAAATTCGGATGACCAGTTGTCGTTAATAGAGTTTGCTTATAATAATAGTTATCACTCTAGCATTAAGATGGCTCAATTTGAAGCTTTGTATGGTAGGCGGTGAAGATCACCTATCAGTTGGTTTGAGGCAAGTGAAATTGCTTTGATAGAAACCGAATTGGTATTTGAGGCCATAGGGAAGGTTACACTTATTAGAGAAAAATTGAAAACGGCCTAAAGATGACAAAAGTTCTATTCGGAAGTGTGAAAAAGGAAACTTGAATTTGAGATTAATTATTAGGTTTACTTGAAAATTTCACCAATGAAGGGTGTGATGCATTTTGGTAAGAAAGGGAAATTAAGTATACTCTATGTTGGCTCATATCTGATTTTGATGTGAATTAGTAAGGTAGCTTATGAATTGGATTTGCCTTCAGAGTTGGCCTTGGTGCATCCTGTGTTCCATGTGTCATTATTTAGGAAGTTTGTTGGTGATCCTAGCTCCATTGTGCCTTTCAATAGCATTGAGGTAAAAGAGAGTCTTTCATATGAAGAGGTTCCAATTGAGATCTTGGACCGACCAGTTAGAAAGTTGAGATATAAAGAAATAGCTTCAGTTAAAGTAGTATGGAGGAATCAAGACTTAAAAAATCTCTATTGCTGGGGTGGCATAAAAAGGGACATAGCAAGGTTCGTGGGCGAATGCTCAAACTGCCAACAAGTTAAGGCCGAACATCAAAGGACGGGTTCCCTAGCATAAGATATTAAAATCCCCACTTGGAAGCAGGAAGATGTGAACATGGACTTCATAGTTGGTTTGCCTCATACACGAAAGCATCATGACTCGATTCGGGTGATTGTTGATAGAATATCTAAGTCATCTCACTTCCTACTGGTCAAGGCTTCTTATAGTGCCGAGGATTATGCTAATTGTATATTCGGGAATTGGTAAGGTTGCATGGTGTACCATTTTCAATTATTTTGGATCGTGGTGCCCAATTCAGTTCTCACTTTTGGAGATTGTTTCAAAAGGGTCTTGGCACCAAGGGAAGCTAAGTACCGCATTCCATCCTCAAACCAATGGAAAAGTCAAGCTGATAATTCAAATACTATAGGATATGTTAACAGCTTATGTGTTAGAGTTCAAAGGGAGTTGGGATGGTGCTATTTGAGGGTTTGTATGGGAGGTGATATAGGTCACCGGTTAGTTTTTTTGAAGTAGGTGAGATAATCTTATTGGGTCCCAATTTTATGCTTGATGCTTTGGAATTTGTGAGAGTCAATAGAGAAAGGTTGATGGCTCAAAGTCACCAAAAGACCTATTCCTGTAATGACCCTCCAGGTCATTTTTGAATTTAAGCATTCATTCCATCATTTAGGGCAATCCTGTAATGACCTCAAATCATTTATGACTTGTTGGCACTGACGGTTTGGTCGCCTGGTCATTCGTTTGGGATTTAGGCCTATTTCCATGTTTTGTAGCTTTTATAACTTGAAAAGTGAACTTCGGTCATAACTTGAAGAAAACCACCTTAGAACAGAATTCTAACTATTCTATCAGCTTCGGAATAGCCAAATTAGGCTAGTAGCATAATTAGCACGAGCACCGAGGCAATCGGTATGAGTTTGGGGCCATTTGGCACTTTTGCCTTTGAAATTTGGCATATAGTTGAATTTGGTCAACATTCTTGGATGAATGTCGATTTTGGTCTAGAATGACCCTTCATTTGCTTTTCGAGGCTTCCAATCTAATTCCAAGGCATGTTGGGGAATTTAGATCAAAATGGCCCATCAGTATGGGACCCACTTTCAATCATAACAACCTCATATGGTAATTTCGACTGTGCCATTGAGTCCGAAAAGTCCAATTTGGTGGGGTATCATAACTCATTTCCATATACGGGATTTCGAACAAATTTCGAGCACCCCATCAAAGTGTTTAAACTTGATGAAAATCAAATTTTCAGCTGATATCTAGTGCAGAAGAAACTTGTCTCCACGATCGCGGGACCTTGGCCTTGCCTTGCGGAGATGTGAGTCTTTTTCCTCTGCATTCGTGGGCCATTGGTTGCATTCGCGAAAGCTAAACTTGCTAACCTCCGTGTTCGTGTCCCACTTAGGTCACGTTCACGAAGGCCAAAACCTTGATCTTTTAATAAAAGACCAAGGACGAACTCAGATTCATATTCTAACTTCAAGCCTCAATTTCTCCTTCATTTCTCAACCAAAATTGGTCATTTATAGGTCTAAACTTAAGGGAACTTCATGAGGAATCCATTGGTGAGCTTGGAAACCTTTTTAGGAGCTTTATGATTTTTCTATTATTATTGTCATTTTTCGAGTTAGAATTTTATGAAACTTTAGATGATTGTAACTTGATCAGTTGAGCTTCGTTTTTAGTAATTCTTGAGGCTAACTTATGAGTTTTACCGCAAGAAACATCATTGTATGTTTGGTTTGGGTTGTGGGGGTTTCTCTTGTGAGAAATCACTAATCAAAGAGGATACCATATTCATCTTTTTAGCTTAACATTTGGGAATTTATTGCATGATTGATACGTCTCATTTTCCAACCACGGTTTGTATTCCAATTTGATTGTTGAGCTTGGATGCTATTTTAGACTAGTTTTGGGGGTCAATTCTGAAATTTTGGATGCAGATCTCACATTTCACATTTTAGAACCCAAAATTGGTCCAACTCCAAAAATTATAAAATTAGTGTCTAAACGATCATGACGATGTTGTGATTCTATTTTTTACAGCGTAAAAGCGTTCTGAGGCTGTTCGAAAGAGAAAAACTTTGGCATAGTAAATTAAAGCGAGCATGTTCATCCTACAAGTAGGCTACGATTTTCCCCTCATGAGACTGAGCATGTTTAGGCAATTTTATATTAAATTGTATGAGTTGGAAGGGTTGGGGTGTCGAGCATGCTAAATTCCTAGAATTCATGTCCTAGGTACTATTTCAGGAAATTATTGGACTGTTTAAGCATGACTCCTATTATTGTTGGTTATCCCTACCCTTTGGTGTGTGTTGTTCCTTTGATTTATATATGTTGGAAGCATGTTTGGCCCTTAGTCTAGACTTAGATAATGTTGCCTTAGACTTGTGCAATTTTAGTGCCATTGGGCCTTAGAACTTCTCCGACGTCGTTCCGAATGGTAAGCTCTATGTAGATTGACATAGAAGACTTGAATTTGATAGTTTGAGCTTTACCTAGGAAGTAATACAGATTTTGACCTTACCTCCATAATGCCTTATTCTCCTAACTTTCCAGTATCGCTTGGTTCTTGATTTTGGAAGTCTCCTCAACAATTTGGGTTGTATATGGTTTGTCCTAGAGTGATGTGTTGATGGCACTCGGTTTGGAGGTACTCCCCGTGATGCTCGGTTGGTCACTGATTCTAATTTGGTTTGATTCTTAGCTACAGTTACTCGGTTCAAGTCCGTGGTCTAGCTTACTTGTGTTCGGTTCCTTAGCTATAGATACCCGGTTGAAGTCTATGGTCTAGCTTACTCATCTTTAGGCTCCTTAGCTATAGTTACCCGATTGAAGTCCGTAGTCTAGCTTACCCGTGTTCGACCCATTAGCTATAATTACCTGGTTGAAGTTTATGGTTGAGCTTATTCGTGTCGACTCATTAGCGATAGCTACCCAAGTGAAGTCTGTGGTCTATCTTACACGTGGTTCTATTCCTGATTCCCTAAGTAATCTTCTATGCAAGTCTTCATTTACCCTCAGCATTGTGTTAAACTTCAGGCCTTCAGGATGATTGGGTTTAAGGTCGGGCTTAAGAGAGGAGGATAAGAGGCGCTTTTGGGAGGATTTGGACGAGTTAGTGGGAGGTATACCACCTACTGAGAAGCTTTTCGTGGGAGGAGATTTCAATGGGCACATCGGGTCTATTTCAGGAGGGTACGATGGTGTGCATGGAGGCTTTGGCTACGGGGACAGAAATGGAGGAGGCATTTCACTTTTGGAATTCGCAAGAGCTTTTGGGTTGGTCATAGACAATTCGAGTTTCCCAAAGAAGGAAGACCACTTGGTAACATTCCATAGTTCGGTGGCTAAGACTCAGATAGACTTTTTACTCCTGAGAAAGGTCGATAGAGGTCTATGCAAAGACTGTAAGGTCATTCCGATAGACAACCTTACAACCCGACATAAGCTTTTGGTGATGGATTTAGGGATCAAGATGATGAGTAATAAGAGGGTTGGGGATGATCGATCTAGGATTCGATGGAGGAGTTTGACCACTGCAAATGCCCTGGAGATGGGAGAGAAGTTGAAGGTCATGGGGGCTTGGGATAGTAATGGGGATGAGACCAGTATGTGGGATAGGATGACTAGTTGTATTAGGACTGTGTCAAGGGAAGTGTTGGGAGTCTCGACTGGTAGTCATAGTCGGCATCGAGGAGACTGGTGGTGGAACGAAAAAGTGCAAGAAAAGGTAGAAGCAAAGAAGATGGCGTACGCAAAGTTGATAGAAAGCACAGATGAGGTGGAGAAGTGGACGAATATGGAACTTTATAAAATAGCGAAAAAGGAGGCGAAGTCGGCGGTTTCGATGGCAAAAACAACAGCTTTTGAACGCCTTTATGCTGAACTAGAAGAGAAAGGTGGGGATAGAAAATTGTTTAGGTTAGACAGGGCGCGGGAGAGAAGGGAACGTGATGTGGACCAAGTGAAGTGCATTAAGGACGAGCATGGAAAAGTATTGGCAGACGAGACCCTCATTAAACAGAGATGGCAGTCCTATTTCCATAAACTCTTGAATGAGGAAGGGGACAGAGACTTTGTGTTGGGAGATTTAGAACATACAGGGAGGCGTCGCGATTTTAGGTATTGTAGGAGTATTAAGGTCGAGGAGGTTAAGAGTGTCATTCGTAGGATGCGCTGGGGAAGAGCAACCGGACCTGACGAGATTCCTAGGGAATTTTGGAAGAGCATGAGCTCGGTAGGTTTGGAATGGTTGACTAGGTTATTTAATGTCATCTTTAAAACGGCAATGATGCCCGAAGAATGAAGGTCGAGCATAATGATCCCTCTATACAAAAACAAAGGGGATATCCAGAGTTGCAATAACTATAGAGGTATTAAGCTACTAAGCCATACTATGAAACTGTGGGAAAGAGTGGTAGAGATGAGGGTGAGGAGAGACGTGTCTATTTCAGAGAACCAGTTTGGATTTATGCCGGGACGCTCAACTATAGAAGCCATCCATCTTATGAGGAGACTGGTGGAGCATCATAAGGAGAGAAAGAGGGACTTGCATATGGTATTCATCGACCTAGAAAAGGCTTATGATAAAGTCCCAAGAGAAATACTATGGACATGTTTGGAGGCTAAAGGTGTACCTATGGCATACATTAGGGTGATCAAGGACATGTACGAGGGAGCCAAAACCAGGGTAAGGACAGTAGGAGGGGACTCAGAGCACTTTTCAGTGGTGATGGGGTTGCATCAAGGATCAGCTCTTAGTACTTTTTTATTTGCCTTAGTGATAGATGGATTGATGCGACAAATTCAAGATGCGGTGCCATGGTGTATGCTTTTTGCGGATGACATAGTCCTGATCGATAAAACTCGCCGCGGAGTTAACGCTAAGCTGGAGGATTGGAGACATACCTTGGAGTCTAAAGGGTTTAAGTTGAGTAGGACAAAGACAGAGTACTTAGAGTGTAAGTTCAGTTAGACACCTCAGGAGGTTGGCGTTGAAGTTAGGCTTGGTGCTCAGGCCATCCAAAAGAAAAGTAGTTGCAAGTATCTTGGGTCTATCATGCAAGGCAGCGGAGAGATTGACGATGATGTCACACATCGTATTGGGGTAGGGTGGATGAAATGGAGGCTCGCTTCCGGAGTGCTGTATGACAAGAATGTGCCACCAAAACTTAAGGGCAAGTTCTACAAAGTGGTGGTTAGACCGGCTATGCTGTATGGGGCGGAGTGTTGGCCAGTTAAGACTTCTCACATTCAAAAGATGAAAGTTGCTGACATGAGAATGCTGAGATGGATGTGTGGGCACACCATGAGCGACAAGATTAGAAATGAGGCTATTCGGGACAAGGTAGGAGTGGCCTCGGTGGAAGACAAGATGCGGGAAATGTGATTGAGATGGTATGGACATGTGAAGAGGAGAGACACAGATGCCCCAGTGCGGAGGTGTGAGAGGCTGGCCATGGATGGTTACAGAAGAGGTAGGGGTAGGCCGAAAAAGTATTGGGGAGAGGTGATTAGACAGGACATGGCACAGTTACAGCTTACGGAGGACATGACCTTAGATAGGAGGGTGTGGAGGACCCATATTAGGGTAGAATGCTAGTTCATAGTCTCGTTATTCTTCTCTATTCATAGGCGTAGTAGTGCATTACGATCTCTTGCGCTGTGAATTCTGATTTCTGTTATTTATGTTATTATTTATTACTTTCTATGCTTTGATTACTCTATTGAACCTGTGACGCTATCATTATTTATTTAATTGTTATTTGTTATTTGTACTTATTTATTTGTATTTATTTGTTATCTATTCATTATTTGTTTGTTGCTTTTCTCATAAAGCTTTTAATTTCCTATTCTTATCTAATATTTTTTTATGCATTTATGCTTTTACTGAGCTGAGGGTCTCCAGGAAACAGTCGTCCTACCTTGGTAGGAGTAAGGTCTGCGTACATTCTACCCTCCCCAGACCCCATGATGTGGGATTTCACTGGGGTTGTTGTTGTTGTAAAGTGGGTATTATTATGGGAATCCTTTGACTTAGTTCCTTTTTACTTTAACTGTCCTTGCACCTGTCGGGCTTATGGGAGTCCATTCAGGTGGTTACCTTATACTTGTGCACAAGCGTACCCATCGGGTTTATGAGAGCCCGACAGATTTAGTTAGATTCTTTATCTTTGTTTGTCAAGTACGCCCGTGTACATACCTATATTTAGTTTTTACCCTGTCTTTGGTTGTGAACATTTACTTGCACTTCAATTTACTTTTGCTAATCTTGCTCAGTTGTCCTATGATGCCTACTGAGTACCTGTTGTTTTGGTACTCATACTACACTCTGCATCTGTTTTCTTGATGCAGCTCTGAGTATAGATACCGGTGTTGATTTGAGCCAACTGGGGTCATGATTGGAGGCGAGGGTGAGAACATTGCATTTTGGATTTACCTGTCTCCCTCTATACATATATTTTGCATGTCTTTTTCTTTTTGAGACAGCTTTATTTTCGTGGTCTACTTTTGGGACTTGTACTATTTTTCTAGAAGCTCTATACATGTGACTTCCAAATTCTAGGAGGGATGTTTTTATTTCTATATATCTGGCTTTCCTTCCGCCCATTCATATATGTTCATATTATTTCATTATTGTTTTAGATAGAATTATTGGTCTTCTACCCTGAGATTCCATTACTCGCAGTTCCTAGATATGGAATGGCTTGCCTACCGGTGGGTCATAGTAGGCGCACTCATGACCTGAGAAATTAGGTCATGACAATTTTGATACTAGGAGAAGGGATTTTAAGTTTAATATGGATAAATGGGTATACTTGAAAGTTTCACCTATGAAAGGTGTAGTTTAGTTTGGTAAGAAGGGGACATTGAGACCTAGGTATGTAGGGCTTTATATAATCTTGAAACGTGTTGGCAAGGTTCCTTATGAATTGGAGTTCCCTTTGGAAATGGCCATGGTTCATCCGGTGTTACATGTGTCTATGTTGAGGAAATGTATGGGTGATCCAAGTTCCATTATGCCTTTGGAGGTAGTAAATGTTGAAGAATACTTAACCTATGATGAAGTTCCGGTTGAAATTTTGGACCAGCAAGTCAAGAGATTGAGGAACAAGGAAGTTGCATCCGTTAAAGTCCTTTGGGGAAATTAACAAGTTGAAAGTACTACATAGGAAGAGAAATCGGATATGATGAAGCGATACCCTCATCTCTTTTACTCTACTCAAGCCTAATGTACTAAGTTATTCATGAATTGTTTAAGACCCCTATGTTCAATTTTTCCTAAGTCTTCATATGCATGCATTTTGATAAAGTGAATTTTTTTTAAGGTCATTGTATTCATGTTGGTTTGCTAGTCCTTGTTCCATGTCCTTTATATGCTAGTTAAATCTCATTCGAGGATAAACTTTCCCAAGAAGGAGATATTGTACAATCCTAGAAGTTGGAAAGTCCTAAAACAAGGACCAAAGGTTGAAATCTCAGAAAAATGCATATTTTGGCACTAGGTGATGACCAAGAAACCCATCACGGGCCGTAGTCAGCACCATGGCTCGTGATGAACCACCGTTGTAGAGGTTCTGAAACCCAGTCCTATAGGGAAAGGACCAGATGAGGGACCACAGACCTTTCCTAAGATACTCATAGGTTTTCCAAAGGAAGGAACCACGCCTCACCACCACAGTCCCTGTTACCCTTCACAAACCATTGTGTGTTCCGTGGTGGTCATTCCTATATGGTTCACGGACCTTGATGCCCTTCACGAACCGTGAAGGTCTCCGTGGAGAAAGTACTAAAACTTTCCCTTCATACCTCAATATTTCTCCTCTAAGTCACTTATCACGGAACACCACCATGGGCCGTGGTGATAATCATGAACCGTGATGGGTCCTCCCTACAGCTAAGTGTGACCAGTTTTAAGAATGGTAGTGTGGTCTTTCCCTAGGTTTTATCAGCAAAGTGAGGTCATTTTGGGGACTAAATCTAACATATCTAAATGACCCTAAACCTTTCCCAACTAATTTATTCTCATTTAAGTACTAAGAGACCAAACTTTTCCTCTTTTCAAGGTCTTCTTCTTTACCAAGGAAATCTAGGGTTTCATCATAAGTCTTTAAGTCCCCACTTTCAAAGCTTCCATTAGGGCCTTGTTTTCCAAGGTATGTGGGTCTCATTCATGGTTTCTTCCACTCATGGAGCCCAAGTATTTTCTAAACCTAATAGTTCATTTTAAATTGTGGATTTTATGGGTTTTCATATTATGATTTCAAATATATGGATTATTGAATATTTTATGTTTATTTATCTATCTTAACCTATATTTACTCTTAAATTCATTGAATGGTTCATTTATCAAAGGTCCTTATATGAAGGCATGAAAAGGGTTTCAAAGTGTATTTGTGGGTTGTTTTAAAGATGTTTTTAATTGATGCATTCCATTACTCTCATACATGATTTCAATGATTTGAAAGATGATTGATTAGAACCTACCTAGTTATACTATGTTTCAATGAAGTTTGAATTGAATGTTTTATATCCAAAATAAATGTTTCAATGAAGTTTGAATTGAAAGCTTTATCTCCAGAATGAATGTTTATGAAAACAAATGTCTATGATCAAATGGAGTCTTATGAAATGAAAGAATGAAGAAATGATTATGAAATGATGTATTACACTTGTGAAAGGCCAATTCTCACTTGTGTGAATCAAAGAAGAGTTTTAATGAGCTATTCTACCCAATGATGCTTTTATGATCTAAGCTAAGTAAATGATTATGTTCTTACACTGATTATTTTCTTACGTTATATTAAACTATTTTGTGGGATTGATTAGCACCAAATGGGGTATTGAGATGGATTTGATAAGGTAATCCTAGTAGCAATCCTTTGTCTTATTAACTATGTGCCAACATAGGATCTCTTATAAGCTTAGACTATTGGATTCACAAATAACCCTAAATTTTAAAGAAATAAATAAAGTTGACACAGCTCTACCCGACAAGTAGTCTCCATGCTAACGTAGAGGGTTATGTTGGATTCCATGTAATAGTTCGCATTGTCTTAAATGTCGATTGTAGTCTTTTTTCCACAAATGAATGCTCTAAATATTATTTTTCTTGATTGATTATGCATGTGTTGCACTATGTTACATACTATATTAATGTTCTAATGTTTCTTCAATTTTAATACATGCCTACATAATCATCATGTAGGGACTGGCATTTATCCATATTCACCTCCATGTGGCTAGTTGAATACAATGAAGGCTATTTTTGGTGAGTTCCCATGTTTTGGGAACACAATTCCTTTTTTTCTAGCTTTTGATATGTAAAGACTTTTGGATACATTTCATTGTACTTATTTCTTCTTCGTTAAGGGTGAGTTAGGGATATGTCTTAGCCCCCGCCAAGTCTAAAGATGTAGAGGTATTGTTGAACAAATGAATGATGATTTGAGGTTGTTATTGACTTATATTCTATGATTTTTCCCTCAGCCCCTCTACCCCTCTTTTATTTCCTCTTATTATTGAATGTCATTACCTATGAAAAGCTAAATGAATGCTAAGAGGCTTGAGTGAGGTACCTACGGGTGCCTCATTCTTTGTGTCATGTCTAGGCCCTAGGCTTGGGTTATGATAAACTTTGTATTAGAGATCGAGGTTTTGAATATTTCTAAGAGTCCAACATACCATATCAAATAGGGTCTTCTTTATGGTTGTGAAGTGTGCCACAAATATGAATAGAAAACTATGGGACATTTAGGAAAGTTTTCACTTCTTTCAAATTTCATGTCGTTCCCTAGAGTCATCCTAAGACTTCCTCTAAATAAAAAATCATCTTATGTTATCTAGATCATGCCTCCAATAAGGGTACCTCCACCTAGAGCAAGGGTTGAAGATGAGGATCAAGCTCCTCCAGTTCCCGAAGCTTCACATCACCAAAAAGGAGTTACATATGTCAAATTTCGAAACATCATCACTTTGTTGGCTAGAGACATAACACCCTAGACTAACCCAAGGCATTGTTCCTCCTCCTCCTCCTCAAATTCCACTTCGGTTTCTAGGATTTAGGACTTTATGAGGATTAATCCATCCGAGTTTGATGATTCTAAAGTAGATGAGGACCCTATGGAGTTCAATGAGTATGTCTATCATATTGTGGCTATCATGGGAGTACCTCTAAATGAGAAGGCCGAGCTAGTGGCTTATCAACTTAAGGGCGTAGCAAGGGTTTGGTATGATCAATGGGTTGTTAACAAGGGTGAAGACATGGGGTCCATAGAATGAGAAGAATTCAAAGGTTCCTTCCTAGATCTCTTCTTTCGTTTGGAGCTAAGAAAGGCAAAGATTCAAGAGTTCATTAGTATTCACCAAGGGGGCATGAGTGTGAGGGAATATACTCTCAAGTTTACTAAATATTCTAAGTATTCTCCTTTCATGGTCTCCAACCTGAGGTCAAGGATGAGCAATTTTATTTCTGGTGTTTCTATTTTGGTATCTAAATAGTGCAAGATGGTCATGTTGGTCAAAGAAATGGACATATCCCGACTATTGAAATATGCAGGAAAAATTGAGGATGAGAAGTGAGGGATAGCTCAAAAGGGTTCAAGACGGCTAGAGCTGATGTTGGAGGGTTCAATCCTCAAAGGTACGCTTATGGTGGTAGTGGAAAGGGCTAAGGTGGGCAACGATTTGTGGGGAAAGGTTCCACCAATACTCTTTCTCCAAGGTTCAACATAGACAAGGGTGCTAACCCGGTAGTTATAAGAGGGAATGATGGTGTTCAATCTTTCCACACTTGCAAAAAGTATTGAAGGACTTACAAACAAAAATTACTAGCTGGCTCCAATCCATGCTTTAATATGGTAAAATGGGTCTCCAAGCTAGAGATTGCAGAAGCGGTGGTGGTAGGCTTCAACACAAAATTTCTCATGGTCAACAAGCCCAAGGAAGTGGCCAACGCACCAATAGCTTTTATGCTTTACATGGGAGACAAGAGGTTGAGAAAGCACCCAATGTTGCTACTAGTATGTTAGAGGTCTTTACTTTTTATGTGTATGCATTATTAGATCTGAGTTCAAATTTGTCGTTCGTTACTTCATTCCTTGCTAATAGTTTTCCTATGTTGCTTAAAATGTTAATAGAGCCCTATTTGGTTTCTACCCCCATTGGTGAGTCGGTTGTTGCTAGAAAGGTCCATAAGGGTTATCCTTTGTCTGACTTGCATAGAATTGTCCCTTGTGATTTCATATAGCTTGTCATGGTAGATTTTGATGTTATACTTGGGATGGATTGGTTGCATACATCTTATGCTTCCATAGATTGTAGAACCCGTAAAGTATAGTTTCAATTCCCAAATAAGTCTATTCTAATGGAAGAGTCATGATTTGGTAGTTAAGGGTAGGTTATTTCTTATCTTAAGCCCTAAAAGTTGATTGTTAAGGGTTGCATCTAACAGATTGTGAGGGTTAGAGAAATTGACTCCGAAAGTCCTTCTCTTGATATGGTCCCCTTGATTAATAAGTTTCCCGATGACCTCCCAGGTGTCCCTACCGAAAGGGAAATTGATTTTGGTATCGATCTTTTCCCCGATACCCAACCTATCTCTAGCCCCGGCACAATTAAAAGTGTTAAGGAAACAATTAAAGGACTTGTTCGAGAAGTGGTTCATAAGGATAAGTATTTCACCATAGGGTGCTCCCGTATTATTTGTGAGGAAGAGGATGAATCAGTTCAAATATGCATAGACTACCAGCAATTGAACAAGGTAACTATTAAGAACAAGTATTCGATTCCTAGGATAAATGATTTGTTTGATCAATTGCAAGGGGAAATTCGTTTCTCCAAGATTGATCTCCATTTCGGCTATCATCAACTAAAGGTAAGGGAGTGTGACATTTCCAAGATGGCATTTTGAACACATGGTCACTTCGAGTTTTTTAGTGATGTCATTTGGGTTAACAAATGCACAGTATTTATGGATCTAATTAATAAGGTGTTCAAATACTACCTTGATACATGTGTGGTGGTTTTTATTGATGATATCTTGATTTACTTTTGAGGTGAGTAAGACCATAAATATCATTTGAGAGTTGTACTCCAAACCTTGAGGGATGGGCAATTGTTTGCAAAATTTAGTAAGTGTGAATTTTGGTTGAAAGATGTGGTGTTTCTTTGTGAGATAGTATCCGTTGATAGGATCAAGATTGATTCTACGAAAACAGAGGTGGTGAGGAATTGGCCTAGAACATTATCTCCTTCTAACATTAGGACTCTTGTGGGTCTAGTAGGGTATTTATAGAAGATTCGTTAAAGGGTTCTCTTCCATCTCATCTCCTATGAGAAAATTGACTCAAAAAAGGCAAAGTTTCTATGGGCTGATGAGTGTGAGAAGAGTTTCCAAACTTTGAAAGATCGACTAACCTCCGCTCCTGGCTTGACTCTAATGGGAGGATTAGAAGGATTTGTGCTTTATTGTGATGCTTCAAATTTTGTTTTGGGTAGTGTATTGATGCAAAATGATAAATGCAAAATGGTAAGATTATAGCATATGTATTTAGGCAATTGAAGGTGCACTAACATAACTACCCAACCCATGATCTTGAGTTAGCGGCCATTGTATTTACTTTAAATATTTTGTAGTACTACCTCTATGGGGTACATGTAGATGTGTTTAGCAATCACAAAAGTCTCCAATACATGTTCACTCAAAAGGACCTCAATTTAAGGTAAAGGAGGTGGCTTTAACTCCTCAAGGACTACAAAATGCATATGCATTATCATCCTGGTAAATTCAATGTTGTTGCCGATGCACTTAGTAGGATGTCTATGGAGAGTGTGGCTCATGCTAATGAAGAGAAAAGGGAGTTGGTGAAGGATGTTCATCAATTGGGTAGATTAGGGGTAAAGTTGAGTGGTTCCAATGATGGCGGTATGTTTGTTTGTAAACGGTCCACATCATCTTTGATGGTGTATGTTAAGTCAAAACAAGACCTTGACCCTAAATTTGTGAAGCTAAAGAAGTTTGTGAAAAAAAGAAAGTAGAAGTATTTTCACAAGGGGGAGATGGGGTACTTCTCTACCAAGGTCGGTTATGTGTTCTGAATGTGGATAGCCTAAGGGGCTTGATCTTGAAGGAGGCTCATAATTCTTCATACTCTATTCATCCTGGTTCAACTAAACTGTACCAAGGCTTAATAGCGCTCTATTGGTGAGGTGGCATGAAAAGAGACGTATCAAGGATCATGGTCGAATACCCAAATTGCCAATAAGTTAAGGCTAAATATCAAAGGCCAGGTGGCCTAGAACAAGATATTGAAATCCCCACTTGGAAGTGTAAAGATGTGAACATGGACTTCATAGTGGGTTTGCCTCGTACTGAAAAATATCTTGACTCAATTTGGGTGATTGTTGATAAAATAACTAAGTCGGCTCACTTCCTATCGGTCAAGGCTTGTTGTAGTGCTGAGGATTATACTAAGTTGTATATTCTGTAATTGGTAAGGTTTCATGGTGTATCGTGGTTAATTATTTCGGATAATGGTACAAAATTCACTTCTCACTTTTGGAGATCGTTTCAAAGGGGTCTTAGTACTAAGGTGAAGTTAAGTACCACATTCTATCCGCAAACTGATGGGAAAGCCATGTGGACAATTCAAACACTAGAAAATATGTTAAAAGCTTATGTGTTGGAGTTCAAACGGAGTTGGGATGACCATCTACCGCTCATTGAGTTGCATACAACAATAGCTACCACTCGATTATTAAGAGGGGCGCCGTTTGAGACTTTGTATGGGAGGCGTTGTAGGTCTCTGGTTAGTTGATTTGAAGTAGGTGACATGACCTTATTGGGTCCCTATTTGGTGCTTGATGCTTTGGAGAAGGTGGGAGTCATTAAACGTTGAAGATGGCTCAAAGTTGCCAAAAGTCCTATTCTGATACTAAGAGAAGGGATCTTGAGTTTAATATGGATGATTGGGTATATTGAAGGTTTCACCCTGGAAGGGTGTAGTTCGGTTTGGTAAGAGGGGAAATTGAACCCTAGGTATGTACGACCAAATAGAATCTTGAGACATGTTGGCAAGGTTCCTTATGAGTTGGAGTTTCCTTTGGAAATGGCCATGGTTCATCTGGTGTTCTATGTGTCTATGTTGAGGAAATGTGTGGGTGATCCAAGTTCCATTGTGCCTTTGGAGGAGTAAATGTTGAATAAAACTTGACCTATAAAGAAGTTTCAGTTGAAATTTTGGACAAGCAAGTCAAGAGATTAAGGAATAGAGAGGTTGAATCTGCTAAAGTCTTTTGGAGGAATCAACAAGTTAAAAGTTCTACATGGGAAGCAAAAGCAGATATGATGAAGAAATACCCTCATCTCTTTCACTCTACACAAGTTTAAGGTACTAAGTTATTCATGAATTGTTTAAGACTCCTATGTTTCAGTTATTCCTAAGTCTTCATATGCATGCATGTTCATGTAGTGAATTTCTATTTAAGATCATTGTATTCATGTTGGGTTGTTAGTCCTTGTTATATGTCCTTTCCATGCTAGTTAAATCTTATTTGAGATCTCATTTATGGGTGAATGTTCCCAAGGGGAGGATATTGTAAGACCCCGAAAGTTGGAAAGTCCTAAAACGAGGACCAAAGGATGAAATCTCAGAAAAATATAGATTTTGGCACTAGGTGATGACCACGAAGGCCATCATGAGTTGTAGTCAGCACCACAGCTCGTGGTGATCCACCATGGTGGAGGTTATTAAACCCATTCCTGTAGGGAATGGACCATGATGAGGGACCACGAACCGTGGTTAGCACCATGTATTGTAGTGCCCTCCGTGGTGACCCCTCCCCTAAGACCCTCAAAAGTTTTCCCAAGGAAGGAACCATGCCTCTCCACCACGGGCCATGTTTCCCTTCATGGACCATGGTGTGCTCCGTGGTGGTCACACCTGTAGGACCTCCTGTAGGTCTTGCACCACATCCATGGTTCATGGACTGTGATGCACTCCATAGACCATGAAGGTCTCCATGGAGGAAGTACTGAAACTTTCCCTGCAAACCCCAAGATTTCTCCTCTAAGTCAGTTATCACGGAATACCACCATGGGCCGTGGTGATGATCATGAAACATGATGGGTCCTCCATGAAGCTGAGTCTGACCTACTTTAAGAAGGGTAGTTTGTTTATTTCCAGGGTTTTATCAGCAAAGTGAGGTTGTTTTGGGGATTTGGGGACTGAATCGAGCCTATCTAAATGACCCTAAGCCTTTCCTAACTCATTTATTCTCACTCAAGTCCTAAGGTACCAAAACCCTTCCTCATCTCAAGGTCTTCTTCTTTACCAAGTAAAGCTAGGGTTTCATCACAAGTCTTCAAGTCCCCACTTTCAAAGATTGCATTAGGGCTTTATTTCCCAAGGTATGTGAGTCTCATTCATGGATTTTTCCACCCATGGAGCCCAAGTATTTTTTAAACCTAATAGTTCATTTAAAATTATGGATTTTATGGGTTTTCATATTATGATTTCAAATATATAGATTATTGAATATTTGAAGTTTATTTATCTCTCTTAACCTATATAGACTCTTAAATTTATGAAATGGTTGATATATCAAAGGTCCTTATATGAAGGCATGAAAAAGTATTTTAAAGTGTATTGGTGGGTTGTTTTAAAGATGTTTTTAATTGATGCATTCCATTACTCTTATGCAAACTAGCATTGATTTAAATAATTTGAAAGTTGATTCATTATAACCCGCCTACTTTTATTATGTTTCAATGAAGTTTGAAATGAAATATTTGACTCCAAACTGAATGTTTATGAAAGAAAATGTCTATGATCAAAAGAAGCCTTATGAAATGAGAGAATGAAGAAATGATTCTGAAATGATGTATTCCACTTGTGAAAGGCCAATTCTCACTTGTGTGAATCAAAGAAGAGTTTTAATGAACTATTTTACCTAATGATGCTTTGATGATCTAAATTTAAGTAAATGATTATGTTCTTAGGTTATATTAAACTATTACATGGGATTAACTTAGCACGAATGGGGCATAGAGGTGGGATTTGATAAGGGAACCTAGTAGAAACCCTTTGTCTCATTAATTATGTGCCAACATAGGAGCCCTTGTAGGCTTAGGCTTGGATCCACAAATTGCTCTATATGTCAAAGAAATAAATGAAGTTGACAGAGCTCTACTCGGCAAGTAGTGTCCTCGTGCTAACGTAGGGGGTTATGTTGGATTTCATGTAATAGCTCGCATGGTCTTAATTATCGATTGTAGTCATTTTCCCACAAATAAATGCTTCAAATGTTATTTACTTGATTGATTATGCATGCATTGCACTATGTTCCATGCTATATAAATGTTCTAATATTTCTTTAATGTTATTGCATGCCTACATACTTAGTACATTCAAAGTACTAATGCATACTCTTTTGCCTATATGATATCACCATGTAGGGACCCGCATTGCTCCACATTCACCTCTACATGGCTAGTTGAATACGTTGAAGGCTACTTTTTTAGTGAGTTCACATATTTTGGGAACAACATTCCTTTCCTTTTCTAGCTTCTGATATGTAAATACTTTTGGATACATTTAATGGTACTTATTTCTTCTTCATTGAGGGTGAGCTAGGACATATCGTAGCCCCTGCCAAGTCTAAAGATGTAGAGGTATTGTTGGACAAATGGATGATGATTTGAGGTTGTTATTGACTTATATTCTATGATGTTTCCCTTAGCCCCTCGACCCCTCTTTTGTTTCCTCTTGTTATTGAATATCATTACCTATGAAAAGCTAAATGAATGTTAAGAGGCTTGGGTGAGGTACTTTCGGGTGTCTTATTCTTCGTGTCGCGTCTAGGCCATAGGCTTGGGTCGTGACCATTGTGATATTTCACGAGTTGGTCTTGGTTGTGTGCTAATGCAAAATGGTAAGGTTATAGCTTATGCATCAAGGCAACTAAAGGCACATGAGAAGAATTACCCAACTCATGACTTCGAGTTAGTGGCGGTGTTATTTGCTTTGAAATTTTGTAGACACTATCTTAACGGAGTCCATGTTGATATTTTTACTGATCACAAGAGTTTGGAATATGTGTTCACTCAAAAAGACCTGAACCTTCAACAAAGCTTGAGTTGTTGAAGGACTTTGACAGGAGTGTGTTATACCATCCGGATAACAAAAATGTGGTTGCCGATGTTTTTAATAGGTTGTCCATAAGCAGTGTTGCTCGCATTGAGGATGAAAAGAAAGAGCTAGTTTGGGATGTACATAGATTAGCCTGTTTGGGTGTTCAATTGGATGATTCTAAAAAGGGTGGTGCTATTGTGCAAAATGGTTCTGAATCATCTCTTTTGGCTGATGTAAAGGAAAAGAAAGATAGTGATCCCACTTTGGTAGAATTGAAGAAGGCGGTTGCTGAAAAAGCCAGTGAGGCTTTCTCCCAAGGGGGAGATGGTATTTTGAGATATAAAGGTTTATTGTGTGTTCCAAATGTTGAAGGCTTGAATGATATGATATTGTCCAAAGCTCATAATCCTATTCATCCCGGTTCCACAAAGATGTATCGAGATTTAAGGAAAGTGTATTGGTGGAATGACATCAAGAGGATTATTACGGAGTTTGTGAATAAGTGTCCAAATTATCAACATGAAAGTTGAGCATTAAAAATAAGGAAGTTTGGCGTAAGATATTGAGATTCCTACTTGAAAGTGGGAAGCCGTGAATATGGACTTTGTTATAGGTTTGCCTCGTACAGATAATTGAATATGAATAGAGATAATTTTTTATTTGATAAGAATCATTAATTTATATGGAGACTCTTATTGAAAACTAGAAAGCCATGCTATGACTATAAATATTCACTCTTAAATATGTTATTTATTAAATTTACTCTTAACCAAATAGCACATTTGAAAGATAAATACGAGATCTTTGAAAAAATAAATACACTAAGGATATTTATGTAGACTCCTTTTCATTCTTTTCTTTTGGACTTAACATAAATAATATCACTCTACGAAAGGGTACCCTAGGCGTGACCGGCACTAGGAGACCACTGTTGGCCCCAAGCGAATCAGTTGGTCTGATTACTCATTCAATCACTTAGCGGAAGACTCGACTAAATAGATAATTAACTTAAGTGGATATTTAAAAACATCATCATTAATTAATAGATAATAGATTGAAAATACTAATAGTATAATGTAACTCAATGTTATAAACTCAATAATGAAATTATGGTTTAAAACAGATCCTGGAGAAATCTTTCTACTCAACTTTACTCTGTCTATGAAGCCTCTAACTGACACACAAGAAGGTGCTGAGAAAAGTTCACGACTACCTTAAACTTGTAAATAAATAATAAAAAATAAAGACTCAAGAGCTCCTCTGAATTCTAAGAGGTCTCACTAAAGCTGAGTATAAAGTTGATCTTCAACGGTGCGCCTGTTGATGATCTCTAATACCTGTGTCTGCATCATAAAACGGTGCATTCCAATGGTGTCAGTACATGAAATGTACGAGTATGTAATATAGATGAAAGGAAACTTACTTAACGACACTCAAATGAACTCAACTCAACTCATGGGACTCACTCTAAAATGACTCAACTCAAGAAAGCATAAAGTAAAATAATACAAATGCTTTAAATAATATACAGTAAGAGATGGAACTCAATATATAAAAATATAATATTATACTCTTAGGGAGTTTTTCCAACCGACAACCATCACTTATGAGCTAGTGATGATACAACGCGTAAAATGGTCATTGCCACAACCTTCCAATACCTTGCCAGGTCAAAGGACGCTAAAACTCATGGATCCAATATAAAAGTCCTCTTTAGGGAAAGGAGAGGCTTGACCTCTATCCTACTCGTTCTTAAAAACACTGTCAATGCATAATGTACAATAAAATCTCAATTATGATTCATATGGATATAAACACGAACCCACACTCTCAATAAGACTCAATTCAAGTAACTCATCAAATAATGTCATAATACATGTAAAATAACACAAGGAAATTTATATACGAACTCAATAGGAATGATAGATAATTTAAGAACTCGATTCATGGAACTTTGAAATGAATCTCAACTAAGAAAATTAAATATGTAAGTAACGTGGATGAATTCAATCCACATTATGAGTAGACTTACATACCTTAAAAGCTATGAAAATGTTGATAAAAAATCTTAACTTGAAGAAGAACAATCAAGAGACCCTTTCTTGAAATTCTTGGATTTGGATTTGTTTTCTTGGAAACCCTTTGGTTAGGATTTAAGATTTCTCTTTGCGATTCATGGATAGATGAAGAAGTTTGGTTTGGAAAGATTGAAATCTATGAAGAATGACTTACCTTGTTGAAAAATCTTGAAAAAGAACCCTAACTTGATGCTTTCTTGAAAATTCTTGAGCGTTAATGTTTAGGAATGAATGAGAAGGTTTTTAATGAGGAAAACTGATTTCTACATGTTTAGAGATATTAAAATAACTATCCAAAGGGTTATTAGACAAAAATACCCTTAAAACAATAAAGGGGCATCGTTATGCTTAGGCAGTGGAGTCCGAGTCCTCTCCACGTTGCGGAGCCATTGCAGACTTCTTTCAGGATGGAGCATCCTTACGGTCATAACATTTTAATTCGAACTCCAAATGAGGAAAACATGGTGGCTTTGGAAAGAGGACACATAGATATTTCATTTGATAGGTCATGGGATACTTAACTCTTAATATATTCAGATATATAGTCACTTGAAGTAGACTCTTATATGATGTTATACGAAAACACAATCGGTAAAAGATCTTTCAACTCAACTTAGTACTAGAGGTTCTTTATGACCCTAACTCACCTGAAATACAATTCAAATTCTTAGGAATTGATCCTAAAATATATATACAATTATAACACATCGTATTCAGGTCTATATGCATAAGAAGAATGACTCGGTTCTTAGCTTAAAAATTTTTGGGGTATAACAATATATCCCCCTTGGGATCATCCGTCCTCGAATGATGAGCAAGCTAGGAAATTGCACAAGGCACAAGCGCAAATCAAGAACTCAGATACTCAAACAATCAATCCATCATTACTCAGACTCAAGAATACTCATCATACACTTAAACTGAAAATGAACAACAACTCTAAGATAGGAAAAAGGAATATTACCATCAATGTCATCATTGGAAGGCACGAATGCAATGCAAGAACTCAAAGACTCAAGCTCGTGAATAACTCACTCAATTACTCAAAATCAAGAAGGTACTATCTCAGAGATAGGAATAGGAATATTACCTTTAACATTGACAGTGAACAAAAATGAGAGGAGGGCTATAATCTCTAACGCTTTCATCAAAATTTCTCAACTTCAGAAAAGAGGCTTATGAGCCAGATATAAGATTATGACCACTATGAATTAAGTGACATGACTGATAGAATTCGAGCTCAAATACTCTCATTTCTACATATAACTTTTCTGCGTTGCAACTCATAACTCTCACAAGGATACATATGACTACCTACACCAAGGCCTAGGACTCCAAGTCTAACTGCATGCTCTTACAATGTTCGAGCCTAATTTTTTCCAAGGTAATACACATAATATAATTATGCGAATCTAGACCACAAGCTTCATGTTCTATACCTCTATAGGGAATTTCATCCCAAACTTACTACACCTTACCATTACATTTAACTAACCTCAGGTCCAAATAAAGAAGAACTTAATGCATCATGCATTCATCTACATTCTATCAATACCACATTCAATCCTAGTTCTATAAAAATCCCAATACACTTACTTAAAAACTTTACAAGAGGACATCACTAGCCTACTGCAATCACTCATATAAAGATAACCACTCATTCAAGCCTCTTATTTTAATCACTTTATAGCTTTTTTGAAGTCAACATCACCTAAGAGCTCTCATGTCTATCTTAGTATCTCTACGTTCACATTTGTATTAATTCCTACCAAAGAGGCACACCAATATACTCTTACAAAACTCATCTTCTATCATCAAAATTGCTATCAAGACTGAAAAGGAAGAATCACTGAAAAATTTAGAGCAAAAAGGTCATAAGCACGATTCATTCAAAAAAATTTGATCTGGAAACATCCATAACTAATATGATTTCTCTAATCTGTCAGTGCCTATCATGAGTTCATGGAACTGTACATATTGTGAAACTCAAGTCATGTCTCGGGTAACATAGGGTTGAAAACTCTTAGATTCATTAGACAATCAGGATTTCTGAATGAAATTATCAATTCTCATCCTCGAACTCAGCATGGATATGCATCAACATGGGGGTGCATGGTCCATGGACATGGTGATCATACATACGGTAGGAATAGAGTATCACCTCGACTGAAGTATTAGGTATAAAAGAGATGGAAACACACTGATGTCTCTTCCTATTCATCTCAACTCATCACTTCTTAAAACTTAAGATCCACTTTGGTTCATTACCTCATTATCTCCCTCTTAGCTCGAAGGTTACTACTCTAAGTCTGTGGATTGATTCTCTACACTTATCTATAAGCACACTTCTCCACGTGGTTGAGTATTACTATTCACTAGTACACTTAAACTCTCCGGTTATACTATACCCGAAGATACCAAACTGCTACTGGGCCTCATTCTAAGATACTTCCCTTAACTTCCTTTTATCATTTAGGCATATTTATATACTTGTTGCTCTTATTGGCGTACACATCCACTATTTCTAACTCTTATGATGTTAACATCTTCTCTTTAGACTGTTAACACTCATCTTCTAGGTTCACATATTCCTAACTTAGTTGGAGGAAACTTGAACTATAATAGAAGACTCATCATCATCTATATCTAACCCCTTTGTCCCAATTCTTATGGATACTATATAAGATATAACTCTTACCTCAACCTTCTCCCCATTGGCAACTAACAAATACTAACTAGGTACCAATAGTAATTCATAAACTTAGAGCTTCATACAACTATGTACTATCTCGGATACACTTCTTAAGCCTCTTCTTACCTAATGACTTATCCACATTTTACAATTTTAATCTAAGAGTTACATACACCACACTCATAACATCACACTTCTTAAATGTCAATATCTTAATTTCTCACGTACGTTAGGCCAAGCCTACTAGAGCAAATCTCAAAACCAAAACTATCACTCTCATAGTGCTATCCTTTTTCACAACGCTCTTTTAAAGTTCAAGCTTAGTGACTAGTACTAAACATGCACATCCTCACACCTACTAGATAAAATTGAGAATCATTTGACCACTTATAACTTCATGACAAGTAATCGATCCTTATCACACAGTCTGTCTAGTTTCAATCTATTACCACATCTACCTTCACAACCTAAGTACTATTTACCCATCATTATACCACCTAACCTAGTCAAGCTCATAACTCTATAAATATCATGGGACCTCTCCAAAAAAATCATAAGTCTAGCTTAGATCTATCAACTCATAACTACTCATCATTTCCGTTCAACCTATACTTGGTCGTGACTAACATAATGGCATCTCAACAGAAAACTCCCCTCTAGGTTCAAGTGCACTCTAACTCATCCTAAATAACATTTCTTCCTCTACCCTCTATTATGAAAGCTACACGATGCTTACAACTTTTTGATCAAAACAAAAGGGACTTAACTTATAACCCATCACTTACCTTATAGATACCTAACTCTAGGTATATTCCTCAATCAACCACCATTCTCACTATTCTGTTTCTACTCGTCTAACTTCATTTTTGTAGCTCTAAGATCATTCTACGAATCATAGCTTACCATGCCTCAAATTACATTTCATCGGATGGTGATATAATTATTTAAAGAAATAACTTTCCTCTCAAGGATAACATCTGAAGAAAGGTTTTAGAGAAGAGAGTATGGAAATACATATTGCTCTGGCTCAACACATGATTCATATGAATGAGGGTGCATTCCTTCAAATCAATAGACATATATACACTAATCGACTCTTTTCAAGCCTGGTGCAGTGTCTTTAACCTCTTAATACTTTATCTGAAAATAACTCATCAATAATGGTCTGAGATTTACTGTTTCAACCACCTTGAGTATGAGGGATAGTCGAACAGATTTGAGCAATGCACGAATCTGAATTAGTCCCTTAGAGAACCACTCTATTGCACGATTAAGGATTTGAAAGAAGAAAAACTTTTTTTAAATGTCCACAGTCCCTCATTTATAGAAGTGGGGCCCTCAAAATCATAAATAATATCCTACTGACATGGCTTCATAGACAACCTAGGATACTTGAACTCTGTGCTCTGATACCAAGTTTGTCACGCCCCGAGAGGGTACCCTAGGCGTGGCTGGCACTTAGAGACCATTGCTAGCCCCAAGCAAACCATTTAGTATGAACACTCATTCAATCACTCAACGGAAGACTCGACTCAATAGATATTTAACTCAAGTGGGAATTTAAAAATATAATTATTAATAAATAGATAATAGATTAAAAATACTCAAAGTATAATGTAACTCAATGTTATAAACTCAATAATGAAATTATGGTTTAAAAATAGACTCTGAAGAAATCTTTTTACTCAAATCTTCTGTGTATATGAAACCTCTAACTAACCCATAAGAAGGTGCCGAGACAAGTCCATGGCTACCTCAAATTTGTAAATAAAGACTAAAAGATAAAGACTCAAGAGCTCCTCTAAATACTACGAGGTCTCACCAAAGCTGAGTAAAAAGTTGATCTTCAACGGTGTGCCTATTGATGATCTACAATATCTGTATCTGTGTCATAAAATAATGCATACCAAATGGAGTCAGTACATGGAATGTACGAGTATGTAATATAACTAAAAGAAAACTTACTGAATGACATTCAAATGAACTCAACTCAACTCATGGGACTCACTCTGAAATGACTTAAGTCAATAAAGCATGAAGTAAAAGAATATAAATGCTTTAAATAATATGTAGTAAGAGATGCAACTCAATATATAAAAATATATTATTTTACTATTAGGGAGTTTCTCTAACCGACAACCATCACTTATGAGCTAGTGATGATACAACGCGTAAAACTGTCATTGCCATAGCCGTCCAATACCTTGCCACAGCCGTCCAATACCTTGCTAGGGCAAAGAACGCTCAAACTCATGGATCCAATATAAAAGTTCTCTTTTGGGACAAGAGAGGCTTGGCCTCTATCCTATGTTGGCTGCGTAGTTTATGGGCTCACCCCATATCAGTGTTCAATACTACTCCCAAAATAGTTTATTATGCACATATAAATCAAGTGAGTAAAATATTCAAAATATTTATTTATTCTCTTTTGGACTTAGCTCAAAAATCAACTTATCTCAACTCAAAGAACGCATTTAAAATAAAAATATAATATGACTTATCAACTCAATTTCAAAATAGACGTTTAATGAAATATTGCTCAACTCGTTTATACTCAAAATGCATATGCTCAAGATGCTACTCAGGAGATTTCTTAACTCATGCTCAAATTCTTTCTCAATCAAATATGACACTTTTTATTCTTTAACTCAAAATAAATGCATAAAAAATATTTAAAGTAAGACGTTCACAACTCATTCTTAAAAACACTGTCAATGGATAATGTACGATAAAATCTCAATTAGGGTTCATATGGATACAAACATGAACTCACACTCTCAACAAGACTCAATTCAAGAAACTCATCAAAGAATAGCATAATACATGTACAATAACACAAGAAAATTTATATACGAACTCAATAGGAATGATAGATAATATAAGAACAATAATTTAAGAACTCGATTCATGAAACTTTAAAACGAATCTCAACTAATAAAATTGAAGATGTAAGGCACGTGGATGCCTTAGATACCTTAAAAGCTCCACAAATCTTGATGAAAAATCTTAACTTGAAGAAAAACAATCAAGAGACACTTTTTTGAAATTCTTTGATATGTTTTATTGGAAACTCTATGGTTAGGATTTAAGATTTCTCTTAGCGATTCATGAATACATAAAGAAGTTTGGTTTGGAAAGCTTGAAATCTATGAAGAAGGACTTACATTGTTGAAAAATCTTGAAAAAGAACCCTAACTTGATGCTTTCTTGAAAATTCTTGAGCGTTAATGTTTAGGAGTGAATGAGAGGGATTTTAATGAGGTAAATTAGTTTCTACACATTTAGAGACACTAAAATAACTCCTCAAAGCATTATAGGACAAATATACCCTTAAAACAAATAAAGGGGGCGTCGTTCGGCTTAGGCAGTGGAGTCTGCGTCCTCTCCGCGTCGCGGAGCCATCGCGGACTTCTGTTAGGATGGAGCGTATTTAGTAAAACAGTCATAACCTAATACTCTGAACTCCAAATGAGGCAAAATTGGCGGCGTTGGAAAGAGGACATGTAGATCTTTAATTTTATAGGTCATGGACCACTTAACTCTTAATATTTTCAAAGATATAATCATTTGAAGTTGACTTTTATATGATCTTATACGAAAACTCAATCAGTAAAGGATATTTCAACTCGACTTAGTACTAGATGTTACTCATGACCCCAATTTACCTCAAATACAATTCAAATTCGTAGGAATTGATCCTAAAATATATATATATATATATACAATTAGAAGTCATTGGATTCGGGTTTATGAGCATAAGAAGAATGACTTAGGTCTTAGCTTAAAATTTTTTGGGGTATAACAAATAATTTCTAAATTATTATTATCTTTTGTAAGTTTTATATTTATTCAATCAATATAATTTAAATATTAAATAAAAGATAAACATATATATATATATATAGGAGAATAGTTTGCAATGTGGTTAAGCCAAGTGGAGAGCTATGAAAAATCACTTGGCAATTTTAAGACAAAGTTAATAATAAATATTGTAATTAAAATATTGAATTGAAATACTAATAATATTTGAATTTGAAAATACATTAGATTTTTGAAAAGAAAGAAAAAACTTAGTTTAAAAATAAAAATACACAATAGAAGAATTCTAAATGAACTCTTACTTTTAGAACTTTTACTGTTTCATAAATTTTATTTTTTCAGATATTATAAATATATTTAATTTGAATATTAAATATATTTAAATTTAAATTTGGGAATATGTATAATTCAAAAAATATAGTTCAACTAGAAAGTCCTCGTACAACTATAAATATTCACTCTTAAATATGTTATTTATTAAATTTACTTGTAATCAAATATTAAATTTGAAAGATAAATACGAGGTCTTTGAAAAACTTAATACACTAAGGACATTTGTGTAGACTCCTTTTCATTCTTTTCTTTTGGCCTTAATATAAATAATTTCTAAATTACTATTATCTTTTGTAAATTTATATTTATTCAATCAATATAATTTAGTATATTTAATTTAAATATTAAATAAAAGATAAATATATATTTATATATAATAATAATAATAATAATAAAGGAGAGTAGTTTGTAATGTGGTTAATAATATTTTATTTTTTTCAACTAAAATATTACTGTGCTCAATTGTTTTATTTTTCTGATGCTATGTGTGTTTGGAAATTATTTATCTCATATTTATTTAATAAATAAAATTTATTTTTCTGTAAGTATAGATAAGTCCATTATATATATTAAAAGACAAAATATATAATAGAAAATAGTATCTAAATACTTTAACTGATATGAGTGGTAGTAATATAATAATTATAAGAATAACTGTTTAAAAAAATATTATTATTATTATTTCATTATTTTTAAATATTTATCTTGATTAGAGGTAGGGGAAGGGAGGAGGGAGGGGCTGGGGGAGATATTAACGATCTAATATCTTTAGATTTTGAATAATATAATTTAAAAATATGAAGAATAAAAGTCTTTTGTTTTTATGATTACATCAATATTTTTTTTCGTATAAATTGAATTAGAGGTCGGAGTATTAGAGTCATGGAGTGGTTGAGGGTTCATGGGGTGGAGGTGTGGGGAGTGTCGAATAAAATTTAAAAAGTTGAGGGGTGGGGGGTGGGGTGTAGGGGCGAGCGTAGACATTTTTTTTCTTATATTTTATTGAGAAATACGATGATAGTTGAATTATTTTTCAAGATTATATAATTTTAACATGCTCAAAAGAGATATTTCAATATGAAATGATCAAAAATATTAGTTTAATATTATCCGCACAAATGCGCGGATAAGCTAATTTAAAATTATAAGTTTCAAGAATCATTATTCTTTTTTCTTAAATTTTTCTGGTTTAAATTAGTCACGTAAATAAAAATGGTGGGAGTAATATTTATTGGAGAAATTGGTTGGTAAATTAAGAGATTAGAAACTTTTTGTTTTTTCACGCGTTTGAGCAAACTTCACCAGTTCTACCTCTTGTGTTTGTCGAAGATTCGCGTGCCACGCATGGATAAGCACAAATGAGTGCGACTTGACCCTTCTGCCTTCAGCTTTATTTCTTGACTGTGAAAAAAATAATTAAAAAAAAAGAAAAAGAAAAGAGAGATGTCTGAAATGTTGTTATCATGAAGTTTGGCTCACACAATGACATGGTTTACAATTCTGATTAGTGGTAATACAATCATGATTAAGTGAAGTTGGCGTAAATTAATGCTTATCATACTAATTTGATAGAATGGAACTGCTTTGCATATTCTTTTTGGCGGAAAGATCAGACTTTGACCTCAAGAATCTAAAAGTGTAGTTGTACAAATGTTTCGCTAGCTAACTTTCTTTCATCCATTTGCTAGCTACTTGCTAGTAAAGTCCTTTTCTTCTTACCGTCTTCTGATAACCTAGTAATTATCAGTATAATAATTACGATGACTTATTTGTTTATTATAATTTAATTATAATGTAATTATAAATGTACTGATTGGTTGTATGTTGCATATAAACGCACACACAAGTGCACGTGATCGTACAAATGATAAAAAAAAATTGAGTTCAAATTTGTACCCATTCAGATATTGTACCCATATAGACTTGCCAAATTGATTATCTACTTTAAATTATTATGGCAACTATTCAGTAAGTGACAAGCAATTTTGGGGAATTATATTTTACTATGCTAAAATCAACTAAAAGTAACAATAAAATTATTACATGCCGACGATTGTCTTGTGTAAATTAGTTACGTTGAGAGGAAGGTCTAGGGATCATGGTAGTTCAATAACTTGATTGAGTTATTTAATCATATGCTTCATTATATTCCTGAGTTACAAATGCAGGTTAATATCACTTATTTCGTATCATATCAATAACTCTAAGCGTACTCGATTATTAGTAACACTTATATTCTTATGGACGTCGATAAAGTGTATATATATTTTTTCTGTATCAACTAAGCAAGGCTAACAAATATAGTCATAGCCACCTTAGCAAATCAATCCCCTTTCCCTGTAAGGTTCACAGTCATACTTTACTTCTTTTTCTTTTATTATACACAAAAAAACTCCCTCTTCAGATTACAATTATGAGCCACATTCGATAATTGACTAGAAAATCAAATAACATGCTCAAAAAAAAGTAAGTCACTCAATAATGAAAAATCTTCATAAGCATACGATTTTCAAACTACAATCTTCATTTAAATGTCACAACCCTAGAATTAAAACGTTTATCCACTCATGATTTGATTACGAAACAAAGCATTCATGAATAACATATATATATTGAAAGGAAAAGAAAGAAATAATACAAAGAAACCTACAGAAATATTATTCTTCTCCCCTTTCTTTGCGTACTAGGCATGATAATCCTAAAAAACATGTTTCAAATGTATAGATAGAGTTCCCAAATAAAGAGGGATAAAATACCCTTCATTAAAATAGAATGCAAAAACTACCTGATTTATACCTTACCCTGTTGCACAGCGCATGCGGTAGGCCATTTGTCCAGTGGACTTCTTTCTTGTTTTCATTATGCTTCACCAAGGCTAACTCAACGAAAGTCGCGTAGCATGGCGCTTCACAGTTACTTTAGCAATATTCTTCCTTGATTTTTCTTCACTTTAATCTCTATACTTGGTATTGCGCCTTCGAGCTAACTCTACAATTCTTTTGTGACTCCTAAGACTCTGAAACTCTAATAATCCATCTTTTTGGCTCTAGTTTTCTCATTCTTGTCCTACATACTATAAACAATCAACATAAGCAAAATTCATAAAATGATGTTCAAAGTGACTATAAAAGCATTAAGTGGGTGTTCAAATTCACTTATATTTAAGTAATTTGTGACTTTTAAACTCTTTTTTTTTTATTTTGGAGACATTTGGAAAAGACAAAAAGTATTTGTAACACTTTTTTTAGGATGAAAAAGTACAAAATAAGCTAAAATAAAAAATTGGGTATTCTCAACCTATGGCTTTTAGCTTTTAGCTTGATAAACTACTTAAAAAGTCAATCTAAGCACCCCAAAATGTATGGTCAATGATGGAGAACCATATAAAGTTTTAGCCTCACATCAACACACGTCACTTAAGTTCTTGATCACCTTCAAACAAGCTTTAAAACTCAAGGCCTAGCTTCTTACATAATATAATACTCGCAGAACAACCCAAATTGAATAGGTCTACTCATGCCAATAATGCAACAATCACAAACATCAAGCCGTATTACCCATGGAATCTTTTAAAATTCAAATCTCGCAAATGACCTTCATCAAAACAGCCCAACCCTTAGAACTGACTCAATCCATTTAATCATTTGCAAATATGTTTGTCTCTTCACTTAGAAGATCAAATTCGTGTCAAGTATGTGCCCTCACAATAAGAGAGTTTAAAAATACTAGCTCACCACAAGAATAAATAAATCACATACATGAACATAAAAATTAATTGATTCGCGTTCATTTCCAGAAAGATTTTCACATGAATCATACATAACAAATTGTATGCTTGACTTTAGCCTATTTAATCAAATAATTCAATAAAGTAAATGTTTAGGATTATGTAGGGCTTATACGCTTGTAATGTAGGCTAAGAGAAAGTATGAATAATTTAGCTATAATAGTGACTATCCTCTTTAAGCAATTTAAAACATCACACTTTTGACTTGTTAAGTGCCCTTTCTTCAACTAACCAATTCTTCTTTTTTCCTCTTCTCCACTCATTTTCCTTCATGTTTTCTTAACCTCCGCATCTTCTTTAAGAATATTTTCCTAGACACTAGCAAAGAATAATTCAATATATTACTATTATTATCATTTTTCTCTTTTTTTCAATACTAGTGTTACATGTAAACTTATTAGAACATGCAACATCAATGTTATTCCTTTAATTTCCATTTTAAACCGTCTACCTTTTTGTTCCTTTTCACTCCCCAATCTCTTTTAAGCGCTCAATGCAAGTCTTAGTTCTTTCAGGAGTTAGAGGACCAACATTTTGTGGTCAATAAGATAAAGGGGATACGACTTCAAATGTGGCTACCAAAAAGAATTGTCCATAGGATCAATAGGACTAAGGTCTAAGGATATAGCATATGGGTAGGCACCAAAAGATTGTGTAAAAACAAGGCTAACGAAAGAAATGATTGCGTCACTTCCTAAACATATTATTTTTTATTCCGCTTTGCAAAAACACTAGAAAAGTTCTAGGCATCAGCATGAATGCATGAAACAACAACTAATTCACCTCACAACACACATGATTCATGTTCAACAACAACCAATTCATGTGGATTCAAGTTAAAAAGACAATAGAAAGAATTCAATATTAAGCCAATTTTCACGCTCCACACTACTAAGAAACTGCCAAAAAACGACAGAACAAAAAGTGATGGACTGCGTCGCAAATAAAATGCGACGGAGAAAACGATGTTGTTCGTCGTTTTTATTTATTTTTAAAAAAATTTTAATAGGAGCGACGGATAGTGACGCCTAGTCCGTCGCTTATTTTGACAGGTTTTTCTGCTAAAATTAAATATTACTTTTATATAAATATTTTATATATTTTATATAAAAATAATTATTTATAAATTAAAAATATTATGACTCCGTCCGTCGCTTTTAATTTTTTTATAGTTTTTTTTTTACATAGCGACGGACTGGGTCGCTAAGTCCGTCGCTACTGGTCAAAATTTTTGGTGAACATATTTAAAATAGCGACGGACGGTCAAATATTTTTAGAGACGTTGTCCGTCGCTCTTTGTTAAATATGTTCAACACACAACATATTTTTTTCAGTTCTCTCTCTCTCTCTAAACTCTTTCTTCTCTCTGCCTTCTCTCTACAAATCCGTTGCCATACCGCCTCCCACCGTCGTCCCCCCACCCCCTTCGCTGTCCTCCATCAGTCAACCGCCGTCATCGCCGTCTTGTGGTGCTTTAGGAGTATTATTCATTTTTAAGAGGTTAGGGCCTAAACCTAAAATTAAATTTTAATTTTTTTTATTTGTCATTTGTTAATTAGTTGATTACATTTAGTTTGTTATAGTTCATTTGTATATTGGATTGTAAAATTAGTGAATGTAGTTATAGTTTTGATTTTAGGGCTTAATTTAGATTTGGGTTGTTGAATTAGATTGTAAATTTTTTAGTAATTTGTGATGTTAGTTAGTTAATTAGGTGATTACATTTAGTTTGTTGTAGTTCATTTGTATATTGGATTGTGAAATTAGTGAATGTAGTTATAATTTTGATTGTAGGGCTTAAGTTAAATTTGAGTTGTTGAATTAGATTGTAATTTTTTTAGTAATTTGTGATGTTAGTTAGTTAATTGGTTTATGCCATTTAGTTTGTTGTAGTTTATTTGTATATTGGATTGTAAACTTAGTGAATGTAGTTATAGTTTTGATTTTAAGCTTTAAGTTAGATTTGAGTCTTTTGAATTAGATTGTAAATTGGATAGTAATTTGTGATTTAGTAGTTACTTAATTAGTTTATTTCATTTAGTTTGTTGTAGTTTGTTTGTATATTGGATTGTAACTTGGGAAGTTTTGAAGTTTGAAACTTAAAGAAAAATATTGGAACTTAATTAGAGGCTTGAGTTTTAGGATTTTAGAACTTATAATTAGAAAAATTTAGATACTTGAATTTTAGGATACTTAAATTTAGAAGTTGAACTTAATTAGAACTTTGAAGTTGAAATTTTTGTTTACTTTAGAAATTTTGTTGAGATTAAACTTCATTTTGAACTAATTAAGCTAATGTTGAACTTTAGAATAACTTAGATACATGAATATAGGAAATTTTGAAGTTTGAAACTTAGAAAAATATTGGAAATTGGATACTTGAATTATATATACGACTTTAATTTAGAACTTATAATTAGAATAACTTTGATACTAATTTTGAAGTTTAGGTTTGTATAATATTTGAAATCTTTAGACTTTAGAATTAATTAAGCTAAGTAGAGTTAGATATTTAAAGTCATGAAGTTGAACTTTAGGACTTTTGAAGTTAAACTTATAAATTTTTTAGGTTTGTATAAATTTTGAACTCTTTAAACTTTATAACTAGTTTGAATAACTTAGATACTTGAATTTTAGGATATTTTAATTTATAACTTCAACCTGAATGTCATGAGGTTTGAACTTTAATTTTTACTTGAATTAATTATAACTTGATTAATTAGAAATTAAAATTAATTATTACTTGAATTAATTTCTACTCCATCTCCCGGATCTCAGTCTCCTCACATATCTAATTTGAGACTTAGAGATTCTATTGATGAGACTTAGAGATTCTGCTGTTAGAACAAAGGCATTACATGATGTGTCTAGGTTAGCTCCTGGGCAGAGGGACAGACTTTTGGAGAGTCATGATTGAGCCTGATGGATCCTCATAAGTTTAATATTTTATTTATTTATTTATTTTTGCTAGATTAATAACTTATTGATGATATAATTACATGTTTATTATGTGTCTTGTAGGTGACATCCTTCGAAGGATGTTGCTAGGGCTCTTCAGGAGAGTGTTAGGAGGCTATATATTGAGCCCTATCACTCTTGTCGGGAGATTCCAAACAGTATTTGTCAGGCAATGTTTAATGAATTCAAGGTATATATATGTTTAAATCTAGTTTTTTAAGTTACGTTTAATATTTTTACTATACTTTACTTAACTAATTATTTCACGTTATTCATTTTTTTCAGACTTTATGTATCTGGGAGCCAAGGTACAATATGGTCATTGCGACCACTTTTGAAAAAAAGCAAGCGTCAGATTGTCTAGTTGGCTAAAGAAAGCTAGGGATGATTGAGCATCTTCGAGTTGGATGCTGCCTCATATATTTGAAGAATTATGCCGGTATTGGGATATCGAAGAATTTAAGGCCTTGTCCGATCAAGGAAAAAAAGCAAGAGCCAGCCTAAAGGGTGGCTCATTGCACACCGGAGGTGCAAAGAGTGTTGGTACGATTCGGAGGGAGATGGTAATATTTCTAAATTTTAAGTTTAAATTCATTTTGTGAAATAAATTATTTCATAAAATATTATTTCATTAATTGTATTTTTATTTATAGGAAAAAGAATTGGGACACACTCCCTATCGCCATGAAATCTTTAAAAAAAACCATGTGAAGAAAAAGACTAATGAGTCGGATCCGAATGAGTGGGTGGAGGAAAGGGCCGAACGAGCCTATGCAAGTTATTTAATATATATTATAATATATTTTGATTCTAAGTTTTATTTTTAATATATATATATATATATATATATATAGTTTGATTATAACATTTATTTTCTAATATGCAGCAAGATTATGAGCGGCACGTACGTGAGATGGGAGATTCGATTCAGCTAACGCCTAAACAGTCCACTCAAATTTGAACAGAAAAAGTGTTTGGAGGCAGCCACAAGGGCCGAATATATGGAATGGGCTCTAGGAATAATGTACGACGACTCCAATCAGGTTTAGAAGGTATTGGATCGTCGCGTCAAGCTGAGGCCATTGACGGAGTTCAGATAGCTACAATGTCTCAGCAAATTGCAGAACTTACATGCGCATTGGCAGAATTAGAGAAAAGAAGAATCAAGGATCAAAAAAGTATGAATGAACAAGTTGAGCAAATTAAAGAACAAGTGTTCAACCTCGCCCTTCAGCCTCCACTCCGTTATTCAAGAGCGTCCACTCCGGATGATTCCGATGATAGTGATGAATATATGGAAAATAGGCCTTAGGGCTCCCTATGTTAGTTTATGAACATTTTGAATTTTTTTTGTTAACTTTGAAACACTTTAAATCGTTCTAAATTATGATTTTATTCATTTTAAGTGTTTAATTATATTTGTTATTATGTATTTTGCGGATTTTGTTTGTTGTTATTTGTGTTTGAATGGGCTGAATTGAATACAATTGAATTGAATTTTGATTGTAGGTGGGCAGCAAAAACTGCAGATTTCTGCTGTCAAAAGTGTTGCAGAAAAGCGACGGACAGAGTCCTTTAGTCCGTCGCTTTTCTGATTTTTGTTTTTATATTTTTCCAGAAAAGCGACGGACTAAAGGACCCTGTTCGTCGCTCTTCTGCAAAATTTTCAGATAAACAAAGCGACGGACGAAGACTAAATGTCCATCGCTTTTTATTAAATATTTTTTTTAAAAAAAAGAAGACGGAGTCCGTCGTTTTTTTTATATATATTTTTTAATTAAAAAAATTAGGAGCGACTCAGTCCATCGCTTTTTACGACTCTGTCCATCGCTCCTTCAAAAGCATCGAGCAAAAAAGCGACGGAAGTGACTACATCGCTTTTCTTTTCCGTCGAGTTTGACAAAAAAAGCGACGCAGTCCATCGCTTTTTTGCATCGTTTTTTGGCAGTTTTTAGTAGTACCAAACCTAAGGTAGAGCGACTGCCACTCGGTGCCTTACTTTTACCGAGCAAACCAACAGAAAACTAACAATCTGAGTCCTGCTGATGCTTAGAGCGGTAAGGCCGTCATATATTCACTATCAACAAAGAAGAATTGTGATTTTAATTGGGCCGACAAGGCCACAATACACGATGATAATAGCTCAACACATATAAGTACAACTAAATTAGGCAAGGCCATTGTTTGAGAAATACTTACCATATACAACACAAGTTTGCAAGCCTCTTGGAGTGTGAAATCTAACATAAGATCGGAACAAGACCCAAACATACCCATTAACTATGCATAACATAACTCATAACAAGCCTCTGACTCAATAGTTTCGGAAGAAGTGGAGTCTATCAACCAATCCGCTGAACTTAGCGATTAACCATCTACGGCGGATCTTTATGTGGACTTGTAGTCATGTAATGTAGCGCCACCAATAAAGGGAGATGTTAGTATGAAATAATATATTAGTATGTAAGGAATAAATAACATATGAAAGACAACAACAATTAATAAAAACTAGAGTCAACCTAGAGAAACTCTAGTAGGTCTCGTATTCACACGTAATACATGCATACTTATAACTTAATAGCCTCCGCCTTATCTTCTTAACATCGTCCAGGGCTTATAGAAGTAACATAATAATATATCTTACCTTACGAGCAACATCAAAGGCTCGTATGAAGAGTATAATAATTAAGCATCATCAAGGTTCGTAGAAGTAATATAATAGCATAGAATTATCATGGGATCACAAGAATGTCATATAAGTATCTTTACCTTACGAGCATCGTCAAGTGATCAGATGAATAATATAACAATTGGTCATTGTCAAAGGCTTTATGGTTATAGAGTATTAGCTTCTCATATGCATAAATAATACATATAAAATTATGTATAGGAATGACTCAGTGACTTCTTCTTATTTATGAATATTACATCGACTCGGTGACTTCTTATTTATAAATATTAAATCCTCAACTAAACTATTATAAATAGATGAACGGTTATAAATAGACATTTGTTACGTATCGATATACTTTTTACCTTCAGACTTAGACACGAATAAAGACTAGACATTTTTCTTGGTCTAACTCTTTTGATCGCATCAAGACTTAGATGTGAGTAAGAACATAATATTTCTCTCGAGATGACTCTTCTGATTACTTTCCTGACTCAAAAATAAACAAGGACTCAACTCGACATTAGTCTTAATGCTACTCTTTGACTTGATATCAAGAATTAGACGCAAATAGAAACTCGATTCTTTTCTTGATGTAACTTCTCTCAATTAATCTCTCGATACACCTCTTTATGGATTAACTCTTTTTATTAGACTTGAAAGGATTATATATAATAGAAACTTGACATCAATAGGACATCATCAAGCAAGGAGTATACTAACCCGAAACCATCACGAATAGAGTACAACAACAACATATCAAGTGAAATCCCACAAGTAGGGTCTGAGGAGGGTAGAGTGTATGCAGACCTTAGAACTACCTCATGGAGATATTGAAGTTGTTTTCGAAAGACCCTCGGCTCAAAAGTACATGTCTCGAGAAAGAGAGAACAATAATATATATATATACATACTATATCGGCTAAAACAAGAAGCGCTGCAAATTCTACAAGACAAAAACGAAACCAATATCAAAAAATGACAGTCAGAGTGGAGTAACAACACAACTAAACTGTCATGCCTAGACCTAAGACCAACCCTAAACCGCCACAGGGCAATACAACATTCTACCCCTGCTAGCCTTCTACCTTTACTAGCCTTCTACCCTAATACGCGACCTCCACTCCTTTCTATCTAAGGTCATCTCCTCGGTGATACGAAGTTGCGTCATATCATGTGTAATCACCTCTCCCTAATACTTTTTCGATCTACCCCTACTCCTCCGCATAGCCCCCAAATCCAACCGCTCGTACCTCCTAACTAGGGCTTCAAAAGTTGTCATCTTAGAACTCGTGACTACCGACTTTGCTTCCATCTTCGCCGTCATATAAATACCTTTAAGACTACACTTCTCAGCCTTATCCATGCACTCCAACCACTCTGTATAGGCCACCTTCTAATTAGCTTTCACTTTGTCTTGAACTTCTCCATTCCACCACCAATCTCCTGGGCAACCACCAAAGATTTCTCTCGATACCCCTAGTACCTCAATTACCAGTAACTGCATTTATAATGCAATCAGCAGTCGTGTCCTATATGTTGTTCACATCCCCGCTACTACTCGAGGCCCCCATACCAATTAGCTTCTCCCCCATCTCCTAAGAAAGGGTAGGGGTTAGCCCCTCCTAATCTAATCCCCGATCAATCATACAGGATCTTCTTCTCCTATCCCTCTTAATCTCAAAATTCATCACTAAGAGCCTATGTTGAGTAGTAATATTTTTGCTTATAATAACCTCACAATCCTTATAAAGGCCTCTATCCCCCTTCCGAAAGAGTAGGTAATCAATCTGCTTCCTAACTACCATGCTGCTAAAAGTAAAAGCTTTAGCAAACTACAGGAGAGATGTCCTGCCACCATTAATTTCCCCAAAACCAAAGTCTCTATGGACATCATCAAAACCACTAGACATTGTTCTGATATGACCATTGAAATCTCCACCAATGAAAATCTTTTCAATATCGGTATACATGTAACGCCCCTCAAAATTCTTCCCTAGGATTTAGACCGTTCTTGTATTCGTGCAGGGTCAAACCCAATTATTTAGAAGTGTGTGCTTGAGTTAAGATGATTCCCTGAGTAATTGAGGAGTATTGTAGGTGATGTGGGGTCACGGAGGACCCCTAGGACCGAGCTAAGACCAAAAAGATTCATCGTGGCTAAGTTTGAAGAGGAGTTCGCATAAGGGGTTGACTTCTAACGACCCTACCTTTTGATATATGATGATCTGAGTGGACCATGACCTATTAAATTAATGGTCGTCGAGTCTTCTTTCCAACGCCACCAAGAATGTAAATTTTGGAGTTCAGAGTCGAAAGATATGACGATCCTAAGATGAACTAGTACAACAGAGTTTCCGGCCTGGGTTGCAATTGCTGGAAAACTGGGCGTGGCGCTGCAGTGGCACAATGCACCACTATTGCGCCAGAAACATGCCTTAATAGTTTGGGCTCTGGCGCGGCGCGCCACTAAAAGGTGTACAGGGTTTTTTAAGCCAATTTCCATAACCCAAAAAATATTAGCCTTGGCGCTATAAGGGCGCGACGCGCCACTATCACGCCAGAAACATGCCTCAGTAGTTTGGTCCTTGGTGCGGCGCGCCACTACGAGATGTGTAGGTTTTAGGCGTAATCAGCCTGGCGCTGCAATGGCGCGATGCGCCACTATCGTGCCAGGTGCATTTTTGCCTATTTTTTAGAACTTTGAGAAGGGGTAATTTGGGAATTATCCCAAATTATATATGTATTACCCTTGGTCTTTTGGAAACACATTTTTACAGCCTCACTCTCTTTCTAAAAGCCCTAGGAGCTTCTCTCTCTCTCTCTTCTTCTTCTTCTTCTTCTCCATTTCCAATAAGAGATTGTTCCAAGAGCTTCAAGACTTCAAGCTTTCCATTGAAGACCCAACAACAAGGTTTCTTCAAGAGTCTATTCTAAGGTATGTAAGGCTATCCAAAACATGGGTTGAGTCCACCTATGTGCCCTACTCTTGCTTTAAGGTTAGATGTTCATGAAAAATGGAAGTTTCTTGGTATGGTTATGTTTGTATGAGCTTTGTCCCCTATTTATTTGACTCTATATGTGTTGATGTTGTTGAGCTAAAAAGTTCTTAAAATGGGCCTTTATATGAGTATGAGTTGATGAAGATGAGTTGTTAAATATATTTTATTGATCTTCTTAATTATGTAGATTATGATAAAAGATGCTATCTTCTTAAAAATATTGCCTATTATAAAGTGTCGATTTAAAGTCTTGAAGTTGTGATGAGTCTCAAAGATTTCTCAATGAATGGAGGAAATGATTGGTTATGTCTATATGTTGCTATAAATGTGCATTTAAATTTCCTTGAAATATATGATTGAGATTGATCGGATAGTATGATTGAGAGAGATTTGATCATGATAGAGTTGATGAGTTGACAAGGTTGTGATGAGACTTGTCGATGTGATTGATTGAATATATAAATGAGTTGAGATTCCGAGTTGACTGATTCTTCCTTGATGTTCGTTGTATTCGGCCATTTTACATACTCATACATTCCATGTACTGACGCCAGTTGGCCTGCATCATTTCATGATGCAGACACAAGTACTAGAGATCATCAACCGGCACTCCGTTGAAGATCCACATACACTTCCTGTTAGTTGGTGAGTCCTCCTAGTTCCCGGGGGATGTTAAGCCTTCTTGTATAGTTTTATTGTCATTTCTCTTATTTTGATTTTTGGTAGCCATGGACTTGTCATTGGCACCTTTTAGACTTTGATAGAGGCTTCATAAACTGGAGTGTGGGGAGGTTGAACAGTTATTTTGAGGAGTTTTATTATATTTGTTTGTTGAGCTGATGAACGTTTGGCCTTCGGCCTCCATATTGTGAATAGTATTTCATTAATTGAGAGTCCGCTAAGAGAATGTGATTGAATGAATGTGTGAATGGACCAGGTGGTTCGCTCTGAGGTCAGAAATGGCCTTCGGGTGCGGTTACATCTAAGGTACCATCCCAGGGCGTGACAGAGTATCACCTAGTATCGAGTTGGACTAGTAATGATTCCCGAGGTTCCAGAACTGCTTGCACCCGTAGGATTTGCCTTAATTATCCCTAGCTAGATGATCCACATATAGCTCATGCTTGCTTGGAAAGTTGGACAACCTCTTTTCAGTGTGGGAAAGATACCGGACTTCATGTTATAACTCATATGGTTTATGTTGGTTAATGGTATTTCTCACATTGCATATTTTGATTATGATTTTCTTACGAATAATATATTGACCATGTTTTATGCTTCTAATGATGTTTTAAAGAATTATATCTTGTCTTAGTTTGTTCATTGTATTATCATGTTTTAGGTCTTGATAGTACTCTGAGTTAGACTGAGTTGAATGATATATGATTGGTCCCATCTAAATCATATTCTTGTTTAGACTTAGGACATTTGAGTGAGTTATCCTGTATATATATATATATATATATATATATATATATATATATATATATATATATATATATGAGTTGAGATTCCGAATTGACTGATTCTTCCTTGATGTTCGTTGTATTCGGCCATTTTACATACTCGTACATTCCATGTACTGACGCCAGTTGGCCTGCATCGTTTCATGATGCAGAGACAGGTACTAGAGATCATCAACCGGCGCTCCATTGATGATCCACATACACTTCCCGCTAGTTGGTGAGTCTTCCTAGTTCCCGGAGGATGTTGAGCCTTCTTGTACAGTTTTGTTGTCATTTCCCTTATTTTGATTGTTGGTAGCCATGGACTTGTCATTGGAACCTTTTAGACTTTGATAGAGGCTTCATAGACTGGAGTGTGGGGAGGTTGAACGGTTATTTTGAGGAGTCTTATTATATTTATTTGTTGAGTTAATGAATGTTTGGCCTTCGGCCCCATATTGTGAATAGTATCTCATTAATTGAGTTTCCGCTAAGAGAATGTGATTGAATGAATGTGTGAATGAACCAGGTGGTTCACTCTAAGGTCAAAAATGGCCTTTGGGTGCCGGTTACGTCTAGGGTACCCTCCTGGGGCGTGACAAACATGGTATCAAAGCCCAGAGTTCAAGTGTCCTAGGGAGTCTATGAAGCCGTATCTAATAGAGTCTTGTTTATGGGTGTGTTATGCAACACACTTATAAGCAAGGGGCTATAGGACATTAAGAATTGTATCCCCTCTTTCATACTCTGAATTTGTGTGATGGAGTTAAACTCTATGAAACTTCCCTTCTAATTCGTGCATTTATACGTTACAGATAATGCCTTCAAAACGTACTGCTAGCCAAAGGAATGTTGATAATATAGAGATGCCTCAGTCTGAGGTACGCCCGACAAGGGCTAGAGGCCGACCTGCGAGGTATGCGGAGGCGCCCCAAGTGTCTGCTACTCCACCTGCACCCACGTCAGAGACGGAATTTAGAGGGGCGATTGCAATGCTCACTCAACTAATGGCTGCCCGAAATGGTAACCAGAGTTTACCGACTCTTAGCTCTAGTTCTCAAGAGCCATCTGCTGCCACCAGAATTAGAGACTTTCTGAGGATGAATTCGCCTGCATTCACGGGTTCTAAGGTTGATGAAGACCCCCAAAACTTTATTGATGAGATATGGAAAATTCAGAAAGCTATGCATGCTACGGAGGTTGAGGGGGTTGAGTTGGTGTCTTATCAACTCAAGGATATGGCCAACATCTGGTATAACCAATGTGAGCAAGGCAGGGGTGAGGATGCTGAACCTGCTCTGTGGGATGAATTTGAAGGAGCTTTTCTTGACCACTTCTTTCCCCGAGAATTGAGGGAAGCAAAAGTGGAGGAGTTTGTAAATCTAAAATAAGAAGGTATGACAGTTAAGGAGTATGGTCTGAAGTTCATCCATCTGTCCAGGTATGCTCTAGAAATGATCCCAGATATGAGGTCAAAGATGAGGAAGTTCGTCTCCGAATTAGGGAGGCATGTGAAGAAGGAGTGCAAAGCAGCATTGTTGATCTCGGATATGGATATTTCCAGATTAATGGTGTATGCTCAACAGGTAGAGGATGAGAAAAGAAGAGACAGAGAAGAGTACCTGAGTAAGAAGGTAAAATCAGCGGGCCATAAGAGTGAACAGAGGCAAAATAAGGGCAACAGGTCCTTCTCCCAAAAGAGGCCTTCCAACTATGCCTCATCTACCGCCAGTGCACCTATGCCGCAGAACAGGTACGATCGGCAGGGTCAGAATCGCCATAATTTCAGACCCCAGGGTTCTCAATCACAAGCTAGCGTGGGTCAAGGTTCGCAAGGGAAGCCACCATGCGTCAAGTGTGGTAAACTCCATTTGGGAGAGTGCAGAGCGGGGAGGGCCGGTTGTTATAAATGCGGCCAAATGAACCATTTTTAGAGAGAGTGTCCAGCATGGGGAGACAGGGCCCAGTTCTCTACTACCGCACCACCGACTAGGGGTGAGCAGAGGGGCACTACTTCAGGCACGAGGGGAGGTACGAACAGTTTATATGCCCTGGGTAGTCGCCAAGATCAAGAGGACTCTCCAAACATCCTGACGGGTATGATTTGAGTCTCTTCTCTTGATTGTTATGTATTGATGGATCCGGGTGCCACCCTATCCTTTGTAACTCCTTACTTGGCTAGTAAATTCAATAAAATTCCTGAATGTCTTCTTGAGCCTTTCAGTGTAACCACTCTTGTGGGTGATTCTGTCCTAGCTGAGAGAGTCTATAGAGATTGCACTGTGTCAATTCATCACAAAGATACCTTGGCTGACTTGGTTGAGTTGGACATGGTTGATTTCGATGTGATCCTTAGCATGGACTGGCTTTATGTTTGTTATGCCTCTATTGATTGTAGGACTCGGGTGGTTAAGTTCAAATTCCCGAACGAAGCTGTCATAGAGTGGAGGGGTAGTCCCATTATGCCTAAGGGTAAGTTTATTTCTTACCTTAGGGCCAGGAAGCTAATCTCAAAAGGGTGTATCTATCACATTTTCCGAGTGAAATATGGCAATATTGAGTCTCCATCCCTTGAGTCGGTTCTGATTGTCAGTGAGTTTCTGGATGTCTTACCTGAAGATTTGCCTGGAGTCCCTCCTGATAGGGAGATTGACTTTGGGATTGATATTCTTCCTGATACCTAGCCTATCTCAATTCCTCCATATAGAATGGCTCCAGCCGAGTTGAAGGAGTTGAAAGAACAGTTGAAGGACTTGTTAGATAAGGGATTCATTAGGCGGAGTGTCTCTCTATGGGCTGCTCCGGTCCTATTCGTGCGAAAGAAGGATGGGTCCCTTAGAATGTGTATTGACTACAGGCAGCTAAACAAGGTCACCGTAAAGAACAAATACCGTCTCCCCAAAATAGATGATTTATTTGATCAACTTTAGGGTGCCACATGTTTCTCAAAGATAGACTTAAGATCCGGCTACCATCAGTTGAAGGTGAGGGAATATGATATTCCAAAGACTGCTTTTCGGACTCATTATGGCCACTTTGAATTTTTGGTCATGTCCTTTAGGTTGACAAATGCCCCCGCAACTTTCATGGATCTCATGAACTGGGTGTTTAAACCGTATCTTGATATGTTTGTGATTATATTCATAGATGATATTCTGGTCTACTCCAAGAATGAAGAGGAGCACGCCTAGAATCTTAGAGTCGTTTTACAAACCTTGAGAGACCAGGTATTGTATATGAAGTTCTCTAAATGTGAATTTTGGCTTGCATCAGTGGCCTTCTTAGTCCATATTATATCTGGAGATGGCATTCAGGTTGACGCTCAGAAGAATAAAGCGGTAAAGATATGGCCCAGACCCACATCCCTGATGGAGATAAAAAGCTTCTTGGGTTTGGCCGGCTATTATTGAAGGTTTGTAGAGGGATTCTCATCCATATCATCACCATTGACTGAGCTGACTCAAAAGAAGGCTAAGTTCTAATGGTCCGATGCTTATGAGGAGAGTTTCCAGAAATTGAAGGCCAAGCTAACCACTGCTCCTATTCTAGCATTGCCCGATGGAATAGAGGGCTTCGTGGTCTACTGTGATGCATCCAGAATTGGCTTAGGATGTGTGTTGATGCAAAGGGGGAAGATGATAGCCTATGCTTCGAGACAGCTTAAGGTTCATGAGCGAAATTACCCAACTCATGAGCTTGAGCTGGTAGCTGTGGTGTTTCCGCTTAAAATCTGGCGCCACTACTTATATGGAGTGCATGTTGATGTATTCACCGATCACAAGAGCTTACAATATGTCTTCAGCCAGAAGGAACTCAACCTGAGGCAAAGGCGATGGCTTGAGTTACTCAAGGACTACGACATGAGCATCCTCTACCATCCAGGTAAAGCTAATGTTGTTGCTGATGCTCTTAGCAGGTTGTCCATGGGTAGCACTGCCCATGTGGAGAAGAGAAGGAGGGAATTGGCGAATGAGGTACATAGATTAGCCCGATTGGGAGTTCGACTCGAAGATAATAATGAAGGTGGAGTAAAGGTTCGAGATGGGGCTACATCCTCACTTGTAGCAGAGGTAAAAGAGAAACAAGATCAGGATCCCATCCTCCTCCGGTTGAAGGAGTTGTTCACAAACAAGGGGTGATGGTTTTCACCAAAGGGGGAGATAGTGTGTTGAGGTACCAAAGTAGATTGTGTATACCTGATGTCGATGATGTTCGAGAGAGGATTATGGTCGAAGCGCATAGTTCCAGATACTCTATTCATCCAGGATCCACAAAAATGTACCATGACTTGAGGGAAATCTATTGGTGGAGTGGGATGAAGAGGGATATTGCGGAATTTGTTTCCAAGTGCCCGAATTGCCAACAGGTGAAGGTTGAGCATCAAAGGCCATGTGGTTTAGCCCAAAACATAGAAATTCCAGAATGGAAGTGGGAGATGATCAATATGGACTTTATTACAGGCTTGCCGAAGTCCCGAAAGCAACATGATTCCATTTGGGTGATTGTGGATAGAATGACGAAATCAGCTCACTTCTTGGCAGTTAAGACTACTGACACCGCAGAAGATTACGCAAAGTTGTACATTCAGGAGATCGTCAGGTTGCATGGGTTCCCTTTGTCTATCATCTCAAATAGAGGAGCCCAATTCACTTCCTAATTTTGGAAATCCTTTCAGAAGGGATTAGGTTCGAAGGTGAACTTGAGTACGACCTTTCATCCCCAGAAAGATGGCCAAGCAGAGCGCACCATCCAGACATTAGAAGATATGTTGAGGGCATGTGTGCTTGACTTCAAGGGAAATTGGGATGATCACTTACCTCTCATAGAGTTTGCATATAACAATAGCTATCATGCAAGCATTCAAATGGCTCCTTATGAAGCCTTGTATGGAAGGAGGTGTTGATCGCCCATTGGGTGGTTTGAAGTTGGTGAAGCCGAGTTGATTGGGCCTGACCTTGTTCACCAAGCCATGGAGAAAGTGAGAATTATTCAATATAGGATAAAGACAGCCCAAAGCCGCCAAATATCTTACACCGACGTGAGGAGGAGAGACTTAGAGTTCGAGGTGGATGATTGGGTGTATTTGAAAGTATCACCCATGAAGGGTGTCATGAGGTTTGGAAGGAAGGGGAAGCTTAGTCCTCGGTATATTGGTCCTTACCAAATTTTGAGGGGGATTAGGAGTGTTGCTTATGAGTTGGAGTTACCCTCGGAGTTAGCTTCTATTCATCTGGTATTCCACATTTCGATATTGAAGAAGTGCTTAGGCAATCCTTCGTTGGTAGTCCACATTGATAGTATTGAAGTTAAGGATAGCTTATCCTATGAAGAGGTTCCGGTCCAAATTCTTGATCGCTAAATTCGCAAATTGAGGACCAAAGAAATCGCCTCAGTCAAAGTCCTTTGGAGAAACCAACTTGTTAAGGAAGCCACATGGGAAGTGGAGGAAGCCATAAAATCTAAATATCCACATCTATTCATGCCTACCGAGGGGAATGTTGAAGGTAATGTCCATTTCCTTGACTTGAATTCATTTGTGCATTTTGAGTCTTGATTGATAATTGTTTAAGAATTTGATTGATTGAATGACTGAATTCTTGATTTTGATTTGCGCCTCAAGTCCATTCTTGGTTACTCGTCATTCGAGGATGAATGATCCCAAGGGAGAGATAATATAACGCCCCTCAAAATTCTTCCCTAGGATTCAGACCCTTCTTATATTCATGCAGGGTCGAACCCAATTATTTAGAAGTGTGTGCTTGAGTTAAGATGAGTCCCCAAGTAATTGAGGAGTGTTGGAGGTGATTTGGGGTCACGGAGGACCCCTAGGACCGAGCTAAGACCAAAAAGATTCATCGTGGCTAAGTTTGAAGAAGAGTTCGCATGAGGGGTTGACTTCTAACGACCCTACCTTTTGATATATGACGATCTGGGTGGCCCACGACCTATTAAATTAATGGTCGTTGAGTCTTCTTTCCAACGCCACCAAGAATGTAAATTTTGGAGTTCGGAGTCGAAAGATTTGACGATCCTAAGATGAACTACTACAGCAGAGTTTCCAGCCTGGGTAGTAATTGCTGGAAAACTGGGCTTGGCGCCGCAGTGGCGCGACGCGCCACTATCGCGCTAGAAATATGCCTCAGTAGTTTGGGCTCTGCCGCGTTGCGCCACTTAAAGGTGTGCAGGTTTTTTCAAGCCAATTTCCATAACCCAGAAAATATTGGCCTTGGCGCTATAAGGGCGCGATGCGCCACTATCGCGCCAGAAACATGCCTCAGTAGTTTGGTCCTTGGCGCGGCGCGCCACTACCAGATGTGCAGGTTTTAGGCGTAATCAGCCTGGCGCTGCAATGGCGCGATGCGCCACTATCGCGCCAGGTGCAGTTTTGCCTATTTTTTAAAACTTTGAGAAGGGCCAATTTGGGAATTGTCCCAAATTATATATGTATTACCCTTGGTCTTTTGGGAACACATTTTTGCAGCCCCACTCTCTCTCTAAAAGCCCTAGGAGCTTCTCTCTCTCTCTTTCTTCTTCTTCTTCTCCATTTCCAACAAGAGATTATTCCAAGAGCTTCAAGACTTCAAGCTTTCTATTGAAGACCCAACAACAAGGTTTCTTCAAGAGTCTATTCTAAGGTTTGTAAGGCTATCCAAAACATGGGTTGAGTCCACCCATGTGCCCTACTCTTGCTTTGAGGTTAGATGTTCATGAAAAATGGAGTTTCTTAGTATGGTTATGTTTGTATGAGCTCTGTCCCCTATTTATTTGACTCTATATGTGTTGATGTTGTTGAGCTAAAAAGTTCCTAAAATGGGCCTTTATGTGAGTATGAGTTGATGAAGATGAGTTGTTAAATATATTTTATTGATCTTTTTAATTATGTAGATTATGATAAAAGATGCTATCTTCTTAAAAATGTTGCCTATTATAAAGTGTCGATTTAAAGTCTTGAAGTTGTGATGAGTCTCAAGGATTTCTCAATGAATGGAGGAAATGATTGGTTATGTCTATATGTTGCTATAAATGTGCATTTAAATTTCCTTGAAAGATATGATTGAGATTGATCGGATAGTATGATTGAGAGAGATTTGATCATGATAGAGTTGATGAGTTGACAAGGTTGTGATGAGACTTATCGATGTGATTGATTGAGTTGATTGGATGGAGTTTATGAGCATTGAGTCTTAGGAGGAGTATCAAGCACCGAATTGGGCAAGAGTATAGTCCATTCTCAAACCCAATAACTACGTCGCCAAATGTAGGGGGGATTGAACCGTTAAAGTCGGATGTTTCCCCGAGATATTTGTCCTGACATTATAGGACTTGGTTGGATTGGATCCATGATTGGTTGACTCATTCATGCCTTGGCAAAGTATGAATGGATGCAGTAACAACGTCGGCTTGTTGTATTGTCACTGGCTCATAAGTGATGGTTTTCGGATAAGAGAAACTCCCAAATAGGTCTTGATAGTACTCTGAGTCAGACTGAGTTGAATGATATGTGATTGGTCCCCTCTAAATCATATTCTTGTTTAGACTTAGGACATTTGAGTGAGTTGTCCTGTTTATATATATATATATATGAGTTGAGATTCCGAATTGACTGATTCTTCCTTGATATTCGTTGTATTCGGCCATTTTACATACTCATATATTCCATGTACTGACGCCAGTTGGCCTGCATCATTTCATGATGCAGAGACAGGTACTAGAGATCATCAACCGGCGCTCCATTGAAGATCCACATACACTTTCCGCTAGTTGGTGAGTCCTCCTAGTTCCCGGAGGATGTTGAGCCTTCTTGTACAGTTTTGTTGTCATTTCCCTTATTTTGATTGTTGGTAGCCATGGACTTGTCATTGGCACCTTTTAGACTTTGATAGAGGCTTCATAGACTGGAGTGTGGGGAGGTTGAATGGTTATTTTGAGGAGTCTTATTATATTTGTTTGTTGAGTTAATGAATGTTTGGCCTTCGGCCCCATATTGTGAATAGTATCTCATTAATTGAGTTTCCGCTAAGAGAATGTGATTGAATGAATGTGTGACTGGACCAGGTGGTTTGGTCGGAGGTCAGAAATGGCCTTTGGGTGCCGGTTACGTCTAGGGTACCCTCCCGGGGCGTGACAATACCTCTCACTACCTTATCCAAATCTTCCCAAAAGAGCCTTTTGACTTCCTCATCTAGGCTCACATGAGGTACATACACACTCACAACATTCACAATAAGCCTGCCTATAACCAACTTAATAGTCATTATCCTATCACTGATCCTATTTTTCTCCACCACACACTCTCTTAGATCCGTGTCAACTAGAATACCTACTCCATTTCTATCTCTTGAGCTTCTTGAGTACCATAATTTAAACCCATCCACATTTCGAGCTTTGGTACCTACCTATCTAGTCTCCTGAACACAAGCTATATTAATCTTTCTCCTCTCAAGACTCTTCACTAGCTCTATGGACTTCCCCGTAATTGACTCTATGTTCCAAGATCCTACTCTCAACTTAAGAAAACCCATCCCCCTCTTACCACTATTTCCCCTTGCCTTCCACCTCAATCGCGGACATGACCCTAATCCACCATCAGTTTTTAACGCCACTAAAAAAATATAAACTTCAAAGTGATAAATTGATAACAAATAAATCAAGAGAGTACAAGCAACAAGATAATAAATGACAATATAGAATGTAGACTAGAGACAACACTCACTAACTATTGAGAAAGTATGCGAAATCAAGAACACTAGTCAACAAGTGATGAAAGAGGAAAGAAAAGGCAAAACAATAAAGGTAAGACTAAAACAAAAGCACGAACAATAGAAGCAAATTGATCAAAGGCCTGAATAGTAGTTGGGGCACAAGGGATCAACTTGGAGAAGGAAAGGAAACGTAGAACTTGGACGTCACCAGAATCTTCTTGGAGCTGCTGGAATCTGGACAACCTGTTTTACCGAAAATTGCACGACAAAGAGTTGGTCGAGATGGCAAGCTGTTGAAGATGAGAAGAAGTTTGGTGATGCTTGGTCGCTTTTTTTCTGGTGTGGGTGGTCATCGACGAGATAGCCAGTGATGCCACCATCTCTTTCCTGTTTGTTGCCTAGGGTTGCGTCGAACAAGGAAGAAGGGAAGAGAGAGAAGAAGAGGGAGGAGAGAGGACAAGAGGCAGAGAAAGAGAGGGGATAAGAGAGATACCTAGGATGGTCCTTGGTGGCCTTCGGCGTAAGTGCGGTGGATGCGAGAGAGAGGTAGCCGTTATCGGGGAAGAAAGAAATTGGTGGAGAGAGAATCAGAAACAATAAAGCCCCTTAAGATTTTTTCAATAAATATTGACGTAATAAGGAATTCATGCCGAAACTAAAAGGGTATAGCCTTTATATTATCATCATCCTTCTAGGGTAATATAATCCAACAAGTTCTCTACATGATTGAGAACTTCAATATTGTTCTTCGATGTAATGACACAAGCACCTCTAGAGAGTAACACAACCCTTTCCCAAATGAACTAGAAAACTCATAAAATTACTTTATGCAGAGTAACAACTTCCTAATATTGTCTAGTGAGTCAAAATTAAGAAAAAAAAATCAAATATTCGTGTAACTCGAGAAGAAACAAAGAAGAGGAACCTTACATGAATATTTCAAATTTAGAACCCCGTCTAAACATTTCTTTAGACCACAACTTCTGATTTACAATAATTTTAAGACTACGTGATGCAAATGTTAGAGAACTAATGCGGGATTTCCTAGATTTTACCTTGAAGAAGATCCCACCTCTTAATCCTTTAAGAATGAATGATTTCTAGAGAGAAAATACGTGTTTTCCTTTTGGGATGAATAAAAATGAGTGTGTCTATATATATACATATATATACACACACTCCCTCTATCCCATTTAATGTGGCACTCTTTCCTTTCTAGTACATCCCAAAAAGAATGTCTCCTTACTATAATTAGAAACAATTTAACTTTAAAATTTCCTTTTACCCTTAATGATATGATTCTTAGCCACAGAAATTTTCAAGGATTGTTTTAGACCAAAAATTTTAATTCTTCTTTTTTTTTCATAACCATCGTGTCAAATTAAAGGGAGCCACATATAGGATAGAGTACGTGTGTATATGTGTGTGAGTGACATATCCACCCTTATAGCAGTGCCTCACAGCGCAAGGATCATAGCGAAGCTGTTGTCTTCACTGGGCAAAGGACTGATAGTTCGATGTAAAAAGATTATACCTTTTTTATCTTGTGCTAGATTCGAATGGTTTGATGTTCTCAAAATTAGACTCAAAGACCTTTAATTTGTAAGATAATTGAAAATCTAACTTCCTATAGTTTGGGGGATATGCTCTTTCAAAATTGGATAGTATGTGAAATTATTTTGAAATACTCGGTGCAATGGAGCCTTAACTTGAATTTTTGTTTTAACGCTTTCTTTGGCCTCCAATATTTATTTAACACTTCTAAAACCTTCATACATCATTATCAAGCCCTGACTCTATACCCTGAACTTAACGACACTCAGTACCACCACAGGCCCGAAGTAAATCCTTTACCTGGCATGCTATTAAATTAACACTAAACTATGCAGAAGCTGAGAAATCATAGTAGTAATTGGCTAAACCATTGAAAAACAAAATATAATATTCATAATTTCATAACTGAAACATTTGAGACAATTTTCAAAACTGAGCTGAAAACAACTGACTAATAGTGTCTAAATTAAGCCTCTAACATCTTAATTGAATAAGTCTACCAAGACAACATCATGGGCTACCTGTAAGCAAAACATATTTCCCTTTAAATAGGTATGCGTTAGAGTTTAGGGTAGAGTATTCTTTAAGAACTCTAGATGAAGTTGAACTCGTCTTGTAGATGTCACGACCCAAGCTACACTCTAGACGTGACACAGTGAATAGAATCCGAAAAGACCCTAAACAAGCCTCTTAGCATAAGCATGACATAAGATAACGAGATAATCAAATAAACTGAAATGTGGAAGATAAGTCTTAATAGAATTCTTGTCCTAGCATAGAAATATCTTAACAAAAGACCATAGGTTGAAACTAAGTCTGACATAAGCCTCTAGTACCATAGCTAAGATGCTAGGACATGTCCCTAACTAACTCAAAATTTGAATGGAAAGTATAGTCTGAATGAAAATCACATGAAACATGTCCTCGAAACATGAGAAATCACTACTCAACAGACAATTGATATGAATCATGGAATAATTGTGGGCGTGAGTAGGAGCGTCGTGACCTATGTTATATAATAATATAAGCAAAAGTATGTGGTCAGTACTATAATGTACTGATTATGGAGAATGTGCAGCCATGACATAAAACATGATAATACAATGAACAAACTAAGACAAGATATAATTCTTTAAAACATCATTACAAGCATAAAACATGGTCAATGTAATATTCGTAAGAAAATCATAATCAAAATATGCAGTATGAGAAATACCATTAACCAACATAAACCATATGAGTTATAACATGAAGTCCGGTATCTTTCCCGCACTGAAAAGAGGTTGTCCTACTTTCCAAGCAAGCATGAGCTATATGTGGATCATCTAGCTAGGGATAATTAAGGTAAATCCTACGGGTGCAGGCAGTTCTGGAACCTCGGGAATCGTTACTAGTCCAACTCGATACTAGGTGATACTCTGTCACGCCCCAGGAGGGTACCCTAGATGTAACCGGCACCCGAAGGCCATTTCTGACCTCAGAGCGAACCACCTGGTCCAGTCACACATTCATTCAATCACATTCTCATAGCGGACTCTCAATTAATGAAATACTATTCACAATATGGGGGCCGAAGGCCAAACGTTCATCAACTCAACAAACAAATATAACAAAACTCCTCAAAATAACCGTTCAACCTCCCCATACTCCAGTCTATGAAGCCTCTATCAAAGTCTAAAAGGTGCCAATGACAACCCCATGGCTACCAAGAATTCAAAGTAAAGGAAGCTACAACAAAATTATACAATAAGGTTCAACATCCCCCGGGAACTAAGAGGACTCAGCAACTAGCTGAGAGTGTATGTGGATCTTCAACGGAATGTCGGTTGATGATCTCTAGTACCTGTCTCTGCATCATGAAACAATGTAGGCCAAATGTCGTCAGTACATGGAATGTACGAGTATGTAAAATGGCCGAATGCAACCAACATCAAGGAAGAATCAGTCAACTCAGAATCTCAACTCATATATATGTATATATACAGGACAACTCACTCAAATGTCCTAAGTCTAAACAAGAATATGATTTAGACAAGACCAATCACATATCATTCAACTCAGTCTGACTCAGAGTACTATCAAGACCTATTTGGGAGTTTCTCTTAACCGACAACTATCACTTATGAGCCAGCGACAATATAACAAGCCAACGTTATTGCCGCATCCGTTCATACTTTACCAGGGCATGAACGAGTTAATCAATCATGGATCCAATCCAACCAAGTCCTATAATGTCAAGACAAAACTCTCGGGGAAGCATCCGACTTTAACGGTTCAATCCCCCCTACGTTTGGCAACACAGGTATTGGGTTCGAGTATGGACTATACTCTTGCCCAATTCAGTGCTCGATACTCCTCCCAGGACTCAATGCTCATAAAACTCCATCCAATCAACTCAATCAACTCACATCAACAAGTCTCATTACAACCTTGTCAACTCATCAAATCTATCATGATCAAATCTCTCTTAATCATACTATCTGATCAATCTCAATCATATCTTTCAAAAGAAATTTAAAAGTATATTTATAGCAACATATAGACATAACCAATCGTTTACTCTATCTATTTGAGAAATCCTTTAGACTCATCACAACTTAAGACTTTAAATCACACTTTAAAATAGGCAACACTTCTAAAGAAAATAACATCTTTTATCATAATCCACATAGTTAAGAAGGTCAATAATACATATTTAACAACTCATCTTCATCAACTCATGCTCACACAAAGGCTCATTTTAGGAACTTTTTGGCTCAACAACATTAATACATATAGAATCAAATAAATAGGGGGGCAAGGTTCATACAAACATAAACCATACCAAGGAACTCCATTTTCATGAACATCTAACCTCAAAGCAAGAGTAGAGCACATGGGTGGACTCAACCCATGTTTTAGATAGCCTTACATACCTTAGAATAGACTCTTGAAGAAAACCTTGTGGTTGGGTCTTCAATGGAAAACTCAAACCTTGAAGCTCTTGGAACTCTTCTTGTTGGAGAAAGTTTTGGAGAGGAAGAAGAAGAGAGAGAGACAGAGAGAGATTTCTAGGGCTTTTAGAGAGAGAGTGGGGGCTGAAAAATGTGTCTCCAAATGCTCAAGGAGGATACATATATAATTTGGGATAATTCCCAAATTGCCCCTTCTCAAAGTTCTGAAAAATAGGCAAAAATGCACCTGGCGCGATAGTAGCGCATCGCGCCATTGCAGCGCCAGGCTGATTACGTCTAAAAACCTGCACATCGGTTAGTGGCACGCCGTGCCAAGGACCAAACTACTAAGGCACATTATTGGCGCGATTGTGGCGCATCGCGCCTTTACAGCGCCAAGGCCAATATGTTCTAGGTTCTGGAAATTGGCTTAAAAAACCCTGCACACCTTATAGTGGTGCGCCGCCCCAGGCTTGAAAATCCCTATAGTGCTAGTTCATCTTAGAAAACTCGATGACCTTTAATTTGATAGGTCGTAGGCCACCCAGGTTGATGTTTTTCAAAATATAGGGTCGTTAAAAGTCGACCCCTTATACGAACTCATCCTGAAACTTAGCCACGACGAACCTTTTTGGTCTTAGCTCAATCCTAGGGGTCCTCTGTGACCCCACATCACCTCCAACACTCCTCAATTACTCGGGGACTCATCTCAACTCAAGCACACACTTCTAAATAATTGGGTTTGACCCAGCACGATACAAGAAGGGTCCAAATCCTAGGGAAGAATTTTGAAGGGTGTTACATTATCTCCCCTTTGGGATCATTCGTCCTCGAATGACGAGTAACCAAGAATGGACTCGGAGTACAAATCACAATCAGAATTCAGTCAATCAATCAAATTCTCAATCAATTATCAATCAAGACTCAAAATGCACAAATGAATTCAAGTCAAGGAAATGGGCATTACCTTCAACATTCTCGTCGGTAGGAACGAATAGATGTGGATATATAGATATTATGTCTTCCTCCGCTTCCCATATGGCTTATTCAACAAGTTGGTTTCTCTACAGGACTTTGACTGAGGCGATCTCTTTGTTCCTCAATTTGCGAATTTGGCGATCAAGAATTTGGACCGGAACCTCTTCATAGGATAAGCTATCCTTAACTCCAATACTATCAATGGGGAATACCAACGAAGGATCGCCTAAGAACTTCTTCAACATCGAAATGTGGAATACCGGATAAATAGAAGCTAACTCTGAGGGTAACTCCAACTCATAAGCAACACTCCCAATCCGCCTCAAAATTTGGTAAGGACTAATATATCGAGGAGTAAGCTTCCCCTTCCTTCCAAACCTCATGAGACCCTTCATGGGTGACACTTTCAAATACACCCAATCATCCACCTCGAACTCTAAGTCTCTCCTCCTCACGTCGGTGTAAGATTTTTGGCGGCTTTGGGCTGTCTTTAGCCTATCTTGAATAATTCTCACTTTCTCCATGGCTTGTGAACAATTTCAGGCCCAATCAACTTGGCTTCACCAACTTCAAAACACCCAATGGGAGACCTACACCTCCTCCCATACAAAGCTTCATAAGGAGCCATTTGAATGCTTGCATGATAGCTATTGTTGTATGCAAACTCTATGAGAGGTAAGTGATCATCCTAATTTCCCTTGAAGTCAAGCACACATGCCCTCAACATATCTTCCAATGTCTGGATGGTACGCTCTGCTTGGCCGTCTATCTGGGGATGGAAGGCCGTACTCAAGTTCACCTTCGAACCTAACCCATTCTGAAAAGATTTCCAAAATTAGGAAGTGAATTGGGCTCATCTGTCTGAGATGATAGACAAGGGAACTCCATGCAGTCTGACGATCTCTTGAATGTACAACTTTGCATAATCCTCTGCGGTGTCAGTAGTCTTCACCGCCAAGAAGTGAGCTGATTTCGTCATCCTATCCACAATTACCCAAATCGAATCATGTTGCCTTCGGGACTTCGGCAACCCGGTGATAATGTCCATGTTGATCATCTCCTACTTCCATTCAGGAATTTCTATGTTTTGGGCTAAACCACATGGCCTTTGATGCTCAACCTTCACCTATTGGCAATTCGGGCACTTGGAAATGAATTCCATAATATCTCTCTTCATCCCACTCCACCAATATATTTCCCTCAAGTCATGATACATTTTTGTAGAGTCTGGATGAATGGAGTATCTGGAACTATGTGCTTCATCCATAATCCTCTCTCGAACATCATCGACATCAGGTACACATAATCTACTTTGGTACCTCAACACACCATCTCCCCCTTTGGTAAAGACCATTACCCCTTGTTTGTGAACAACCCCCTTCAATTTGAGGAGGACGGGATCTTGGTCTTGCTTCTCCTTTACCTCTGCCACAAGTGATGATGTAGACCCATCCTGAATAGTAACTCCACCCTCATTGTTCTCTTCAAGACAGACTCCCAATCGGGCTAATCTATGTACTTCCTTCGCCAATTCTCTCCTCCCCTCCTCCACCTAGGTCGTGCTACCCATAGATAACCTGCTAAGAGCATCAGCAACAACGTTAGCTTTACCTAGATGGTATAGGATGCTCATGTCATAGTCCTTGAGTAGCTCGAGCCATCTCCTTTGCCTCAAGTTGAGTTCCTTCTGGCTGAATACATATTGTAAGCTCTTGTGATCGGTGAATACGTCAACATGCACTCCATAAAAGTAGTGACGCTAGATTTTAAGCACAAACACCACAGCTGCCAGCTCAAGGTCATGAGTTCGGTAATTTCGCTCATAAACCTTAAGCTGTCTCGAAGCATAGGCTATCACCTTCCCCCTTTGCATTAACACACAACCCAAGCCAATTCTGTATGCATCACAGTAGACCACAAAGCCCTCTGTTCCATCGGGCAATGCTAGAACAGGAGCAGTGGTTAGCTTGACCTTCAAGCATCGGACCATTAGAACTTAGCTTTCTTTTGAGTCAGCTTAGTCAATAGTGATGATATGGATGAGAATCCCTCTACAAACCTTCGATAATAACTGGCCAAACCCAAGAAGCTTCTTATTTCTGTCGGGGATGTGGGTCTAGGCTAATTCTTCACCGCTTCAATCTTCTGAGCATCAACCTGAATGCCATATCCAGATAAACTGTGGCCTAAGAAGGCCACTGATGCAAGCCAAAATTCACATTTAGAGAACTTTGCATACAGTACCTGGTCTCTCAAGGTTTGTAAAATGACTCTAAGATGATAGGCGTGCTCCTATTCATTCTTGGAGTATACCAGAATATCATTTATGAATACAATCACAAACATATCAAGATATGGTTTAAACACCCGGTTCATGAGATCCATGAAAGCTGCGGGGGCATTTGTAAACCCAAAGGACATGACCAAAAATTCAAAGTGGCCATAATGAGTCCGAAAAGCAGTCTTCAGAATATCATATTCCCTCACCTTCAACTGATGGTAGCCGAATCTCAAGTCTATCTTTGAGAAACACGTGGCACCCTGAAGTTGATCAAATAGATCATCTATTCTGGGGAGAGGGTATTTGTTCTTTACGGTGACCTTATTCAGCTGCCTATAGTCAATACACATTCTAAGGGACCCATCCTTCTTTTGCACAAATAGGACTGGAGCACCCCATAGTGAGACACTCGGCCTAATAAATCCCTTTTCTAATAAGTCATTCAACTGCTCCTTCAACTCAGCTAGAGCCATTCTATAGAGAGGAATTGATATAGGCTGGGTATCAAGAATATCAATCCCAAAGTCAATCTACCTATCAGGAGGGACTCCAGGCAGACCTTCAGGAAAGACATCCGGAAACTTATTGATAATCGGAACCGACTCAAGGGATGGAGATTTAATATTGTCATTTTTCACTCGGACAAGGTGATAAATGCACCCTTTTGAGATTAGCTTCCTAGACCTAAGGTATGAAATAAACTTACCCTTAGGCATAACAGGACTACCCCTCCACTTTATGACAGCTTCATTCGGAAATTTGAATTTGACAACCTGAGTTCTACAATCAATAGAGGCATAACAGACATAGAGCCAGTCCATGCCAAGGATTACATCAAAATCAACCATGTCTAACTCAACCAAGTCAGCCAAGGTATCTCTATGATAAATTGACACAGTGCAATCTCTATAGACTTTCTCAGCTACGATAGAATCACCGACAGGGGTAGCTACGTAGAAAGGCTCACTAAGACATTCAGGGATCTTATTGAACTTACTAGCCACATAAGGAGTTACAAAAGATAGTGTGGCACCCGAATCCATCAAAACATAACAGTCAAGAGAAGAGACTCAAATCATACTCGTCACGACGTTTGGAGAGTTCTCCTGATCTTGGCGGCTACCCATGGCATATAGGCGGTTTGTGCCTCCATCCGTGCCTGAAGTAGTGCCCCTCTGATTACCCTTAGCGGGCAGTGTGGTGGTAGAGAACTGGGCTCTATTCCCCCATGCTTGATACTCCTTCTGAAAATGGTCTATTTGGCCGCATTTATAACAACCAACCCTTCCTGCTGTGCATTCTCCCAAGTGGAGCCTACCACACTTGCCGCATGGTGGCTTCCCCCTTGAACCTTGACTTACACTGGCCTGGGATTGGGAACCCTGGGGTCTGAGATTTTGGCGACTCTGTCCCTGTCGATCATACCTGTTCTGCGGCATAGAAGCACTGGCGGTAGATGAGGAATAGTTGGAAAGCCTCTTCTGGAAGAAGGACCTATTGCCCTTGTTCTGCCTCTGTTCATTCTCATTGACAGCTGACTTTACCTTCTTGCTCAAATTCTCCTCTCTGTCTTTCCTCTTCTCATCCTCTACCTGTTGAGCATACACCATTAATCTGGAAATGTCCATATCTGAGATCAACAATGCTACCTTGCATTCTTTCTTCACATGCCTCCCTAATCTGGAGACGAACTTCCTCATCTTTGACCTCACATTTGGGATCATTTCTGGGGCATACCTGGACAACTGGATGAACTTTAGGCCATACTCCTTAATTGTTATACCCTCCTGTTTCAGATTCACAAATTCCTCCACTTTCGTTTCCCTCAATTCTCGGGAAAAGAAGTGGTCAAGAAAGGCTCCCTCAAATTCATCCCACCTAGCAGGTTCAGCATCCTCACCCCTTCCTTATTCCTATTGGTTAAACCAAATGTTTGCCACATCCTTGAGTTGATAAGACACCAACTCAACCCCCTCAATTTCTGTAGCATGCATAGCTTTCAAAATTTTCAACATCTCATCAATAAAGTTTTGGGGGTCTTCATCAACCTTAGAACCCGTGAATGCTGGCGGATTCATCCTCAGGAAGTCTCTAATTCTAGTGGCAGCAGACGGCTCTTGGGAATTAGAGCTAAGAGTCGGCGAACTCTGGTTACCATTTCGGGCAGCCATTAGTTGAGTGAGTATTGCAATCGCCCCTCTAAATTCTGCCTCTGACGTAGGTGCAGGCGGAGTAGCAGGCACTTGGGGCACCTCTGCATACCTCGCAGGTCGGCCTCTAGCCCTTGCCGGGCGTACCTCAGACTGGGGCATCTCTGTATTATCGGCATTCCTCTGGCTAGCAGTACGTTTTGGAGGCATTATCTGTAACGTATAAATGCATGAATTAGAAGGGAAGTTTCATAGAGTTTAACTCCATTGCACGAACTCAGAGTATGAAAGAGGGGAAACAATTCCTAATGTCCTATAGCCTCCTGCTTATAAGTGTGGTACATAACACACCCATAAGCAAGATTCTACTAGACACGGCTTCATAGACTCCCTAGGACACTTGAACTCTGGGCTCTGATACCATATTTGTCACGCCCCGGGAGGGTACCCTAGACGTAACCGGCACTCGAAGGCCATTTTTGACCTCCGAGCAAACCACCTAGTCCAGTCACATATTCATTCAATCACATTCTCATAGCGGACTCTCAATTAATGAAATACTATTCACAATATGGGGGACGAAGGCCAAACGTTCATTAACTCAACAAACAAATATAATAAAACTCCTCAAAATAACCGTTCAACCTCCCCACACTCCAGTCTATGAAGCCTCTATCAAAGTCTAAAAGGTGCCAATGACAAGCCCATGGCTACCAAGAATTCAAAGTAAAGGAAGCTACAACAAAACTATATAATAAGGTTGAACATCCTCTGGGAACTAGGGGGACTCACCAACTAGCTGGGAGTGTTTGTGGATCGTCAATGGAGCGCCGGTTGATAATCTCTAGTACTTGTCTCTGTATCATGAAATGATGCAGGCCAAATGGCGTCAGTACATGGAATATACGAGTATGTAAAATGGCTGAATGCAACGAACATCAAGGAAGAATCAGTCAACTCAAAATCTCAACTCATATATATATATATACAGGACAACTCACTCAAATGTCCTAAGTCTAAACAAGAATATGATTTAGACGGGACCAATCACATGTCATTCAACTCAGTCTGACTCAGAGGACTATCAAGACCTATTTGGGAGTTTCTCTTAACCGACAACCATCACTTATGATCCAGTTACAGTACAACAAGCCGACATTATTCCCGCATCCGTTCATACTTTGCCAGGGCATGAATGAGTCAATCAATTATGGATCCAATCCAACCAAGTCCTATAATGTCAGGACAAAACTCTCGGGGAAGCATCCGACTTTAACGGTTCAATCCCCCCTATGTTTGGCAACACAGGACTCAATGCTCATAAAACTCCATCCAATCAACTCAATCAACTCACATCGACAAGTCTCATTACAACCTTGTCAACTCATCAACTCTATCATGATCAAATCTCTCTTAATCATACTATCTGATCAATCTCAATCATATCTTTCAAAAGAAATTTAAAAGTATATTTATAGCAACATATAGACATAACCAATCGTTTACTCTATCTATTTGAGAAATCCTTTAGACTCATCACAACTTAAGACTTTAAATCACACTTTAAAATAGGCAACACTTCTAAAGAAAATAACATCTTTTATCATAATCCACATAGTTAAGAAGGTCAATAATACATATTTAACAACTCATCTTCATCAACTCATGCTCACACAAAGGCTCATTTTAGGAACTTTTTGGCTCAACAACATTAATACATATAGAATCAAATAAATAGGGGGGCAAGGTTCATACAAACATAAACCATACCAAGGAACTCCATTTTCATGAACATCTAACCTCAAAGCAAGAGTAGAGCACATGGGTGGACTCAACCCATGTTTTAGATAGCCTTACATACCTTAGAATAGACTCTTGAAGAAAACCTTGTGGTTGGGTCTTCAATGGAAAACTCAAACCTTGAAGCTCTTGGAACTCTTCTTGTTGGAGAAAGTTTTGGAGAGGAAGAAGAAGAGAGAGAGACAGAGAGAGATTTCTAGGGCTTTTAGAGAGAGAGTGGGGGCTGAAAAATGTGTCTCCAAATGCTCAAGGAGGATACATATATAATTTGGGATAATTCCCAAATTGCCCCTTCTCAAAGTTCTGAAAAATAGGGAAAAATGCACCAGGCGCGATAGTAGCGCATCGCGCCATTGCAGCGCCAGGCTGATTACGTCTAAAAACCTGCACATCGGTTAGTGGCACGCCGTGCCAAGGACCAAACTACTAAGGCACATTATTGGCGCGATTGTGGCGCATCGCGCCTTTATAGCGCCAAGGCCAATATGTTCTAGGTTCTGGAAATTGGCTTAAAAAACCCTGCACACCTTATAGTGGTGCGCCGCGCTAGAGCCCAAACTACTGAGGCATGTTTCTGGCGCAGTAGTGGCGTGTTGCGCCACTGCGGCGCCAAACCCCCTTTTTTTTCCAGCAACTGAAACCCAGGCTTGAAAATCCCTATAGTGCTAGTTAATCTTAGGATCGTCATATCTCTTGACTCCGAACTCCAAACTTTACGTTCTTGGCGGCGTTGGAAAGAAAACTCGATGACCTTTATTGTGATATGTCGTGGGCCACCCAGGTTGACGTTTTTCAAAAGATAGGGTCATTAAAAGTCGACCCCTTATACAAACTCATCCTGAAACTTAGCCACAACGAACCTTTTGGTCTTAGCTCGATCCTAGGAGTCCTCCGTGACCCCACATCACCTCCAACACTCCTCAATTACTCGAGGACTCATCTCAACTCAAGCACACACTTCTAAATAATTGGGTTCGACCCAGCACGATACAAGAAGGGTCCGAATCCTAGGGAATAATTTTGAGGGGTGTTACATACTCCCAACAAGAAGAGTCATAAACATAACATAATCTTTAATTATGATAAAAGTCTAGCAATACCAAATTTATCATAATATACTTGAAAATCATAAGAATAGCTCCTTTAACAAATTATAATTTATTTAATATTCATAAATACACTTATCTAAGTATCTAGATTATGATAAGCTTGTTTATAAAAATCATAAAAATTCTTCATGATGAGAATACTTCACCTTTTGAAGCAATATTATTTTCATAAAAATCATATTGATACTTGGTATAAAAGCATCCTTAAAATCATAGTTTCATCAATTCACAATGCATGCATAATTATCAAAAAATAGTTCATAATCATAAAATTGGCATAATGCATGGGTTCATGTAAAATTCCTTGAAAACATGTAATTAAGATCAAATCATGCATAATAAGATCAATGAGAATGAATAAAAGTATAGTTGATTGAACCCAATACAAAATTACCAAAAATCTAGGGTTTAGGAAGAAACCATAAAGAGTAATTGAAGATTCATTGGAATTTCATGGAGGGAAATCATCAATGGATGAAATTCCCACATATGTTGAATCAAGGCCCAAACAAGATCTTGTAGTGGAGGCTTGAATTTGAAATCCGATCTTGACATGAAGAAGAAAAGTTGAGGGAGAAATCTTTGAGTATCTTAGGGGTTTTGAGTGAATGAGAGGGAATGGGGAAACTTTGAAGGGTAAGGGTAGTTATAGGTCTTAGGATTATTCTAAATGACCTAGCTTAGGTATTAAAATGATAGGAATGGACTGAATTTTTCTAAAAAATTAAAGTGACGGGCAAGACTACGGGGGACTACGGGAACCGTACAAAGAAAAGACCTTGAGGTTCTAAGTTTCTTATCCATGTAGACACATAATTTTTGAACGAACCTGAGATTGTACACTTCTTTTTAGTACTTAAATATTTCTTTAATATCTAAATTAAATATTTTAATTTTATCTTATTTTTAGTAAGTTTATTTTAAAAGATTTGAAAACTACAAAAATAGAGTCACATTTTAGTACAAGTTTTGTTTTAAAGAAATAGAAAATTTACAAAGAAATATATGTTATCTTTTAATTTTTAATTTAATAAATAAGCTAGTATTTTCTAAATTATATTTTTATATTAACTATTTAACTTTTCGTATATTTTTATGAGTTTAAAATAATTAGCTAACATTTCCTCACCCCCAACTCACGCACACCCACACTCCACTAACTTCACCCCATACCCCTACATATACTCCACTTCCTCACATACTTTCCCTTATCTGCGATTTTCAATTTGTGGTTTCTTATTCGGTTTTTTCTTTTTGTAAATTAATTTTTATAAAAGATAACGCTTGATTTTCATTGTATGGTTTAATTTCATAAGACGTGATTTCAATGTGATAAAAATTTTTAAATTCTACGTATGTTTAAATTTGACACAATACTATTAAAATATATTCGAACATTTGTATGTTAAGTTTAGAGAAAATATGGTATAACATATAATTATTTCTTGCTCGCTTAGGACCCCATAGTTTTCTTTATTCGTTCTATAGCCAAGACATGACTCGTGAATTATATGAATTAAATTGCTTAATTCACATAGGTTTGACCTATTCGATGTTAGCATAATTTTAAAATAGATTAAGTAGATCATCGTTCATTAGACAAGTGTATTTCTTAATACAATTTATCTTTTATCTAAAGTACTTAAGGTTCTTGGTATTGTATTGACAAGGATTTAATATTAGTTTTAAATTTGGTGTAAATATTAAAGATTGTATTTCTTAAATTATTATTTTTTCTTTCTTAAAAAAACAAGGCATTTTATGAGTTCATTAAACAAGACATTAGATTTTGGTTTAGTAATTGCAAATAATAAAAGTCATTTCTTTATTTAAGCAAAATCTTTGTTAGATAAGATACACGTGTTATTAATTATTAGTTAAAGTGTTCTCTTAATTAATTTTTTTTACGCTCCATCGAAAAATTAATTTTTAGAGTTAGAATAGTAAAAAATAATAATTTATGAATTAATTATCCTCTATTTATTAATATATGGGAAGAACAATTGTGTTAAAATGATAAGGTTTAACTAATTGAATTTAATAGATTGTGTGATGGTAATTGAACTACATAAAGAAGCTTTTTGGAGGTTATAATATTTGGGTGTTTATATTTATTTTTGACTCTTTTAACATAATTATAGGCAAATATCGTTAAATATTAAATGAGTATAAATATAATGAATTTTATCATAATTAAGAATGTGGTTACACATCTTCTTTTGAGATGCTTAAAAAATTTTAAGAATGTGGTGACACACCTTGACCAAATTGATCTAAAGATAAGTTTTATTAATTAAGATTAAGTCTTATAGACAAAACTATTAGGTGCGATGCAAAGAAGGCCGTTATGTCTCTAAATGTCAAGACCAAGAATGCGGTAATGCATCTAGGCTGAGACCAATAAAAGTTCAACAATAATAAATGTGAGCAAACCGTAGCCTGTGGAGTTGAATATGGAACAACGTTGGTCCCTAGATGGTGATGTCATATAGGCAAATGAGTATGTGTTAATAATTTGAATGTACTAAGTATGTAGGCATACTTGAACATTAAAGAAACATTAGAACCTTAGTGTAGTATGAAACATAGTGCAATGCATGCATAATCAGTCATGTAAATAACATTTAAAACATCCATTTAGTGGGAAAATAACCATAACTGGCATTTATGACCATGCGAGCTATTACATGGAATCCAACTTAACCCCGTATGTTGACACGGGGAGACTACTTACCGGGTAGATGTCACGCCTCGAGAGGGTACCCTAGACGTGACCGGCACTCGAAGACCATTGCTGGTCCCCAAGCGAACCACTTGGTCCAATCACACATCCGTTCATATCAATCGATCAGCGGAAAGTTTAAAATAGAAAAATAATTTAGTGGGCAATCCAAATCAACAACTCTAACTCAAGAAAGAAACGTCATGGGCCAACAAATCAAACTCCAATCTTTGTCAATTAAAATAGTTTGACAAGAATAATTCAAGGAAAGTAAGTACTCACTCGACCCATCACTATCTAGTTTATGAAGCCTCTATCACTACTATCTAATTGGTGCCAATGACATGTTCATGGCTACCTCAAATCAAAATGAAAAGGGCTAACTCGATGCAAGAATAATATAAGCGGTGTCCTCCGAATGTGGGGAAGGACTCACGAATACGCTGAGTATGAATAGATCCTCAATGGTGCTCCTATTGACGATCTCTTAAACCTGTCTCTGCATCATGAAATGATGCAGGTCCAAATGGACATCAGTACATGGAATGTACGAGTATGTAATATGGCAGAATGAAACATACCTCAAGGAAGAATAATGTTGGTTCAAATATCTCAAATCAGAAAGATAAGAGAGACTCAATCAAAGTGTCATAAGCCTAAAGTAAGGACACAATTAGGCAGAGACCAATCATAAACCATCTAATCTAGTCTAATCATATATCATCTGATCCAATCCAATCAAATTATTCAATCCAATCTAATCATATATCATCCGATCCAATCCAATCATATACAATCGGCTCAATTCAATCATATACAATCTGATCTAATACAATCATATACAATCCGATTCAATCCAATCACATACCGTTAACTCTAAGTCAATCATATATCATCTAATCCAATCTAATCACATATCCAACCAAATCATGTACAATCCAATCATAATTCATCTAACCCAATCTGATCATATACAATCAACTCAACAATCAACTAAAAGGACTCAACTCAATAAATATGCAAATTAAACTATGCAATGTTTTACAATTCAACTCAATCATCTACAATCACAATCAAGCCAATCATATCAAGCACCATCCATTCAATTGGGAGTTTCTCTAATCGACAACTATCACCATATGGGCGAGTGATAGTACAACAAGCTGACGTTGTTGCCGCGACCATTCATACTTTGCCAGGATATGAACGAATCAACCAATCATGGATCTAATCTAACCAAGTTCTATCATGTCAGGACAATAATTTGGGAAACATCCGACTTTAATGGTTTAATCCTCTCCTACGTTGACGACGTAGTTTATTGGTTCGAGTATGGACTATACTCTTACCTAATTCAGTGCTCGATACTCCTCCCAAGACTCAATATGCTCATATCTATCAAGTGAGTAAAATACTCAAAATACTCATTTAGTCTCATTGGACTCTTTCAAATCAACTCATTTAGTCTCATTGGACTCTTTTCAAAACTCAAATCAAATCGGGCCTCATTGGACCTTCTTTCAAATCGACTCATCTCAGATCATCAAACTCTTCTCTTTAAAATTTATACAATCTCAACTCAATCTCAAAAATCAACATTTTAAAAGTAAAAATGCTCAACTCATTTATACTCAAAATACTCATGTTTCAAAAATAATTAAAAGACTTCTCAAACTCAACTCATGCTTAAACTCTTTTTAAATCATAGATGAAAATAATTATTCTTTAAACTCAATAATTGTGTATAAATAGTTTATGCAAAAATGTTCACAAACCATTTATTTAAAACTCCTTCTCAAAAGACCATTTATTTTCAAAATGTTCATAAGACTCCAATCAAATCAAATTACGCAAATCACATATCACATGATCACATTATACTCCAATCCACTTCATCACACAACATCCTCATCAACATAACCTCTTCATCAATCATTCTACATATGTTAAATAACCACCATTCACATCATCACTCACTCCATCATCAAAATATCACCATTCACATCATTATCAAACATCATCATTCACATCATTATCAATATCATCATTCACATCCTTATCAACATCATTATTCACACCATCATCAAACACCACCATTCACATCATTATCAAACATCTTGCTCCAAAATCCTTATTTAATTCTATATTTCATTTATAGAAACAAAAGTGACATTATAGCTCTACCAATGTTTCATTTCTTTTTATGCCATTCACATTCATAACTATCCCAAAATTCTCATATAACTAAAAATCAATTTCATCAAACTCATGTAAAAGAATCCCTTATTTTACTATGAAAAATAATATTATTTTTATTATACATAAAAACTATCAATCTCATCCTCAAGACAAATTATGATCAAAAAGAAATCTCATCTTGGGTTCATGTGAATGAATACATGAATCCATACTCTCAACAAAGTCAACTCAAGAACATCATTAACACATTTTAGTAACATTCTATAGTTTAGGAAATTTCAAGAAAAATCTTCATAAAAGGTTCAAATCTTTCACAACATCTAATATCTATGGGCATATGGAAGAACTCAATCCATATTTTAGGTTAGCCTTACATACCTTGCTTGAAGATCATCTCACCGGAAACCAAGACATGACTTGAAGATCTTGAATCCTTGAGCTTTTGAGAGGATCTCTTGTTGGAGATGTTTAGAAGAGAAGAGAATGGAGATTAGGGTTTTTAGAGAGAGGCACAAGACTGAAAATATGGTCCAAATTGTCCAAGGATAGAGTATATATAATTTGAGAAAAAGTCAAATTTGCCCTTCCTCAAAATCTGGAAAGCTGGGCAAAAATTCTTGCTGGCGCTATAGTGGCGCGTCGCGCCACTGCGGCACCAAGCCAAAATAGGCTTAAAATATACACATCTTATAGTGGTGCATCGCGCCAAGGACCAAATTACTGACGCTGTTTTATGGCGCTATAGTGACACATCGCGCCCTTACAGCGCCAAGCCTAAGTTTTCTGGATTTTGAAAAATTGGCTTAAAAACCCTGCAAGCCTAATAGTGGCGCACCGCGCCAGGAACCAAACTACTGAGGCTTGTTCCTGGTGAGATAGTGGCGCATCGCGCCACTGCGGTGCCAAGCCCTGGCTTCCTGCATTCACAACCTAGGCCTAAAATTCTGGCAGTACTAGTCCGTCTTAGGATAGTCATAATTTTTTACTCCGAACTCCAAAATTTACAATCTTGCGGAGTTGGAAAAAGACTCAAAGACCTTTAATTTTGTAGGTTGTAGGCCATATAGTTCATTATATTTTAGGAGATATGGTCATTTGAAGTTGACCCTTATACTAACTCATTCGAAAACTTAATCGATTGGGATTCTTTGGACTCAACTTGGTGTTAGAGATCTCTTATGACCCTAAACACATCTAACACCCTTCAATTACTTAGGAATTAATCCTAACTCATGTGTAAAATTACAAGTCCTCCGGTCCGAGTCTACACACATGTGAAGAAATGTTCGAGTCTTTGCGAAACAAATTCCGGGGTGTTACAGTAGAGCTCCATCAACTTCCTTCATTTCTTTAACTTTAACTTTAACGGCTACTTGTGGATCCATTAGCCTAAGCCTACAAGGGCTCCTTTGTTGGTGGATAGTAATAAGACAAGGGGTTGCTACTAGGATTCCCTTACCGAATTTCACCTCAATGCCACATTCGGTGCTGAGTCAAACTTCATGAAATAGTTCATATAACATAAGAACATAATCATTTACATAGCTTTAGATCATCAAAATATCATACGGTAGAATAGCTCATTAAAAACTTTCTTTGATTCACATAGGTGAGAATTGGCCTTTCACTAGTGGAATAGATCATTTCATCATTCTTTCATTTCATAAGACTCCCTTTTATCAAAGACATTTGCTTTTATAAATATTTATTTTGGAGTCAGGCTTTCAATTCAACGTCAATGAAATATAATGAAACTAGGTGAGTTCTATTCAATCAACTTTCAAATCATTTAAATCAATGATAGCATGCATGAGAGTATTTTACATGCATCAATTAAAACATCTTTAAATCAACCCACAAATACACTTTAAAACCCTTTTTCATTTTTTCATATAGGACCTTTGATAAATCATCCATCTCATTAAATTAAGAGTCAATATAATCTAAGCTAGATAAACAAACTTTAAATATTAAAGAATATATACATTCGAAATCATGATGTGAAAACCCATAAGATCTCATCATTTAAAATTGAACTATTGAGTTTAGGAAAATATTTGGGCTCCATGGGTGGAAGAACCCTTGAATGAGACCCACATACCTTGGGAAATGAAATTCTAATGCAATCTTGAAAATAAGAGAGACATGAAAAACATTGAATGGAACCATAGCTTTTCTAGAAACCCTGGGAGAACTTGAGAGGAAACAACTTTGTGTGTTTGAGTCTAAGTGTGAGAATGAGGGACTGAAATATCTTATGTTCCTTAGATAAAGTAAACTCAGTCCCCAAAATGACCATATTTTGATATTAAAATATGAGAAAAGACTAAAATAGCCCTTTTAAAAATGGTCGGATTGGGGATTCACGAGGACCCTTCACGGTCTATGGTTCTCACCATGGCCCATGGTGGTGTCCTGTGGTAAATAAATTGGAGGATAAAATCTGAGGGTTTGAACAGAAGTCTATAAACTTCCTCTACGAAGACCTTTATAGTCTATGAAGGACATCACAGCCCGTGAAATATGGTCGTGGTGCACGACCTATAAGATTGACTACCACATAACACACCATGGTTTGTTAAAATGTCCATGGCATATGGTGGTCACTTTTGGTCCTTGCCTTGGAAAGTTTTCTAAGGGCCTTAGGGGAGGGGTTACCACAAAGGGATTCACAGCCCGTGGTGCTCACTATGGTCCGTGGTCCCTTGTCGTCGACCTCACCCTGCAGGACTGAGTTCTTGAATCACCATCACGGTGGCTCACCAAGAGGTGTAGTGCGTACCATAGCTCATGATGGCCTTCTAAAGTCATCACCTGGTGCCAAAAATTATAGGTTTCAGAAATTTTATGTGTTGATCCTTATTTTAGGACTTTCTGAATTTTTGGGTCTTATAGGCTCTGACTAATGGTGGTAAGTTTTCACATGGAAAGTTCGGTAACTATGGTCATTCACAATTTTGCCCAAAGTACTCGGGCTAAAATTCTTCTAAAATTGCGTATCCCAAGTTCAACAAAGATAGGGTGCCTAACCCAAAGCCTTAAGATGGAGCTCTGAGTGGTCAACATTTCCCCCTATGCAAGAAGTGTGGGAAGAAGTATCTAGGAGAATGTTTAAATGGATCAAGTGCTTGCTTTAGTTGTGGTAAAATGGGTTACTAAGTGAAGGATTGTCCTTCTGGTGCTACTAGAGGTGGAGGTATCTGACCCCACACTCAAGCAAAACTACTACCAGCCAACCCGCTCAGCATGGCAATATTTTGGGTGGCGATCGGTGCCAAAATAGGTTATATTCTTTACAGACTCGTCAGGAATTGGAAAATTCCCTTGATTATTTGACTTGTATGTTAAATGTCTTTGAGTTTGATGTTTATGCATTGTGAGTAATTTAGTTATTGCTAAAAAGTCTATAGAGATTGTCGAGTCTCATTTTTTTATAAAATCATCTCAGTCGATCTTGTAGAGCTTGATATGATTGATTTTTAAGTTATCCTTGGTATGGATTGGCTTCATGCATGTTATGCTTCCATATGCTGTAGAACTCGTATGGATAAGTTTCAGTTCCTTAATAGGCCTGTTCTAGAATGGAAGGATAGCAATTCTGTATTTAAACTTCAATTCATCTCGTGCCTTAAAACATGGAAGATAATATCTAAAGGTTGCTTTTTTCATCTAGGCTAGGTAGGGATACAAATTCTAAAACTCCTACTCTTGAGTCAATTTTGGTTGTTAATGAGTTATCGGAAGTATTTTCCGATGATCTCCTAGCTATCCCTTCCGAAATAGAGAGAGAGTTTGATGTTGATCTTCTTCCCAATACCCAACCTATCTCTAGGCTAGGTAGGGATACAAATTCTAAAACTTGGAAGATAATATCTAAAGGTTACTTTTTTCATCTAGGCTAGGTAGGGATACAAATTCTAAAACTCCTACTCTTGAGTCAGTTTTGGCTGTTAATGAGTTATCGGAAGTATTTTCTGATGATCTCCTAGATATCCCTTCCAAAATAGAGAGAGAGTTTGATGTTGATCTTCTTCCTAATACCCAACCTATCTCTATTCTTCTTTACCGTATGGCCTCTATGGAACATAAAGAGTTAAAAGGTCAGTTGAAAGACTTTTTGGATACGAGTTTCATTAGATCATCTCTCTATTGGTTGCTCTGATCTCTTTGTTAGAAAGAAGGATAGGTCTCTTCAAATGTATATTGACCACCGGCAATTGAATAAATTCACCATCAATAATAAGCATTTCATTCCAATAATTGATGACTCATTCAATCAACTTCAAGATGCAATCTACTTTATAATGATTGGTCTTCAATTGGGTTATTATTAACTCTAAGTAAGAGAATATGACATTCTGAAGAGAGTTTTTAGAACTCGGTATGGTCAATTTGAATTTTTGGCTATGTCATTTGGACAAACAAATGATCCAGTAGCTTTTATGGAGTTGATGAATCGGGTGTTCAAGCAATACTTGGATATGTTCCTTATTATATTCTTTGATGATATTTTGATCTATTCTCAGAGTGAGAATGAGCATGCTGATAGTCTTGCGAATTCTCAAGGATCGTCAATTATTTGCTAAGTTTAGAAAGTGTGAACTTCAGTTAAGGTCAGATGCTTTCCTTGGCGATATTGTATCCAGTGAAGGAATTATGGTTGATCCTATAAAAATTGAAGTGGTTAAGAATTGGCCTATACCTTTGTCTCTTTCTGATATTTTAAGTTTCTTGGGCTTATCCGATTATTATAGAAGGTTTGTGAAAGAATTCTCTTTCATTGAATCGCCCTTGACTACTTTGACTAAGAAGAAGGTGAAATTTCAATGGTCCAAGGCATGTGAGAAAAACTTCCAAAAATTGCAAAGTAGACTTACTTCCTCTCTGATGTTGAATTTACTAAAAGGGTCTGATGGTTTCATGGTGTATTGTGATCCTTAAAGAGTTGGTCTTGGTTATGTTTTGATGTAAAATGGTAAAGTGATAGCTTTCTAGTCAACT